>NC_090022.1:22724395-23057208 GCF_037176765.1 Anolis sagrei
TTATAAATCGTAGCCAGATTATACATACCCCTTTGCCCACATGAATCCTACGTATACACTTGCCTATATCATAGTGATTTGTAAAGGGGGTTCTTTTTAAACCCAATGTAAATTAGACTGTTGGTACAGGTAATAATGTAGGTCTGTCATGACCTCTGTTGTCTTTTCACTTTAGGTTTGAAATTAGAACAGATGGATTTTGTGCCTACTTGAATGATGAAAAGGCTAGTTCAACATGGTGCAGCACACAACGAAACTGGATATGCAGTAGGTCTGTTTACACAGACAGAAGAAAACTTTCAAAATAAAAGCATTGACAGTTTAGTTACAAGGTTTAAACCAAAGTTTAGGAGCAAGATGTTATCTGTAACCTGTTAATTTGTTTTGTAACAAGGTATTAACAGTCACATTTTAAAAGTTAAAGACAAATTGGGGACGTTGTTTAAGTGTAATTAGATTATACCATTCTTTCATCATTCCTAATGGTTCCTCCCCTCCCTCAGTGAACAGTTAGAAGTGATTCATTGGAGAAGGTAGGAAGAATGGTGAACTTAGCTCCTCTGTTTAATATTTTGCAATGATTCTTTTAGAATTTGGTTCTTTTTTTTTTGTGGAAGTAGACAACTCGTGGATGATGCTTTTTTAATACCACTCAACTCTAGCAAATAATAGGAAATGGTGGACATTGTCAGCCAACAACATTTGTGGGGCCATGAGATTTGCCTACTGTGATTCTGTTTGATTCAGCTGCTGGATTTTTCCATGGAGAAGAATCAAATTCAGTGGAACCCTGACTGCTAGTATTACAAGTTAAACACCTCTCTTTCAATTAAAAATATTTTATTAATATAAAATAAACCATAACAACCAGACAACAGCACACAATGTATTACAAACCATACACAAACCCTGCACCAATTTCCCACACAAAATAAACCCTTTCCCTACACCCGTGCACTCTCCCAACATTGCTTCCATCACTAAAGCACTGTGAAGCCAATTTATCTATCCTTGTTCATAACCTAATCATAGATTCCTAATGGGGTCCCCCTATGTAAATGACTCTCCACTCACTTCTTTTTCAATTTGTTTTTTTAAGTATATATATATATATATATATATATATATATATATATATATATGAGAGTACACCATAACAACAAGACAACAACACACAATGCATGACAAACCAGACATTTCCCTACTGTGATACTATACTATAATCTCGGGACAAAGGGCATTTGGACTCCCCTCTGGAAGTGGGAAGTCTCGCTTCTAAGTGGCTGTCTGAATGTGCCCTTAGACCAGTAGATGCCCTTTCCTGACTTCATAGTTTTCCTCTTGCATTTTGTAAATGGTTGTACTGAGGGAAATAATTCTTCAAACAAACCTGACTGTTTAGTCATGTTTGTTTGAAGAATTATTTCCCTCAGTACAACCATTTACAAAATGCAAGAGGAAAACTATGAAGTAACCCTTAATTAAGAGCACCTCTATGGGTCTCTCAATAATTGTTAATCTCTTGGAAGCTGTTTCCTTGTTTGTACAAGGTTGGGCACGTTTAACAATAAGAACTTATTATGATTATGATTATAATTATTTATCTCCCACTTTTCCCCACAATGTATTATTTTAACCCACTTCCTCCTGGCTTTCTGCCCTGTCTGGAAGGGTCCTTATTAACAGAATAAATTGCAATTAAAAGGTTAAAAACTCTTTAAAACATGTGGTTTTCCAGATGTTGTTGGATTGCAACTCTCATGAGCTGTCACTATTGCCTTTGCTAGCAAGTGATCCTGTTTATAAGCGATTCACTTCTTTTGGGTAGGCTGAGGCTGAACGTTATGCAGTCCTTTATATGATGTTGGACTGCATGTCCTGAAAAGCCTATCCAGCATAGGCAATGGTGAGGAACACTAAGAGTTGCAGTCCAATAATACCTGATGGGCTGCATGAGTCCCATGCTTTTAGTCTGAGCTTGTCAGACTTTCTCATACTTCTTTCCTTTCCTTAGCTGTAATAAGTAATCTCAGTCAGTGCAAGTTTGGAATCCAATTTAATGGAATCTGGGGGCAGGGGGAGAGACAAGGTAGTCAAAAGTATAGAATATTGACAGGGACAGCTCAAGGATAACACACTTTCCTTGAGAGCTCCCATGGGAGACCTGAAAAACAGCCAATCATGTTGCAGAAGCTGGAAAACTTTTGCAAAGTGTCTCCCATGAAAGAGATTCTAGAGCAGGGATCCTCAAAGGTTTTGAACAGGGGGCCAGTTCACTGTCCCTCAGACAGTTGGAGGGCCGGACTATAGTTTACACAGGGATATTGTGAAACATTTATTTCTAATTACAAATAAATGAAATTTTGACTTCAAGTATGTCGTAGCATGGGCAACAGGCTTACTATAACAGCAGGGAACCCATGAATATGTTTACTGATCAGCTTATTGGCCAAATTCCCATAGCTTCTTGTCATCATAGTTTGTGGCAGCCACACAAAGTTTCTGGAGGAGAACTACTACTTTCAAAGTAAGAGCCACACAATTAAACAGAAAATAACAATTTCAAACGAGGAACAGATTTCTGTTCTACAATATTATTATTATGTTTATTTATACACCCCTTTTTGTCTTCAAAAGGAGACTGTGGGCCCTTCCAGACAGGCCCTATATCCCAGGATCTGATCCCAGGTTTTCTGCTTTAAACAGGATTACATGAGTCTGCACTGTCAGATAATTTGGGATAAACAGAAAACCTAGGATCAGAAAGGGCCCTTCCAAGCAGCCATATAACCCAGAACATCAAGGCAGATAATCCACAATATCTGCTTTGAACTGCATTATCAGAGTCCACACTGCCACATAAACCAGTTCAATGTGGCTTTTATACAGCTGTGTGGAAGGGGCCAAAGCAGCTTACATTTCAATACGATTTCAAATCTACAAATATGTCAAACATTACAATAGAATTAAATATCATTGCTATTCTTTTTAGCAGGCATGGGCCAGCTTGGGCCCTCCTTGTGTTTTGGATTTCAACTCCCACAATTCCTAACAGCCAGTAGTGTAGTGGTTCTCAACCTTCCTAATGCCACGATCCCTTAATACAGTTCCTCATGTTGAGGTGACCCCCAACCATAACATTATTTTTGTTGCTTCTTTATAACTGTAATTTTTCTGCTGTTATGAATCATCATGTAAATATCTGATATGCGGGATGGGAAAAGCACAATCAAGGCACTCCTGTCAGATGGCCATTCAGCCTTTGCAGGCTGAACATCATGTTGTTGATACTGCTGCCCCGTCACTGCTGCTTTGGAAGAGGAGAAAGGAGCGGAAGAGGAAGACAGTATCTATTGTTTTCAACAGTTGTTATATTGTTGTTTGTTTGTATGTATAGCTTTGAATTGTTGCAGAGTGTAAGCCGTCCTGAGTCCCCCTTCTGGGGTTGAGAAGTATGGGGTAGATAGAAATACTGGAAATAATAACACATAGAAGGAGGCAGAGAAGGAATTCAAAAATTGGCATAAGGTGATGGAAACTCTTGTCATAAATCACACACACACACCTGCACATACACTTCGTGGTTCTCAGAAGATTAAGTTTAGACTAGCAAGTGTTAGGACCTCAGTTGTTTCTTTTACTTTCTGTTATGTATTTGTTTTGAATAAAACTTTGTGTAATTTTAACTGCTGGCCTAGCTCCTTAAGTGTGATATCTCATTGTTCCGCCTAATGCACACTACCCTGTGTACCACTTCCTGGCACTTATTTCACACGCCAGTAAGGTAATACTCAAGATCCTGCAAGGTAGACTCCAGCAATACATGAAGAGAGAGATGCCAGATGTACAAGCTGGGATTACAAAAGGCAGAGGAATGAGAGACCAAACTGCCAATATTTGCTGGATAATGGAGGAAAGCGCAGAGTTTCAGAAAAACATCTATTTCTGTTTTATTGACTATTCTAAAGCCTTTGACTGTGGATCATAATAAATTGTGGCAATTTATTGGTGGAATGAGGATATCAAGTTGCCTTGTCTGTCTCTTGAGAAATCTGTATAACAACCAAGTAGCAACAGTAAGAACTGACCATGGAACAACAGATTGATTCAAGATTGGGAAAGGAGTACAGAAAGGCTGTATACTCTCACCCGACCTATTCAACTTGTATGCAGAACACATCATGCCACGTGCAGGGCTTGACAAATCCAAGGTTGGAGTTAAAATTGCTGGATGAAGCCTTAACAGCCTTAGATATGCAGATGATACCACTTTGATTGCCGAGAGCAAGGAAGAGTTGAGGAGCCTTCTAACCAAGGTGAAAGAAGAAAGTGCAAAAGCTGGGTTGCAGTTAAACATAAAAAAAAGATGATGGCAACCAGACTGAGTAATAACTGACAAATAGAGAGAGAAAACATGAAGGCAGTGACAGACTTTGTATTTCTAGGGACAAGGATTACTGCAGACGCAGACTGTAACCAAGAAATCAGATGATGTTTACTTCTTGGGAGGAGAGCAATGTCCAATCTCAATAAAATAGTGAAGATTAGAGACATCACATTGGCAATCATAGAATCAAAGAGTTGGAAGAGACCTCATGGGTCATCCAGTCCAACCCCCTGCCAAGAAGCAGGAATATTGCATTCAAATCACCCCTGACAGATGGCCATCCAGCCTCTGTTTAAAAGCTTCCAAAGAAGGAGCCTCCACCACACTCCGGGGCAGAGAGTTCCACTGCTGAACAGCTCTCACAGTCAGGAAGTTCTTCCTCATGTTCAGATGGAATCTCCTCTCTTGTAGTTTGAAGCCATTGTTCCGTGTCCTAGTCTCCAAGGAAGCAGAAAACAAGCTTGCTCCCTCCTCCCTGTGACTTCCTCTCACATATTTAAACATGGCTATCATATCTCCTCTCAGCCTTCTCTTCTTCAGGCTAAACATGCCCAGCTCCTTAAGCCGCTCCTCATAGGGCTTGTTCTCCAGACCCTTGATCATTTTAGTCGCCCTCCACATAATTGAAGATCCACATAATTAAAGCAATGGTATTCTCCGTATTCACCTATTGATGTAAGAGCTGGACCATAAGGAAGGCTGAGTGAAGGATGATAGATGCTTTTGAACTGTGGTGTTTGAGGAAAATTCTGAGAGTGCCTTGGACCGCAAGAAGATCCAACCAGTCCATCCTCCAGGAAATAAAGCCTGACTGACTGCTCATTGGAGGGAAGGATATTAGAGGCACAGATGAAGTATTTTGACCACATAATGAGAAGACAGGAAAACTTGGAGAAGAAAATGATGCTGGGGAAAATGGAAGGAAAAAAGTAAGAGGGGCTGACCAATTGCAAGATGGATGGATGGTATCCTTGAAGTGACTGGCTTGACTTTGAAGGAACTGGGTGTGGCGACTGTCAACAGTGGGCTGGTCCATGAGGTCACGAATAGTTGGAAGGGACCGAACAAATCTATATAAATAAAAATGTAATGTTCGTTTGTGGGATTAACAGAACTCAAAAACTACTGGGGGAATTGACACCAAATTTCGACAGAATACACCTAAGGAGTGACCATCACTAAAAAAAATAAATTGATTTTATCATTTGGGAGTTGTAGTTGCTGGGATTTAAAGTTCACCTACAATCAAAGGGCATTCTGAACTCCAACAATGATGGAATTGAACCAGACTTGGCACACAGGAAACACAAGAAGGGTTTGGTGGGCACTGACCTTGAGTTGGGAGTTGTAGTTCACCTACATCCAGAGAGTACTGTGGACTCAAACATTGATGGATGTGGACCAAACTTGGCACAAATATTCCATATACCCAAGTATGAACACAGATGGAGTTTGGGGGAATAGACCTTGACATTTGGGAGTTGTGGTTGCTGGGATTTATAGTTCACCTACAATCAAAGAGCATTCTGAGCCCCACCAATGACAGAATTGGGGCAAACTCCCCACACAACCCCCATGACCAACAGAAACTACTTAAGACACTCCAGTCCAACTCCCTTCACCGGGCAAGAAAATGTAGTCAAAGCCCTACTGACAAAGAGCCATCCAGCCATATATATATATATATATATATATATATGTATGTATGTATGTATGTATGTATAATAAGATTCACACACAGAGTATCACAGATTTGAAAGGGGGCCCTAAAGAAGGACAATTATATGTTGCATGTTCCAGAGTAGATAAACCAGACACTCTCCACATCAACACTGACAAAGAGACAGCAAGAAATACTGTTTACCCACAAGCATAAAAAATTACATATATTAGAAACTAGCTTGGGGACCCGGCACTGCCCGGGTTATTTGAGAAAGGAATTGTGTGTCAAGGTTGGTCTTTATCTTTTATTTATATGGCTCGCAATGGTCTCAGGAAGTTAGTGAAGATACTGCGAGCCCCATCATCTGTGGCCCATCCTCCAAACTGCACCAGGATGGAGTGGGTCATGGGGGCTCTGTGTGCCAAGTTTGGTCTTGATCGGTCATTAGATGAGGGTTGCAGCAGTCTTGGGAAGTGAGTGGAGGTACTTGAAGTTCCATCATCCATGGTCTGTAGAGTGGGTCATGGGGCTCCGTGTGCCAAGTTTGGTCTTGATCAGTCATTGGCAAGGGTCTCAGTGGTCTCAGGGAGTGAAGTTACTGCAAGTCCCATCATCCATCTCCAAATTCTTTCCAAACTGCACCAGGATGTAGAGCGGCTCATGTGGGCTCTCTGATTGAATTGTGGTCCTGATCCATAATTGTTGGCAGTTGTAATGGTCTCAGGAAGGGAGTGCAGCTATTGAAAGTCCCATCGTCCATGGTGCATCCTCCTCCAAACCGCACCAGGATGTAGAGTGCATCATGGGAATTCAGTGTGCCAAGTTTGGTCTTTTTCGGTAATTGGATGAGGGTTACAGTGGTCTCAGAAATTGAGCGAAGGTACAGCAAGTCCCATAATCCATGGTCCATCCCCAGCCAAACCACACCAGGGTGTAAAGAGGGTCATGAGAGGTCTATGTGCCAAGTTTGGTCTTGGATGAGGGTCGCAGTAGTCTCGGGAAGTGTGTGAAGGAACTTCAAGTTCCATCATCCATGGTCCTTCCTCAAAACAGCACCAGGATGTAGAATGGGTCATGGGGACTCTCTGTGCCAAGATTGGTCTTGATCAGTAATTGGATGAGGGTCGCACAGATCTCAGAAAGTGAGTGAAGGTATTGCAAGTCCCATCATCCGTAGTCCATCCTCCTCCAAACAGCACTTGGATGTAGAGTGGGTCATGGGGACTCTGTGTACCAAGTTTGGTCTTGATCAGTCATTGGATGAAGTTCGCAGCGGTCTCGGGAAGTGAATGAAGGTACTTCAAGTCCCATCATCCACGGTCTGCCCTCCTCCAAACTGCACCAGGGCATAAAGTGGGTCATGGGGGCTATGTGTGCCAAGTTTGGTCTTGATCAGTCATTGGATGAGAGTCGTAGCGGTCTCGGGAAATGAGTGGCGGTACTCCAAGTCCCATCATTCATGGTCTATCTTCCTCCAAACTGCAGTAGGATATAGAACGGGTCATGGGTGCTCTGTGTGCCAAGTTTGGTCTTTATTGGTCATTGTTGGGGGCCGCAGTGGTCTGTGGGAACTGAAGTGTTGGAAAGTACTACAAATTCCATAATCCATTGTCCGCCCTCCCCCAAACCTCACCACGATGGGGTTATGTGTGCCAAGTTTGGTCTTAGTGGTACATTTGCCTAAAGTCGATTGCTAAAGGGCACATGCGCATAGAATAGAAACTTAGGCTTGTATAACTTTGTGATATCTTGTAAATCAGTTTCAGATTTCAAAGAAACAGAAAGTGAAAACTCTTGTGTGCCTGCACTGTAAAATGCTCTAAAATTAACTTGGTGACTTAAGGGGGGGGGGGGTATCCTTCATCTAAGACTGATAACTGTCACCTCTGTCATTAATAAAACAAACTCTTAAAAACTGATGTTGTGCTGCTGGCTCCTTGCTCCCAAAAAGACGCAACAACAGTGTAGATGGAACTGGAGTCTACACTGCCAGATAATCTATATAAATAAAAATGTAATGTTCATTTGTGGGATTAACATAACTCAAAAACCACTGGATGAATTGACACCAAACTTGGATACAATACACCTATCAGTCCAATGAGTGTCCATCACCCCTAAAACACACAAAAAACCCAGCAGAATGGACTTAACCCCCCCCCCAAAATAAACTATATATCCATATACACATACACTCATATACATATACACATGCTCACATACAGACAGTCACACACACATATATATGTACACAAGCACACACAAATATACACATATACATGCACACATACACATATTTACATATACACATGTACACACATATACATATAGACATGCATACACATATATACACAAGCACACACATATATACAATATGCATATACACATATAAACACAGAAATACACACATATGCACACACACACACACATACACCCATCTATCTATATATTTCTGTATATATTTGTGTATATGTGTATATATGTGTGTTTGCATATATAGATAGTTAGGTATAGATATATACACATAATCACACATACACACACACAAAACATAGCAGTGCGTGGCAGGGGACAGCTAGTCTATATAAATAAAAATGTAGTGTTTGTTTGTGGGATTAACATAACTCAAAAACCACTGGACTAATTGACATCAAATTTGGACACAAGATACGTACTAACCCAAGGAGTGACCACCACTCAAAAAATGGATGTTGTCATTTGGGATTTGTAATTGCTGGGATTTATAGTTCACCTACAATCAAAGAGCATTCAGAATCCCCCCAACGATGGAATTGAACCAAACTTGGCACATAGGACTCTCACAACCAACAGAAAATTCGTGAAGGATTTGGTGGGCATTCACCTTGAGTTTGGGAGTTGTAGTTGACCTACATCCAGAGAGCACTATGAATTCAAACAATGATGGATCTGGACCAAACTTGGCACGAATACTCCATATGCCCAAATGTGAACACAGATGGAGTTTGGGGAAAATAGACCCCAATCATGAGACATGATAGCCATGTATAAATATGTGAGAGGAAGCCACAGCGAGGAGGGAGCAAGCTTGTTTTCTGCTTCTTTGGAGACTAGGACGTGCAACAATGGCTTCAAACTACAAAAGAGGAGATTCCATCTGAACATTAAGAAGAACTTCCTGACTGTGAGCGCAACTCAGCAGTGGAACTCTCTGCCCCGGAGTGTGGTGGAGGCTCCTTCTTCGGAGGCTTTTAAGCAGAGTCTGGATGGCCATCTGTCGGGGGTGCTTTGAATGCAATTTTCCTGCTTCTTGGCAGGGGGTTGGACTGGATGGCCCATGAGGTCTCTTCCAACTGTGTGATTCTAAGCCCAAACAACAGATTACAGCAAAATCATACCAAAAACACAAACAATAATCAACAACATCATAATTACATAAAAACATATGAATACATTAGCAATATAAAACTACACTAAACACACTCATAGTGGCAGTGGGTGGGCCTCATGTGCAAGGTAAAATGTTGTTTTTTTTAAAAAAAGATCGGGGTGAGATAAAAGGAGGAGCAGGTTTGAACTGGATTATAGGAGTCTACAGTACCATCTGCAGTTCCTTTACATTCTGAAACTACTAGGTAGTAGCAGTGTAGAGCAGGCTGGTAGCCAGGATTTCGTTTCCCGGGGGGGGGGGGGGTGATTTTTTTTCAGGGGGGTTTGGGGGGGGGCTGAGTTGCGGGGGTGGGGGCTGAGTCTGAGTGAAAGAGGGTCTACCCTAGCAAACCTTTTGTATCATTAACCCAATACCCCCATGCATATGGGATATATTGAGTATGGTGATCAGATCATGATATGAATAAACATAACAGTTTAAATAATGCACCAGTAAGCAGGCATGTAGCCGGGGGGGGGGGGGGGGGGGCTTGGGGGGCTTCAGCCCCCCCCCCCCCCCCGAAATTCTCATGGTGGTTTGCGAAAAGGCCTTACTGGTGCATTATTTAAACTGTTATGTTTATTCATACCATGATCTGATCACCATACTCAATATATCCCATATGCATGGGGGTATTGGGGTAATAATACAAAAGGTTTGCTAGGGTAGACCCTCTTTCACTCAGACTCAGCCCCCCCCCCCCCCGAAACTCAGCCCCCCCCCCCGAACCACCCCCTGAAAAAAATTCAGCCCCCCCCCCCCCCGAAGTCCTGGCTACGGGCCTGCCAGTAAGGCCTTTTCGCGAACCACCATGAGAATTTCGGGGGGGGGGGCGGAAACCCCTCAAACCCCCACCCACCCACCCCCGCTACATGCCTGCGAGAAGACAGGAAAGCTTAGAGAAGACGATGCTTGGGAAAATGGAAGGAAAAAGGAAGAGGGCCCGACCAAGGGCCAGATGGATGGATGGCATCCTTGAAGTGACTGGCTTGACTCTGAAGGGCCCCCCGAGCCCGCCCGCCCCCCTCCGCTACATGCCTGGTGTAGAGTTAGCCCCAGCCTGGCAGCCTGACCGGGTAGGCTTCCAGTCTCCTATTGGCTTCCGAGGATCATAAACGGCCGCAAATAGCGAGGCAAACGACACCGGGCAGCCAGACAGCCGCAGGACGCTTTGCTCAACTGATCTGCCTGGGTGGGCTTGTCTCCAGGTAAGCAGGCGGAGAGAGGGATAGAGGGAGGGACTCGGCCAGGTCTGGGCTGGAGGGAAGAGGCAACCTTGCCCCCTTGAAGCCTTAGCCTGGTGGGCGATGAAACCCTCCTCCCCCTCTGGAGGTCTGGGTGCATGGGGCTGATTCTGGAGCTATGCTGCCATATATTCCAGATTATCAAATGTTATCACCTTTGAACTGGATTATATGAGTCTACGCTACCATATAATCCAGTTCAAAGCAAATATAGTAGAGTCCGGCTTAGAATCATAGAATCAAAGAGTTGGAAGAGACCTAATGGGCCATCCAGTCCAACCCCCTGCCAAGAAGCAGGAATATTGCATTCAAATCACCCCTGACAGATGGCCATCCAGCCCCTGTTTAAAAGCTTCCAAAGAAGGAGCCTCCACCACACTCTGGGGAAGAGAGTTCCACTGCTGAACGGCTCTCACAGTCAGGAAGTTCTTCCTCATGTTCAGATGGAATCTCCTCTCTTGTAGTTTGAAGCCATTGTTCCGAGTCCTAGTCTCCAGGGCAGCAGAAAACAAGCTTGCTCCCTCCTCCCTGTAGCTTCCTCTCACATATTTATACATGGCTATCATATCCCCTCTCAGCCTTCTCTTCTTCAGGCTAAACATGCCCAGCTCCTTAAGCCGCTCCTCATAGGGCTTGTTCTCCAGACCCTTGATCATTTTAGTCGCTCTCCTCTGGACACATTCCAGCTTGTCAATATCTCTCTTGAATTGTGGTGCCCAGAATTGGACACAATATTCCAGGTGTGTTCTAACCAAAGCAGAACAGAGGGGTAGTATTACTTCCCTGGACCTAGACATTATGCTCCTATTGATGCAGGCCAAAATCCCATTGGCTTTTTTTGCCGCCACATCACATTGTTGGCTCATGTTTAACTTGTTGTCCACGAGGACTCCAAGATCTTTTTCACACGTACTGCTCTCGAGCCAGGCGTCCCCCATTTTGTATCTTTGCATTTCATTTTTCCTGCCAAAGTGGAGTATTTTGCATTTGTCCCTGTTGAACTTCATTTTGTTAGTTTTGGTCCATCTCTCTAATCTGTCAAGATCGTTTTGAATTCTGCTCCTGTCCTCTGGAGTATTGGCTATCCCTCCCAATTTGGTGTCGTCTGCAAACTTGATGATCCTGCCTTCTAACCCTTCATCTAAGTCATTAATAAAGATGTTGAACAGGACCGGGCCCAGGATGGAACCCTGCTTGTGGCACTCCGCTCGTCAGTTCTTTCCAGGATGAAGAGGAAGCATTGGGGAGAATCACCCTCTGGGTTCGTCCAACATAAACGGGCTGGCAATCGAAAATGTTGGATCATAAGGAGGGATTAAGGAAAAGCCTATTAAACATCAAATTACGTTATGGTTTTACAAATTAAGCACCAAAACAACATCACGTTTTACAATAAATTGACAGAAAAAAGCAGTTCAATACACGGTAATGTTATTGTATTAAAACCCTGAGTCCCCCCTAAGGGGTTGAGAAGGGCGGGGTAGAAATGCTCAAAATAAATATTGAAACAGCTGCGGATCTGGACGGGAGACAGATTTATTTATTTACTGGCTGTCCCCTGCCACACGATGCTGTGGCTCAGTCTGATGATTTGAAAAATAAAGTAATGAGAAAGTATTGGCTTCTAATATACGTAATTCCTTTAGACTTGTGGGTAAGCAGTATTTCTTGCTGTTTCTTTGTCAGTGTTGATGTTGAGAGTGTCTGGTTTGCCCACTCTTGAACTTGCAACATGTAATTGTTCTTCTTTAGGAGTCCCCTTCAAATCTCTGATACTATATCTGTGTGCGTGTGTGAATCATATCTATCTAAATCTATGGCTGGATGGCTCTTTGTCAGGAGGGCTTTGGTTATGTTTTCTTGCCCTGGTGAAGGGAGTTGGACTGAATGGCCTTAGGTATTTTCTGTTGGTCATGGGGGGTTCCGTGTGGGAAGTTTGGCCCAATTCTGTCGTTGGTAGGGTTCAAAAGGCTCTTTGATTGTACCTGAACTATAGATCCCAGTAACTACAACTCCCAAATGTCAAGGTCTAGTTCACCCAAACTCCATCTATGTTCGTTTTGGGCATGTGGAATATTTGTGCAAAGTTTGGTCCAGATTCATCATGGTTCGAGTCCATAATGCTCTCTGAATGTAGGTGAACTACAACTCCAAAGCTCAAGGTCAATGCCCACCAAACCCTTCTAGTGTTTTCTGTTGGTCATGAGAGTCCTGTGTGCCATAATACATCTGGCTCCTCACTTCCCTTTACCTTCTGCTCAGGTTTTCTGACCAAGAACAACCCCAGGAAAAAGAAGAGGAGGGTATTTGCTAGTTGGATAAACTGCATAAACTTCCCAGTGTCCCACTCTTGGCTTCCTTCTCCCTTTGTTTCCACTGAAGCTGCAAATATTGAGATTGTGAGGCTAAAAAGAAAGCCAAAGAGAAAGCTAAAAAGAAAGCCTTCCCCTTTTGGATTGTGAACTCAGTGTCTGCCTGACTCAAGTTTCTTCTGCAGCTATGCCCAAATAGGGACAACTATTTGGTAAATTGGGATGACATTCACAACCTATGAGTGCATAAAATTTTTTTGTAATCAATATGTTATTGAGTCCAGGGCAGTGAAATGTTTTTCTCAAACAGTGTGATGGACAGAGCAGGTGGGGAGAAGTAACGCCAGACTGGATACCCTATTCCCGGTTATTTATTTATCGTGTCAGAAACTATTTAAGAATACAGTTATAATGTCTAACAAAAACCACAAACAAAGTTCAAAATTGGGTTGTTGCAGGTTTTTCAGGCTATATGGCCATGTTCTAGAAGCATTCTTGAGAATGCTTCTAGAACAGAAGTCCTCAAACTTTTTAAACGGGGGGCCGGATTACTGTCCCCCAGATCGTTGGAGGGCAGGACTATAGTTTTTTAAAAAAAACGATGACCAAATTCCTATGCACACTGCACATGTCCTATTTTGCTACTGTTATGAATTGTAATGTAAATATCTGATATGCATCATGTATTTTTATTGTTACAATCGGAACATAAAGCATGGTTTTAGCATTTCTGAAGATAAAATAGTTCCAATTAAAATGAGGAAAACATTCTATTTTCTGTTGTTTTGAAAATGGTTTTTGGAATATGTAAGCATGAGTCCCCTTTGGGGGGGGGGGGGGGGGAGAAGGCCAGGATATAAATATAGGAAATAAATCTATATTAAAAATGTAATGTTCATTTATGGGATTAACAGAACTCAAAAAGCACTGGACATCTAACAACCCAATGTATGTCCTTCACTCAAAAAAAATTGATTTTGTCATTTGGGAGTTGTAGTTGCTGGGATTTATAGTTTACCTATAATCAAAGAACATTCTGATCCCCATCAACGATGGAATTGAACCAAACTTGACACAGAGTTCTCCCATGACCAACAGAAAATACTGGAAGGGTTTGGTGGGCAGTGTCCTCTGGTTTTAGAGTTGTAGTTCACCTACATCCAGAGATCACTGTGGACTCAAACAATGATAGATCTGGACCAAACTTGGCACTGATACTCAATATGCCCAAATGTGAACACTAGTGGCGTTTGGGGGTTGTATTTGCTGGGATTTATAGTTCACCTGCAATCAAAGAGCATTCTAAACTCCACCAATGATGGAATTAAACCAGTCTTGGTACACAGAACTCCCATGAACAACAGAAAATACTGGAAGTGTTTGGTGGGCATTGACCTTGAGTTTTGGAGTTGTAGTTCACCTGCCTCCATAAATCGTTGTGGACTCAATGATAGATCTGGACCAAACTTGGCACTGACACTCAATATGTCCAAATGTGAACACTGGTGGCGTTTGGGGGTTGTATTTGCTGGGATTTATAGTTCACCTGCAAACTTGGCACTGATATTCCAAACCTTTTCACAGCGGTGCTGCAGGGGCTTGTTCTCCCGGCGCGGCCGGTAGTGGAGTGGGAGGCACCTCGTGGCCGCGGAGGGCAGAGCGGCCGGAGCAGAAGTGTCCGAGATGGGCGGAGCAGCGCCGGGTGGGCGTGGCCAGGGAACTCCGGCGTTCCCTGGCCACGCCCACCCGGCGCCGCTCCGCCCATTGCGGACACCCCCTGCTCCGGCCGCTCGGCTCTGCAGAAAACCCACCTGGGAGGCTTCTCCCTCCCACACAGGCAGAGCAGCCGAAGCAGAGGGTGTCCGCAATGGGCGGAGCGGCGCCGGGTGGGCGTGGCCAGGCCAGGCCAGGCAGCGCGGGCCGGAGAATGGCCCTCGATGGGCCGCAAAAGGCCCGTGGGCCGTAGTTTGGGGACCCCTGTTCTAGAACATGGCCATGTAGCCTGAAAAACCTACAACAGCCCAGTGGTTCCAGCCATGGAAGCCTTTGACAATACAAAGTTAAAAACTTTCTATTATACTAAATTTCCTTTGACCAGAAGCTGGCCACTTGGAGTGACTCTAGTGTCGCTGTAAGAAGGTCCTCTATTGTGTATGTGGCAGGGCTCAGACTGCATTGTAATAGGTGGTCTGTGGTTTGCTCTTCTCCACACCTGCATGTTATGGACTCCACTTTGTAGCCCCATTTCTTAAGATTGGCTCTACATCTTGTGGTACCAGAGCGCAGTCTGTTCAGGGCTTATCAAGTTGCCCAGTCTTCTGTGTATCCAGGAGGGAGTTTCTCATCTGGTATCAGCCACCGAAGTCCCGGATTTTAGCCTGCCACTTTTGGACTCTCGCTTGCTGAGGTTCCTGCGAGTATCTCTGTATATCTTAGCTATTTATTGACATGTTTTTTTAAACAAAAACAGTTTATTTTAGTTATGGTACATAACAGAACAACAAATCATCGCAGGTACAGTCAGGTAACAATAATTGTGATATATACATGCCTATCTACGTTGGTCAATCAGCCAGTTAGTTCTGACATTGAGTACTTATCATTCTCAGTTACTTAACTTAAAACCTATATAGTTGCTATTTTTACATGTTATCCACTATTATCAGTCTAAGCTCCCTGCACATTTTAAGAATACCATAACATTCAAACACCAACATATGACATAAACACTCCCCCAAAACCCCTATCCCTCACAAAATAAAACCTCTTTCCCACACCTATGCACCCTTCTTGATTTACAACATTGGTATGCTGGTTGATATCCAAACAGAGAATGGATCGGAGATGTCAATGCCTTGGTCTTTTCCTATTCCCAGTACTGCTGTAGTTGTCATTATTATTGTTTTAGTATCCTTCCTTTGGAGAAGAGTGTCTCATGTTGTTCTGGGACAGAAGGAGGGAGAGATATCTCTTCTGCAGGCATGCAGTGGGTAAATCTTAAATCCTGGATCTGAAGGCCAGGATTTTATGCCAGAGTGGAACCATCTTTTCCTTGTGTTAACGGTTTCAAAATGGTTTTGAAAAATACTGTGTATAGTAGTAGATGGAAGGGGAAATCTAAAAATAGTTTAGGGAGAACTTCAGGAAACTTGGGTTGTTCTGTGTAGCTACTAGAATGTGGACTGTAAGAAAGAGGCAATCCGGGAGCTCTCTCTCCACAGCTTGGCAGGTGGAGGAAGCCCTCCTTCCCTTCTCATTCCTCCTCTGGACAAACAGTGAGCTCTAGGTGATGGGGCTGGGAAATTCAAAATGTGAATCCTGAGAGAGAGGGGGAAGGAAAAAGAGCCAGACAGAGCCAAATACTCTCACCAAGACAGTGAAAGTCTCCTAGTGTGGAAACATGTGGCAGATCTCTTCTGGCACCAGACCAGAATGGCTTAGATACTGATCAGTGGCTCATCCTTGATCAGTGTGCGGGGGACAGCCCTGACTGGGACAACACTTCACAACATTCACACTTGCACAATCCTGCAGGTGTACCATCCCCAACCATAGACCAGGAGCAACAGGAACACATACAGGAGAACCATAGGCTCTCGGACGAATCTCAATGGATTGTCCTTGACGAATGCACCGGGGATGTCGAGGAGGAGGACAACACTTTTCACCTACACAATTCACACCAACAGGATCACTTTTCTGGAGACCTACACACTACATTGCACAAAAGGGGCCCTGTCATTCCTGAAAGTAAACAGGTCTTGGTAGTAGGCGACTCCCTCCTTAGAGGAACGGAAGCTGTCATTTCCAGACCAGATGGGATGGCTCGAGAAATATGCTGCCTACCGGGGGCAAAAATACACCATATCACTCAGAGGCTCACCAGGCTCCTCAAGCCCTATCACCGTCCTCCCCTCATGTTGATTCATGTAGGAACCAATGATACTGCAAGGCATACGTTTCAAAAGATCACAAATGATTTTCGAGCTCTAGGAGCAATGCTAAAAGAATGTAATGTACAGGTGGTCTTTTCATCCCTCCTCCCTGTTGTAAGACACGGACCCACAAGAGCCAGAAAAATAGTACAGGTCAATGACTGGCTTAGAAAATGGTGTCAGGAGGAACGCTTTGGCTTCCTCGACCATGGCCTGCTATTCCAGGAGGATGGCCTACTGGCAAGGGATGGGGTGCATCTCACACAAGTAGGAAAACACTTTTTTGCTCACAGACTCGCAAACCTCATTAGACGCACTTTAAACTAGGTCCACCGGGGGAGGGGGACAACAGCCTTGCGAACACTACTTTACCCATAATGTCTGGGAATCGCCAGAAGGCTAAACGGAGGGCTGCACAAACACAACAAGGACCAAGTACCAAAAGCACAATAATACCAATTAAACAGCTCAAGGGAAGATCCCAGGGGCTCACATGTCTTTACACTAATGCACAGAGCATGGGAAATAAACAAGATGAACTCCAACTTCTAGCACTACACCACAAATATGATATCATAGCCATCACTGAAACCTGGTGGGATGACTCCTATCGCTGGAATGTAGATATCGAGGGGTATAACCTCTTTCACAGAAACCGAACAAAGGGGAGAGGAGGCGGAGTAGCCTTATATGTCAAAAACTCTTATGCTGCACAAGAAATTCAAGACAGCAATCTGGGAAATCAGCTTGAAATCATCTGGATAAGAATCAAGGGAACTGGGACCCAAAAAGATGTCGTTGTAGGCGTCTACTACAGACCCCCAAGCCAGGAGGAAGATCTTGATGAAGTCTTCTGCCAACAGTTGACCAAACAGGCACAGAAAAGAGATGTAGTAGTCATGGGCGATTTCAACTATCCCGATATTTGCTGGAAAACAAACTCGGCCAAGAGTACAAGGTCCAACAAATTCCTCGCTTGCCTTGCAGACAATTTCATGGTCCAGAAGGTAGAAGAGGCAACAAGGGGATTGGCTACTCTTGATCTCATCCTAACAAATGCGGAGGACCTGATCAATGCGGTCGAAGTGGTAGGATCCTTAGGGGCAAGTGACCATGTGCTCCTGCAATTTGAGGTACAAAGGAAGGCCGAAACTAAGACAAGTCAAACCCGCATTTTGGACTTTAGGAGAGCTGATTTCCAAAAAATGAAGGAAACACTGAGCAGCATTCAGTGGACACAGATACTAAAAGACAAGGGAGCTACGGATGGATGGGAATTTCTCAAGAGTGAAATACTCAAGGCGCAATTGCAAACCGTGCCAACAAAGAGAAAAAATAGGACAAGTGCAAAGAAGCCAGAATGGATGTCCAAAGAACTTCTAACTGTGCTAAGACACAAAAGGGACATGCACAAGAAGTGGAAAAAGGGAGAAATCACCAAAGAAGAATTCAAACAAATAGCCAACACCTGTAGGGAAAAGGTCCGCAAGGCTAAAGCAAAAAACGAGCTCAGACTTGCCAGGGACATTAAAAACGATAAAAAGGGCTTCTATTCTTATGTCAGTAGAAAAAGGAAAAACAAGGAGGCGATAGGACCTCTTCGAGGAGAAGATGGGGCAATGCTGACAGGGGATAGGGAAAAGGCTGAACTACTTAATGCCTTCTTTGCCTCGGTCTTCTCACAAAAAGAGAGTCTTCAACCTCAGCAAGATGGAGTGGATGAGGGATTGGAGGACATCCAACCCCAAATTGGGAAAGAAGTCGTCCAGGAATACCTGGCCGCTCTTAATGAGTTCAAGTCCCCAGGGCCAGATCAACTACACCCCAGAGTATTGAAGGAACTAGCGGAAGTCATTTCGGAACCATTGGCAACCATCTTTGAGAGTTCTTGGAGAACGGGAGAAGTTCCAGCAGATTGGAGGAGGGCCAATGTGGTCCCAATCTTCAAGAAGGGAAAAAAGGACGACCCAAACAACTACCGTCCGGTCAGCCTCACGTCGATACCGGGCAAGATTCTGGAAAAGATTGTTAAGGAAGTGGTCTGCAAACACTTAGAAACAAATGCAGTCATCGCTAATAGTCAACATGGATTTATCAAAAACAAGTCATGCCAGACTAATCTGATCTCTTTCTTCGATAGAGCTACAAGCTGGGTAGATGCGGGGAATGCCGTGGATGTAGCGTACCTGGATTTCAGTAAGGCCTTCGACAAGGTCCCCCATGACCTTCTGGCAAGGAAACTAGTCCAATGTGGGCTAGGCAAAACTACGGTGAGGTGGATCTGTAATTGGTTAAGTGGACGAACACAGAGAGTGCTCACTAATGCTTCCTCTTCATCTTGGAAAGAAGTGACGAGCGGAGTGCCGCAGGGCTCCGTCCTGGGCCCGGTCCTGTTCAACATCTTTATTAATGACTTAGATGAAGGGCTAGAAGGCATGATCATCAAGTTTGCAGACGACACCAAATTGGGAGGGATAGCCAATAGTCCAGAGGACAGGAGCAGAATTCAAAACGATCTTGACAGATTAGAGAGATGGGCCAAAACTAACAAAATGAAGTTCAACAGTGACAAATGCAAGATACTCCACTTTGGCAGAAAAAATGAAATGCAAAGATACAGAATGGGGGACGCCTGGCTCGAGAGCAGTACGTGTGAAAAAGATCTTGGAGTCCTCGTGGACAACAAGTTAAACATGAGCCAACAATGTGATGTGGCGGCAAAAAAAGCCAATGGGATTTTGGCCTGCATCAATAGAAGCATAGTGTCTAGATCTAAGGAAGTAATGCTACCCCTCTATTCTGCTTTGGTTAGACCACATCTGGAATATTGTGTCCAATTCTGGGCACCACAATTCAAGAGAGATGTTGACAAGCTGGAAAGTGTCCAGAGGAGGGCGACTAAAATGATCAAGGGTCTGGAGAACAAGCCCTATGAGGAGCGGCTTAGGGAACTGGGCATGTTTAGCCTGAAGAAGAGAAGGCTGAGAGGAGATATGATAGCCATGTATAAATATGTGAGAGGAAGCCACAGGGAGGAGGGAGCAAGCTTGTTTTCTGCTTCCTTGGAGACTAGGACGCGGAACAATGGCTTCAAACTACAAGAGAGGAGATTCCATCTGAACATTAGGAAGAACTTCCTGACTGTGAGAGCCGTTCAGCAGTGGAACTCTCTGCCCCGGAGTGTGGTGGAGGCTCCTTCTTTGGAAGCTTTTAAGCAGAGGCTGGATGGCCATTTGTCGGGGGTGATTTGAATGCAATATTCCTGCTTCTTGGCAGGGGGTTGGACTGGATGGCCCATGGGGTCTCTTCCAACTCTATGATTCTCTCTCTCTCTAATATTGTGGATTTTAAAAAATCCAGGAAAGTTGGCAAAGCCTGTGACTATTAAAAATGGGGGGAAACAGTATGTGCTTGTAGCATGTGCAAAGGAAAACATGGGATTGGTAGTGTCATTGCAGTGGGGTGCTAGTGACAGCTCTGACTGGTGCCCACAAGGTTCAATTACACTGTAGGATTAATTGCACTTTGATATCACTTTCTGATTAAAAAATTTGCATGAACTGATAATCACTACAACATCAGATCAATGCTGGTCTACCTATTGCCTTAAAACACACAGCAGGAAGGTTAGGAATTAGAGCCAGGTAGGATGCCTGAGGGTTTAAGAATGCCCCCCACCCCCACCCCCCCAAAAAACACAGCAGCTACACTTTCTCCCCTTTAAATAATTATGCATGCAAATAAACCAGCTCAGACAGAGAAGTAAAAATGCAAAAATAAAGTTTACTTACAAACGTGCATGATGTAATTCATACAGGTAGCATACTCCTTGGTTACAAACAAAGTAATGAAGTCAGGCCTTGGGGTTGTGAGAAGGCCTTCCTTCATGCAAAAGGCTACATCTCAAAACATTGCAAAGGGAGAGAGAAGCAAATGGGAGTGAGTGGAACAAAAGGATTACATCCTCTTTATATACCCTTCCAAACATGTGCTCAGATGGCTTATGTGACCTAAAACGCATTTCAAATGGTGGTCAAGTCATTAGCTTACATGCATATTCAAATCAGGTGCAATAAAACTGGTATGTTAAGAGATTGCATTACAGCAGGGACAAACAGGAAGTGTGTCTTCAGAAATGTGTGTGAAATTGCCTTACTCCCAACACTTTCACTGCCATGGCTCAATCTAATTGTAGTTTGACACAATCTTCAGCCTTCTCTGCCAAAGAATGCTGATGTAAAGGACAACTCCCACAATTCAATTGCCTTGAGCCACAGCAGTTTGAGAGGTGTCAAACTGCATTGACTTTACAGCTTAGAGCACATGTGTCAAATCTAGGTCACCTCAAGGTTAGACTTCTCCAATGAGCTTTATGTTGGACTACCTCTGTACCAAATTTGGAAACTCCACTTGATTGAAAACACAGCAGCCAGACTTTTTACAGGAACAACCAGGTGTGAATACATTACACTCATTTTAAAGTCACTTCACTGGTTGCCAATTAGTTTCTGGGCAAATTACAGTGTTGCTTTTTGACCTTTAAAGCCCTACATGGTTTGGGTCCAGGTTATCTACAAGATCACCTTTTCCCGTACAATCTGTCCCTTAAGACACTTTGGTTCTCTAGAAGCATCTACTCTAGAACCTTACTGGCAACCATCACCAATAGGACATTTTCATTTATTTCCCCTGGACTGTGGAATGACTTGCCAGAAGAGATTCAATAGCTAAATCAGCTGTCAGAATTCAACATTCAACCGAGACCTATGTCTTCTAGCAGACCTTTGTTGTTATTCATTCATTCAGTGGTTTCCAATTCTTGCGAATTTTAACCTACATGTTATTGATTTGGTCTTGTGTGTATTTTATTATATGTATATTGATAGTGATGGGTTTTATTACTCTTTTTAATTTTTTTCTGTCCCACTTTGAAATGCCAGGAAATAATAATAATATAGTTGTAATATTAATATTAATATTAAGAATAATATAGTTGTTTGAGAAAGGCATATGGCAAGCATGAATAAAGCCACCCAACTGTAGGGTGAGAGAGATATAGACAAGCTGGAATGTGTCCAGAGGAGGGCGACTAAAATGATAAAGTGTCTGGAGAACAAGCCCTATGAGGAGCGGCTTAAGGAGCTGGACATGTTTAGCCTGAAGAAGAGAAGGCTGAGAGGAGATATGATAGCCATGTGAGAGGAAGCCACAGCGAGGAGGGAGCAAGCTTGTTTTCTGCTTCCTTGGAGACTAAGACGTGGAACAATGGCTTCAAACTACAAGAGAGGAGATTCCATCTGAACATGAGGAAGAACTTCCTGACTGTGAGAGCCATTCAGCAGTGGAACTCTCTGCCCCGGAGTGTGGTGGAGGCTCCTTCTTTGGAAGCTTTTAAACAGAGGCTGGATGGCCATCTGTCAGGGGTGATTTGAGTGCAATATTCCTGCTTCTTGGCAGGGGGTTGGACTGGATGGCCCATGAGGTCTCTTGCAAGAGACCACATAGGCCATCTAGTCCAATCCCCTGCCATGCAGGAAAAATACAATCAAAGTATCCCTGACAGATGGCCATCCAGCCTCTGTTTAAAAGCTTCCAAGGAAGGAGCTTCGATGCAGAGAGTTCCACTGCTGAACAGCTCTTACTGTCAGGAAGTTCTTCCTAATGTTCAGGTGGAATCTCTTTTCCAGAAATTGGAACTGTTAACTTTTAGCCATTGGCTTGACTGTTAACTATTTAGTCAGGATCAGTTTAGAAACAGAATTAGGGTCCAGGGCAAAAACGAATGGGTTACATTTTGATAGGAATAAATGGTAAAGGGAGAAAAATTAAGAGAGAGTAAACAGCGAAATTTGACTCACCGTATATCCCAAACTCTATATTTTAACTGGAAAAGTTGAGGGTCGTCTTATACTGAGTCATCTTATACGCCGGAAAATACAGTACATACAATATAGTAAGCAATCTCAATTATATACATAACAAATCACTAGTATAGGAGACTTGTAGAAGTTTGCTATTTCCAACAGGAAGACATCTAATTGTTGCCGATTGTAAACTGCCTTGAGTTGCCTTTGGGCTGAGAAAGGCGGTATACAAAACTGCAAACAAACAAACAAACAAAGACTATGTTTGCAGCTTGAGAGTGCTCCTGGATCCATCTCTCCAAATGTCAGCCCAAGTAGATATGATGGTCAGAAGTACTTGCTACCAGTTTCTACTGATATGCCAGTTCCATCCCTATAGGGCTTAGACATCTCCACAAGTTTAATATGAAAGATACACAAAAACCAGGGTGGAAGTGTGGGCATACTGATGTGCAATGCAATTGTTGTGAAATGATATATTCATATACATGAACACATATTGTTCTTTTGCAAAGGCCATCGATTGTAAACAACATTCTACAAGATGAAAAAGTAATCAGCAGAGGAGAAAAGAATGTCTGACAATGAAAATTATCTGAAACCTAATTCAAGTGCGGAGGCACTCATTAAGGAAAACTGTGAAGATAGATTAAACCCTTCAGAGCAAACAGAACAGACAAGAATGGAATACAATTTTGGTAAGATACTATTTCTTTCAGTGGAATAAAAAAGAATTGAGATTGTGTCTAGAATAAATGTTTTCTACTAGGAGCTGAAGGAGGATTGGAGGCAAAATGAGTGGGAAGAGTGAGAAAATATGGTCTGCAGGCTGCACTCAGTCATTTCTTGTAACTCTAGGATGTCCTGAAAGCTTCCATGCAACTATTTGTTTTTTAATTATATTAAAACTTCTGAAAAATGTTGTAGCTAGAGTAACTTCTTCCCCATTGCCTCCCAAACTATTTTTAGTTTTGATATATAAGGACTGGTCATTTTTGGCTAAAATGTCATTTGGAATAACCTGGATGTTGAATGACAAATTGTGCAGGGGCAATTTTTTTTAATTGTTTTACCCCACTTCTACCCTCTGCCCGTTCCCTTGGGCATGCACTTTGTATTTCAGTCGTAATCTCAATTTTTCCACTCCACATCTTAATACATTCTCTAAGTAATTCCTAACTGGCTCTCACATACTCTTAATTATTATAAAATTTTATATTTTATCTATAACTTTTCAGTTTACAATTTGTTATTTCCACATTTAACATATCAACTATATAATTATACCAATTTGCCAGAGTCCACTTTGTTTTATCTTTCTATTACCTCACTAAAACAATTTGAGCACACGCTATTAATTTGTCAACCACCCGTTCCTTTTGCACATTTTGCATGGGCAAAATTTATTCAATATTCTCTTAGTGAGAGTGATGTAATGGATAGATCTTGGGCTATGATTTTAATTGATGATTTAATAATTGATGTTTTAATTACTTGGTTTTAATTGCAATTGTTATGTGTATTTGTATGTTGTCAGCATCAAATTGCTGCCTGTTGTGAGGCCACCTTGAATCTCCCTTCCAGAGTGAGAAGCATGGGGTACAAATATAGGAAATAAATAAATAAATAAATAGTGATATATCATATTGACTCTTGTATAACTCAACTTCAGGATAATAGATTTTGATGTGACCTGTGGAAAACTCAAGGCTAAAATATTGAGATTCAGCACAAGGGTTTCATGGAGGTGAAAATATCTTGCCATACTGAACCAGCTATCCTGGTCACCAGGCCTGTAGCCGGGGGGGGGGGGGGTGTTAGGAATTCAATCCCCCCCCCTCAAAAAATTTTCAGGTTAAAAAAAAAACCTGGTTTACTCATGAATTTTAACTGGTTAACCAAATCCCCATGCTAAGTCTATGAGATGCAAAAAATCAAGAGTCTCTCCAGAACTGCAACTGGTTGGTTTTGCCCGGAAACTAGTTGGCAGCCAGTGGAGTGACTTTAGGTTAGGCGTAATATGTTCACTGTTGGATGTTCCCAAGCACCGTTGTTTTGTCGGGATTCAGTTTCATTTTTCCCCGTCATCCAGCCCATCACCTCCTACAGGCAATTTAATCAGAGCAGACACACTGTCCTTAGCTGAGGATGTTTTTGAAGGCATGGGGAAATATATCTGGGTATCATCAGCATACTAATAACACCCCACCTCATGCCTACGGGTGATCTCTCCCAGCTGCATCATGTAAATATTAAAGTGCATTGGGGAATGAATGGCATCTTGTGGAAGGTCAAATAATAATAAGAATATTATTATTATTAATCATAATAATAATAACAACAACAACAACTAATCTTGTATACTAATCTTGTTGTGTATTAATCTTGTTGTGTTTCAAATAACAACAAAAATAACAACAATTTTATTTCTTATCCACCTCTCCTCATGGCTTGAGGTAGGTTGCAGAATAAAAACATATAAACAATGCAAAAATACAATAAATGCACATATTAAAATGTACCTCTATAAAAGCTACACATCTAAACGTATCTCTATAAAATACATATTAAAATATGACAACTCCTTTTTTGAGGATCATCCCCAAGCGCCACCATATGGAACCTGCTTGAGAGGTATGACCAGAACCCTGAAGCACAGTGCCTCTAATTTCTAGTCCCTCCAGGCATTCCAGAACAATACCATGGTCGATGGTATTGAAAGCCACCAAGATGGTATTGAAAACCACTCCTCCTGTTGGTGTTAAGACGGAGATCATGCACTAACCCAACCATAGCCGTCTCAACTCTGTATCCTGATCTGAAGCCAGTTTGAAATAGGTCAGGAAAGTGTGTGTCATCCAAGACTGCCTAGAGTTGGAGGGCACCTGGGAAGTAAGACACTTGTCTGTAGTTATTAAGGTCTAGGGCAGGGGTCCTCAAACTTTTTAAATTGGGGCCAGTTCACTGTCCCTCAGACCGTTGGAGGGCCGGACTATAGTTTTTTTTTTTAAAAAAAACCAATAAAAAATTCCTATGCAAATTGCACATATCTTATTTTGTTGTGTGGTAGGGCCCTTAGAGGGGGTTCTTTCTCGTCCTCTTTAAGGCATTAATTCCAGGAGCAGAGAATGGGAAATCTTCCTGTTTCTAGTCTGAACAAAATCTGGCTACCAGTATTAAAAAAAACTCTAAAATTATAACTGTTAATAAAGAACAACACTCAAACACAGGGGAACTCCAGACAAGAAACAATCAGGGTCAGCTAATCACCTCTCAACAAAGGATTCTCCCTAAAAACTGTCAGGCTATGAAATGGTAATGAAGGTGGCCAATTGAAACATTCATACCTACCTCCAACAGACAAGAGTTCTTTCTCCCACCCTGGATCTTCCACAATTTTCCTAGTTAAAGGTTTTCTTCTGACATGAAGTCCAGTCCTGTCTGACTGGAGTGTGGTGCTCATCTGCATTTCTAAGTCGAAGAGCCGGCGTTGTCCATAGACACCTCCAAGGTCATGTGGCCGGCATGACTGCATGAAGCACAGGGGCAGCCTCCCTTGGCTGGCTCACGAGGTGCTTTACACGTGAGTAGGCCACGCGGAGCAGCTGCCCTTGGCTGGGTCACGCTGGCCATTGGGCCTGACGGATAGCGTGAGCCTGCCAAGGGAGGAGAAGCCCCGCGCGGCCTACTTGCGAGTTCGACTTCTTCAGCAGTGGTCTAACTACTGCTTCTTTTAAACAGGATGGAAAATTCCCAACCTTGAGAGATTGTTAAATTTGAGATCGAATTGCAGCTCTTCCCTAGATGACCAGCCAAGAAGGACAAAGATCAGGAAAGTAGGTTGTCTCCTTTACTTGCCTCAGCATCTTGTCCTCATCAGCAATACTCACCAATTAAAACTGATCCACTCACAGAGTTGCTGAACACCTTGTTGTTGGCATTTGATCCAATGACCGTATCTAAGTCAGCTCTTTTGTGAAAGATTTTTTTTCCTGCAAAATTGTTGTTAAAAGCATCACAGTGAGCTACTGAAGGTTCTAGCAATTGGTTTGGAGGGGAGGGCTCCTGAGGTAAACCTTTCAGCACTCGGATCAGCTCAGCTAGACACAAATCTGCAGCTGCATGCAGACAAGAACGTTTACTGCACTGCATGTGTAGAAGTGAAGGTGTCCTCTATACCATGTCTTGTCACAAAAGTTGCATTTTCTGCCATCTAGTTATAATCCTTCCTGTTTCATTTCTCTGTATACCAGGGAGCCCTATTTGTAACAGGTTGAAGAGGCTGTTTGGAAGCGATCGTGTCAACAACTCTAGCTAGATTTTGATGCCATTTGCTGACCAGGAATTCTACAGGATATCTGGTGATGCCAGCCATAGAAACCTCTAAGGCATCCTGGAATCTCAAAGGATCCATTACCCTTCGAGGGCAAACCATTTTAATAGGCCCTCCACACCTGCAGGGATAGGTTGTAGCTGTGATGGTAGCCGTGACCAGAAAATTATCTGTCCATGACAACTCAGAGATGTTGATCACCTACATCCACAGATCTATATGTTCCGAGGTGAAAATCACATCAAGGGTATGACCTGTCGAATGTGTCGGTTCAGAAGCACATTGGGATAGGCCCATGTTTTTCATAGGTAAAGGTAAAGGTTTTCCCCTGACATTAAGTCCAGTCGTGTCTGACTGGGTGTTGGTGCTCATCTCCATCACCTCCAAGATAATATGGCCAGCATGACTGCATGGAGTGCCGTTACTCTCCTGTTGGAGCAGTATCTATTGATCTACTCACATTTGCATGTTTTTGAACTGCTAGGTTAGCAGAAGCTGGGGCTAACAATGGAAGCTCACGCCACTCCCCAAATTCAAACCTGTAACCTTTTGGTCAACAAGTTCAGCAGCTCAGCAGTTTAACCCATGAACTCCTGAGCTGCACCTGACAAACTGACCTCCAGTGGTATGTTGAAGTCTCCCAGAAGCAAACATCTGGGAGACTCCAACAACACCTCCAAGACCAGTTCTGTGAAATGTATTGTATTGTTGAAGGCTTTCATGGCCAAAATCACTGGGTTGTTGTAGGTTTTTCAGGCTGTATGACTTCACAACCTCTGAGGATACCTGTCACAGATGCAGCGAAACATCAGGAGAGAATGCTTCTAGAATATGGTCATACAGCCTGAAAAACCTACAACAATCCAGTTCTGTGAGCTTGGCCAGGGAGTTGGTTAGGCAGCAGGGTGGACAGTACACTAACACAATTCCTAGTCTACTTCTGATTTTCAGACTCATGTACACACGCTCAGTGTGATTTAGTTCCCTAATATATACTTCGGCCAACTTAAGGTGGTCTTTATAGACCACAGCTACTTTTTCTGTTCAACCACCTCAAAGCTCCCTGCTTGAGCAGTAATGGCACGATCATCAGCATAGATGAAACTCTCTGTCCCTTCTGGCAGTGGCTGGTCATTTGTGTAGATGTTGAACATTGATGTAGGAAGCACACTCCCCTGAGGCAGGCCGTTCTTCTGTTTCCGCCATCTGCTTCTCTGACCCTGGAACTCAACAAAAAAGCTCCTGTTTTGTAGCAGGTTTCCTATGAGACGGGTGAGATGGTAGTCCTTTGTGATATTATACATTTTTCTCAGGAGGAGGCGGTGGTTCACAGTATCATAAGCCGCTGACAGGTCTATGAAGACAGCTCCTGTGATCTGCTGCCTTTCAAAGCCATCTTCTATGTGCTGAGTCAGGTTCAGCACTTGCAATGTGCAGCTTTTGCCTTTTCTGAAGCCAGCTTGCTGGGGAATCAGACAAGGGTCTATTTTTTCCATAATTCTATGCAAAATAAGTCTCTCCATAACTTTGTAGAGGTGGCACAACAGCGAGATTGGTCTGTAGCTTTTTGGATCATTACAATCTTTGCCTGGCTTCAAGATGGCGATGACCCTTGCTTTCCTCCAGATTTTGGGTATCTGACAGGATGCAATGCAGTTGTTCATCAGCTCCAGAAGCCACCGCCTTGTTTTTGGACCAAAGTTCTTGATTTGTTTCATCCAAGCCAGCTGCTTTGCCATTCTTACATTTATTGAGAGCCATGTCCAATTCAGTAGATGTAAAGGGTTCATGAAGGTTGTTGTTCTCAATCTCTTGTTGTCTGGCTATTGGTTTCTTTCCTACTTTGGTGGCAAGGTTGGGTTTCCTGTTCTTCAAGAGTTGGTGTGCTATCTGATCTGCCTTTATGTTGGCATGGGTGTTAGTTTGTGAGGGGTCATTGCTCAGCCGTCTTAGCAGCCTTCACGCCTTCTGGCTGCTCCTGCCCATGTCAACCTATTGTAGCCAGGAGAATATTTTGAATTCACTAGCGATCTCTTCTTTTGTTTTTAGATGGAATGTTCCTTCTCTTTTCACTATAGTGTCTTTGTAAGTAGGCTACTTCCTCCAGCCTAATAATCTTCTTTCTTTCTACTCCAGGGGTGATAACCATAATGGGATCTTGGGATAGAGATATTTTCTATACTTTTCCCAGACTCTAAATAATGGCCTTCTTATGGGGTGGTTATTGAAGTTTTTCTCCTTTTTCGCCTGGTTATTCCATAGGTAGGAGTGCCAACCGACTCTCAGGTCATAACCTTCGAGGGCTAGCACTCTATCTTTTTTCAGGAGTATCCAGTCCTTGATCCAGGATAGCCCACACGCATCATGATATAATTTGAGATCGGGGAGGCCTAAACCACCTCTTTGTGTTTTATCGATCATGTGAATAAATTTAATTCTTGGTTTCCGGCCTTTCCATACAAACTTCATTATTTCTCTGTTCCATTCTTCAAATATTTTGTTATTTTGTATTATGGGCAGGTTTTGAAAGAGAAATAGGAGCTTAGGTAAAACAGACATCTTAATAGTGGATATCCTTCCTAAAAGGGATAAGTTCAGATTCTTCCAGCTCTTCAGATCTTTTTTGATTTTGTTCCAGACTGGTTCATAGTTGTTCTTGATCAGTTGAGAATTTTTTGCAGATATGTGTATTCCTAAATATTTCAGTTTTGGGACTATCTGCATTCCTGTGATTTCTCTGTCTTTCTTGGTTCTCTTTTGTGATGTTTTTCGTTAATATCTTTGTCTTCTCTCTGTTTATTTTGAAACCCGCCAGTTGTCCGTATTCTTCTATTTTAGCTATCCATTTTTGGATGTTACATCTTGGATCTTCTATGACTCCAATAAGATCATCGGCAAAGGCTCTGAATCTATATGCTTTTTTACCGACACTTAGAGGTGGAAGATCCCTTAAGTTCTTCAATAAAATTTCAAGCGTCATTATGAAGATAAGCGGGGAGAGTGGACAAACCTGTCTTGTTCCCTTTTTTATTGTTATTTCTTTAGAGGGATGGCCATTTATCCAGAGATGGCCTTTTTCCCACTGTAGATTGCCTCAACTGCATTTGTGAAGCCAAACCCAAAGTCCATCTCTCTTAGGATTGCCTGTAATAATTCCCATCTTAGGTTATCAAATGCCTTTTCGGCATCCACCGCGATAAAGGCCACTTCTAACTGATGATGTAATTCATAAAATTCTATTAGGTCTATGATGTTTCTCGTATTCTCTTTCATGTGTCTTCCGGGCAGAAAGCCTGTCTGTTCATCCCCAATCCAATTAGTAAGGAAGGACTTCAATCGTTCACTTAATATGCTTGTAAAGATTTTATAATCCTGATTAAGAAAAGATATGGGCCTATAGTTCTTTACCTCCGTTGCATTTGTATTTTCTTTGTGTAGGACTGTAATGTTTGCTGTTCTCCAAGAATCTGGTATTGTTTTTTCCAATTTTTTCAAGTAGGGTGTAACTATATCTATCATCGTTTTATAAAATGAAGCCGTAAAGCCATCTAGGCCTGGCGCTTTTGAGGGTTTCAGTCTCTTGATCGTTTTCTTAATTTCATCTTCTATAATTTCTTTATTTAGTAGTTCCCTGTGTGTATCGGAGATTTTCTCTAGTTTTTGATTTCCTAGGTAGATCATTATCTCCTCTAACTTAGTTTGGTCTTCTGAGTATAGCCTCTCAAAGAAGTTTTGGAATTCCAGTATAATTCCTTGATCAGCCACAATATCTCCCTTGTTTGAACATATTTTTTGTTATATTGTTTTCTTGTTTCTTTTTTCTTATCTTCCAGGCCAGCCATCTTCCTGGCTTATTGGCGTTCTGAAATTCTCTCTGTTTAGCGAATCTCAGTTGGTTTGCCATCTCTTCAGCTTCTATCAGTTTTCTTTGTTCTAAAATGCATTGCATGTATGTCTCTCCTGACGAACTATCATGGTTTGACATCTGTACCAGCTGGACGAAATAAATACAACTCGGTGGCTTTTCTTCAACTTTGGTGAGATTTATTTGGGAAAAATCAGGGGAAATCTTTTGGCTCTCTCTCTCTCTTCACTCGTTATAAAATTTCAGATACACCACACTACATCCTATGCAGGCTGCTGTCCACATGTTGTGCAGGTCTGGCATCTATATTTCTTTTTGCTTGGAGCTACTCTCTATCTCTTTGATTCCCTGTCAAAAGCCTTCATCACCTACTGTAGCAGAAAGGAGCTGCAGCTGCTCTTTAGCAGAAGAGAGCGGGGAAGCCTATCAGATGATGAAGATATAGCTTTTCTTGGCTCTTAAAGAATAATAGTAAAGTAGAGTCTTGCTTATCCAACATAAACAGGCCAGCAGAACGTTGGCTAAGCAAAAATGTTGGATAATAAGGAGGGATTAAGGAAAAGCCTATTAAACATCAAATTACGTTATGATTTTACAAATTAAGCACCAAACATAATGTTTTACAACAGAAAAAGCAGTTCAATTCATGGTAAAGGTATGTTATAATTACTGTATTTATGAATTTAGCACCAAAACAGACAAGGGTTCTTTCTTCCTTCCACCCTGGATATTATTCCACAGGTAAATATACACGTCACTTTCCTCACCTATGGATCCAAGTGGGAGGCAGACAGCATTGTTTAATACAGAACATTGGATAAGCGAAGGTTAGATAAGTGAGACTCTACTGTAATTTAAAACTTTGTTTATATTTTGACCTATCTCCCCAGGAGGAGACTTCATTTGTGCTTGCCTTCTTGTTTCTTTCTCCTTTGAGCCAAGACTAGCTGCTGCTAGCTGCTCCCCTCACTGGTAAGCAACAACAACTCAGGTTCCTCTGGAATTTCTTATGGCACAAGTGTCTGTATGCACAGCCAGTTGATCATGAACTATTACATAGAAACTCACAGTATGAACTTTGTTGTAGAAATTTGCACTTAATGTACACATTACCTTCATTCTTGTAGATAGAAGATGAAGAACAACATGGCAGAAGACATGTGGTTTTTATGGCTTTAGTTATTGTCAGTAATGCTTTCATTGTCTTTGTGAGTTCTCAGTCTCTTTCTTATCCATAGTAGCTCCTTCTACACTGTCCTTACATCCCAGGATCTGATTGCAGGTTATCTGCTTTGAGCTGGATCATACGAGTCTCCACTGGGATAAGCAGATAATCTGGGGTCTTTTTTGCGTCAGGAGTGGCTCAAGAAACTGCAAGCTGCTCCTGGTGTGAGGGAATATGGAACTGGCCATCTGCAAGGACGTTGTCCAGAGGATGCCTGGATGTTTTGATGTTTTACCATCCTTGTGGGAGACTGCTCTCATGTCCCCGCATTGGGAGCTGGAGCTGACAGTGGGAGCTCATCCACACTCTCCCAGATTCGAACCTCTGACCTGTTCATTCTTCAGTCCTGCCAGCACAAGGGTTTAACCCACTGTGCCACCAGGAGCTCTGGGATCAGATCCCAGGATATAAGAACAGTGTAGAAGGGGCCTCTGTGTGACATTATTTGTCCACCACTATTCAGTTTAGGAATTAAATTATTTGTCTAATTTTCCCTATCATACCCTCAATGAATATTTCAATTTATGATCATCCCATTAATTTTATAAGGTCTTAATTGACTCTTCTGGAACGAATATGCAGTAACTCATAATAGTGATGCACTTTAATGTGGTAATCTGCACTCAACATTAATTTATTTCTCATTCTCTTAGACAGAGGACAAAAAGCAAAATGGAGGAAGAATGTCATTTTTGCAGTTTTCATTATTGGCAGCAATGCTTTCGCTGCATTTATTAGTAAGTTCAGTCTCTTACTTATCCATTCAGCCTGAGTTGTCATTGTGTTAGTTCTAGAATTAAATTATTTGCTTAGTTTTCCCCAACACGTGTGCACATGCCTTCATATTGCCTTTTGACTTGCAATGATCCAAAACAGTGGTCCTCAACCTTTGGACATCAAGGTGTTTTGGACTTCAGCTCCCATACTTCCTAACAGCTGGAAAGCTGGCTGGGATTTTTGGGAGTTGAAGTCCAAAATGTCAGGATAATTGTAATTGTTTCATATATGTTTTTCAATGTGTTAATGATGTGTATTCATATGTATTCCAAGATGGATTTAATGGTTGATTCAGCTGTGTGCTAGAATTGTAGTCCTTAAAACTGAGAAGAAAAGGGAGTTAACTGGCCAGAGGAAAAGATAAGGCAGAGGGCAGATGCTTTTTTGTCTGTGTGTGTTTAGTCCTGTACTTGTCAGTCACAATTTTTCAGTCTTCAAGATGTAGCCACTTGTATATAGATGCTTCCAGTAAAGTTTGTTGTTTTTTGAAACTTAAGTCTCCAGTGTGATGATTGATCTGGAAACCTCAGGTACTCTGTGCATGACCCAGGGGCATCACTCTGACAAAAGGTTATGGGCCCAGATCCTGAGTGTCTGACAGAAGTCGTTGGAGGTTTACCAAGATTCAGACCTACAAGCTTGCTGCCAGAGCCGTGGAGTTCAACCCAGTTGACTTGAGAGGCTGCCGACGCATGGAAACTGATCGGAAGCAAAGGAAGAGGTTTGCTGTGGCTATCTAGTAAAAGGACGGAGCGGAAATTGCAGCTTGCGGTGAGTGAAGTAACGCGGCTGGAAGTTGAAAAAAGAAAGATGTTAAGCGGGGCGTGCTGAGACCCATTAAGGAGTTGTAAAGTGGGTGATTGATGCCAGAACTTGTCAAGCCATTAATTGCCAGAAGGTAGACTGCCAGAAGCTGTTTTAGTTCGTGTATAATCATTCAGCTGGGCGAAACTCGGTTCCGAGGGTCTACAAGAAATCTGTGCTGAGACATGGCTTCAAAGTTCCAACCGGCCTTTGAGGATGACAGATGGAATGATGGAGTATACAGTGAATCATCTGTGAGGTATGCAGATTTTCGTTGGTGTTATTTTTGCAACAGACAGGGACATTTTAAAAGAGATTGTGAAGAGAGAAAGTTTCAACTCAGAGGAATGGCCCATGGGAGATATGGAGCCAAGAAAAGTTATTGTGAAGATGAGCAGAGAAGCAGTGGCAGAAAGATAAATTCCTGTGTGGAGAGAAGACATCAGTCTAGAGGGGGCCATGTTCGTGGAGCCAGAGTCAAGAGAAGCTATAGAAGCAGAGGGGGCTATTATGGAAGAAATGACCCAAGTCGTGCAGAAGAAGCAAGAATAATGGTTGCAGCTGCAGGGGAGCTGGATGACATCAAAAGAGACAGATGGATTTTGGACTCGGGGGCTACACATCATATAACCAATAGTCCGAATAACATGACCAACGTTCAATACACCCAGGGCAACATGGTAACTATGGCGGATGGTTCTTATCAGATATTTGAAAAATTTGGCACGTTTTATCCCTTGTATTAATGCATGTTGGGAGAAAGTTTTGTATGTGCCAGAAATGAAAACAAACCTGCTGAGCGTAGCAACTTTGACTGATTATAATTATTATGTAAAGTTCAAGGGAATTTACTGTTATATTTATGACAGGCAAGGAATTTTGGTTGGAAAAGGAGTAAAGAAGAATAAAATGTACTTAATGTTTGAAAGACTGAACCAGACAGAGAGCAATGAGAATGTGCAAATATTGTGTGTTAAAAATGAAATTCAGCATGATAGATGCATACATTTGCTTCATAGAGTAATGGGACATGCTGACATGGAAGTCTTAAAGAAAACTCTGAATCTGTGTCCATGATGTTGAAAAATGTTATTTTGATTTAAGTTGTGCGATCTGTAACGAGGTAAAATGTGAACCTATTAAGTTTTACAAGAAATCCAAGATTAGAGCTGAGAGACTTTTTCAAATAGGGCACATAAGTGTTGCAGGGCCTTACCAACAAAGTGGCGGAATGTCAAAGTATACTATGTTGATAGTTGAGAGGTTAACTAAATTTGGGTTCATTTATTTCTTGAAAGATTTGTTACAATTATGCAGATCACATGTATGTGTTAGTGTCATTGAACCACATTGAAAAAAGAGGGGGATTGTCAGGATAATTGTAATTGTTTTATATATGTTTTTCAATGTGTTAATGATGTGTATTCATATGTATTTCAAGATGGATTTAATGGTTGATTCAGCTGTGTGCTAGAATTGTAGTCCTTGAAACTGAGATAACAGCCCTGAGAAGAAAAGGGAGTTAACTGGCCAGAGGAAAAGATGAGGCAGAGGGCAGATGCTTTTTTTGTCTGTGTGTGTTTAGTCCTGTACTTGTCAGTTACAATTTTTCAGTCTTCAAGATGTAGCCACTTGTATATAGATGCTTCCAGTAAAGTTTGTTGTTTTTTGAAACTTAAGTCTCCAGTGTGATGATTGATCTGGAAACCTCAGGTACTCTGTGCATGACCTAGGGGCATCACTCTGACACCTGGAGGCCCAAAGGTTGGGAACCACTGATCTACAAGATCTTTACTGACAAGGAGCACTTAGGGGTGGTATGGGGGTGGGGAGGGGGTGTTTGTAGGAATGAGACATTATGTTGGTAATGTATTTGGTGAAGTAGTACAGAGTCAGAGGTAAAAGATGGCATTGCCAGACAAGCTAGGTGTGCCATTTCACCCTTGTTTGTAATCATTCTTTTTATCACATTCCTGCCCCCAAAACAATTTCACTCCTGATAGCCTGACTTCCAGTCTTTGAACTCAACTGTGTAGAAAACATCCAAAGGAGGGATTGGGATGCCAATTAGACTGCCAATCTACACCACAGTCTTTGTAACTTTATGAATCCATACCTACATTTCAGAAATCCAATGAATCTGTGTTAATGAATTGCAAAGGTGCACATTCAGGCACTGACAAGAGTTTCCTGATATTCACTGGGGTACTATAGGACACTTTTCATGCTGATTGGGCAGTTCCTATTGTTCTGACACCAAAGACCAAACAAGATGTATTTCATCTCTAGTGTCTTGATACACATTGATGTTGCCACAATGCACATGGATGCTTGTTTGTTCAATGGGGCAATGGGGCCTCAGTCTCTTCACTGGCTGCCATTGCACAGTAGAGATTTGTATATCACAGCATTCCCTCTAAGCAGTTCTATTTACCACTAATTTATTTATTTATTTTGTGTCAAAAGGATTGCATAAATAAATAAGTATAAAACTAACAAAAGAAAGGGAGCATAAGCAGCTAAATAATTTTAGACCAAAAATGGGCAACAGTGACTGTACTGTCTGTAGCTTTAAACAATTATTTGTTCATGAGGCAGGGCATTGTGGGCAAGCATACAGATGCTGAGTTGTTTGTTCTGCTCCACAATCGCACAAGGTGGAGGATTTCCCACTAATGTAAGGATCTCATTAGATGTAGTCTTCTCTCCATTTCTCTCCATTTCTCTGTGGAGTCCCACAGAGGTCATCACATGATGCAAAGCCAATGCCTCCGTTGCAGTGGCACAGATAAACAAACAAAAGAAAGACTGCACCATCAGGAGTTGAGTGCTACCCAATTCTCAATGAGAGAAGCCATGAAGAAGCCAGTAAGAATTATTAAAAGGATGCAGGGTGGTTGCCATCCCTGAACACGGAAAGGCATGGGACCTGACGGTAGGGAACAAAAGAAGATAGTTCCCTTCGCTTTTCCCTTCTTTCATGTGGTGAGGTCCTTAAATCTACTTTAAAAGTCCCAATAAGAATAGTAACAAATTATTTTGAATTAGTATTTTCAGGCAGACAAGGGTTTGAATAGTGCTTGTTTTCCTCACAGCTGGGGAGTAGAAGGCAAATACAAAAGGAACAGGATAGGATCAAAGCAAACTAGATGGATTCAGCAGAAGTTCTTACAAGTTCTCCAGCCTGCAAAGCAGAGCTTACTTCCATGCAACCGCTTTTCGCACTCTTATTAGAAAAAGTAAGACGTAGTATGGTTTATCAGCCAAATGGGGAACTACTATGGGCTTGACATTCCTACCTCTGAACTAAATTCATGTTACTGACTTTGTTTTAGGTGTGATGCTGACCAGATCACCATGTGACTTATGCCCAGCAACAACAGTCCTCTCTTGTCCTGCAGAGTGGGTTGGTTATGAAGGCAAATGCTACTACTTTTCTGAATCTGAAGGGACCTGGAGCTCCAGTCAGACCAATTGCTCTGCATCTACTGCTTCCCTGGTTGCAATTGACAGTCAAAAGGAAATGGTGTGAAAAATGTTCAAACTGTGTAGTAGGGTTTCATACTCTGAGTAATCATTAGGATCTACCAAATACAAGTGGTGCCTGGGTGCAGCAAAATGAAACTATACAACACTGAACCCCTGACCATGCTAGAGGCTTGTTACATGATGGAGATAGCTAGGGTGGCCAGAGTGAAAACTAGAGAGGGCTCTTATACCTTTCATGTTTGTGTATGAGAAGGAATTTTGGCAAATGTGAAAAACAGCATGAGGGATGTAATTATTCATTATGTTTCTTCATGAAAGAAGAGAAGCAATGAGGAATTTTAGCAATTTTTCCCCACTGTAAGAATTTGTGATTTGAGATATCCTGCCTATTTGTGATTTGGAACTTCCTGGGTAAAATTCATGTGGTTATTTTGCACAGAAAACAGCCTTTTCTACACAGAAAACAATATTTCTATGCTGAAGTATTAATTTTTACACATGGGAAACTGTTTCCTGCATAGAAAACCTTTTAGTTGATGCAAATAGAATAAAACACATGTTTATTTTGCATGGAATAACTTCCCACTCATGAAAGCATTTTCTGCTCGGGAAATAGCCTTTTCTGCACATAGATTAATATTGCTTCATAGAAAAAATATTTTCTCCTTAATAAATGCTTCTTTTCTGTGTAATGCAACAATGCATTAATTTTTTGCTGAATACATCCCAAACTGTGAAGATTCTGTTTAATCCAGGATTCTTCTCATTAGAGTTTCTCAGCCATTAAAAATTAAGTTTGGCAGAATTTGCTGAAGACTTTTGAATATTCTTTTCCTTGCTCCTTTGATGTGGTGGCCTGGATTTAGATCTGCTGGAATCAGGCATGTAGCCGGGGGGGGGGGGGGGGGGGGTTGAGGGCTTCAGCCTCCCCAAAATTCTTAGGGTGGTCCGTGAGAAGGCCTTACTGGTACATTATTTAAACTTATGTTTATTCATATCATGATCTGATCACCATGCTCAATATATCCCATATGCATGGGGGTATTGGGGTAACAATACAAAAGGGTTGCTAGGGTAGATCCTCAGCCCCCCCCCCCCGAATCAAACTCCTCCCCCCCGAATCAAACTTAGCACACACACCCCCACCCCCCACTCCCCGAATCAAAATCCTGCTACTGACCTGGCTGGAATGAAAGATGGAGAAGACTCCTGTACATTTCATGGATGCATAGACAATGAACTTTCAGTTGCTTGTTGCCTGCTTGAGTGAGAAGCAAATTCAGCTGTAATTATGTTTTCTGGACAATCATTAAAAATAGACAAGCCCCCTCCAATAATCAATATGGCACCCTTAACAAGAGTGTATTTTATCAACCCCTCCTAATTTGTAACTTAGCAGCTATAATTTCTGCCATTTGTACATTCACAGCAGACTATTCTAAAATTTACTTAAGAAATTTCCAAGCTAAGCATGAGAAAACTCTATTTGGCGAAATACAACATAATGGTGGGGGCTGGGAGCATGCTATATGTTTCTTGGTGCACACTCCCCTTAGTAAAATAGATTTATATTAATTTCTCATAAATTCTGGAATCTATATTGTTTAGTACTGTGAGACACTTTTTTTTCCATTACAGAATTTCATAATGCAACATAAGAAAGCAACAGATTATTGGATTGGCTTGAAGAGAAAGGAAGGGCAGCCCTGGGAATGGGCAAATGGATCTGTCTTCAATGGCTGGTAAGGTTTTCCAAATTACAAAAATGGAGGCAGCAGTTGAAAGTCAAACAACAACCAACATGCTATAAAACCACACAACTGCAAAGCATGAGAGTTAAATTATGTAATTATAAAATACAGCTTGGCAGTTGGGAATTGTAGTTGCTGAGATTTATAGTTCACCTACAATCAAAGAGCATTCTGAACCCGGTTCTTTATCTACCCAGTAGATAAAGAAACTGACACGACAATCTAATTCTAGACCAAGGGTCCTCAAACTAAGGCCCGGGGATTGGATACGGCCCTCCAAGGTCATTTACCCAGCCCTCACTCAGGGCCAACCTAAGTCTGAAACGACTTGAAAGCACACAACAACAACAACAACAATCCTATCTCATCAGCCAAAAGCAGGTCCACACTTCCCATTGAAATACTAATAAGTTTAAATTTGTTTAAATTGTTTTTTATTTTAATTATTGTATTGTTTTTAAGTGTTTTTTTGTACTACACATAAGATATGTGCAGTGTGCATAGGAATTCATTCATGTTTTTTTCAAATTATAATTCGGCCCTCCAACAGTTTGAGGGACTGTGACCTGGCCCTCTGTTTAAAAAGTTTGAGGACCCCTGCTCTAGACCATGTGTCAGAAGCCTCCTAGGGACACTTTCACATCACCGAATTATAGCACTACACTCTACAGTGGATTAATTCTGTGGAGTTGCAGAGTTTGTATCTTGGTGAGCCATTTTTGTTCTCTGGCTAAGTACCTCTCCCTAAGTGGCTGATTTCAGGATTCCATGGCAAGTTGCCATTGAGATTAAAGTGGAATCCCACTGTGCTATAACTGCATTATGAAGAGCTGCAAGATACCGGGACAAAAAACTACGGAAATAAATAAAATTAGTGGATAAAGTGCAGCATTACATTTTTTAAAAAGAAGACAGATCTTGTGTGCCCATTTGCCCCTATTATAAGTTATAGAATTAACTGAGTATTTCTCTCTCTCTGACACTATGTAAATAAGGAGACCACTGGTAGGTCATAACATAAGAATGCAACCTCTGTCTTCTCATTGCAGGTTTGAAATTAGAGCCAATGGGTTTTGTGCCTACTTGAATGATGAAAAGGCCAGTTCAACATGGTGCAACACACAACGAAATTGGATATGCAGCAAGACTGCTCACTCAACCTGGAAAAGCTTGGAAGATTTCCCAACACAAATGCTTTGAAAATCAAACAGTGTGCCTTAAAAGCTGGGAAATAATGATCCCATAGCACTTTGTCCCTCCAAAGCACTTTATATTTTTAGATCTGCTCGTATGTCTTCCACAAATGCCACTATCACCTTTTCGTCCATGCCTCAGCACTATTTCCAATTTTAATTTTTACATTTGGCCTTCCCACAGTTTTAATTGTATGTTGTCTTATTGATAGTGTTATATGTTAGCGTCTATGTTTTATTTTAATTGCTTGTACTGTTGTGATTATTGCTTGTATTGTTGTGTTTGGGCTTGGCTTCATGTAAGCCGCACCGAGTCCCTTGGGGAGATGGTAGCGGGGTACAAATAAATTATTATTATTATTATTATTATTATTATTATTATTATTGTGGCTCTGGGATTTTCGACATGGTATGAGCAGGGTTATGGATGAATGGAACTGGATAAAATGGAAATAGATGAAGTACAAGAAAATTTAATATACTTAAGGAGGGAAATTTTTTAATTTAGTGATAGGAATTAAAAGATGTTAGCCCAATCCACACAAAAAAGAAAATGGAATGTATAATAAGTATGATAAAAGATAAAACTGGTAAAAGATGTAAATCTATGAAAGAAAAATTGAAGGTCTTAGAAGAGTTTTTCAATGAACTATACCAGACAAAAGCTAGCTAAATAGAAGCAATTAGGATATATTTGGAGGAAAATTGGGAGAGTAGGTTAGAGGAAAAAGACAAAGAACTATTGGAACAACCTATTAAGAAGATGAAAATAGAGGAAGTTGTTAAGAATTTAAAAGCTGGGAAAGCTCCAGGTCTGGAGGGTCTGGGAACAGAATATTATAAAAGGTTTAGAGAAGTATTGATTCCAAAACTATTAGAACTGTATAATGGAATAATGAAAGGAGAGAAGATGCCAGAACCATGGAGGAAGTCATTAATTATATTAAAACCAAAACCTGATAAAGATTTAATAGACCCAGGGTCATATAGGCCCATATCATTAGTTAATCAGGATGCAAAGATTTTATCTGCTATAATAGCCAGTAGAATGAATAAATGCACATACAAGTCTATTAAAAATGTGGGTTTGTAAAAGGAAGACAAATGTCAAATCTGATAGGAAGAGTATTAAATAAAATTTGTGTGGTTCAAGAGAGAAAGAATATTACAATCAAGATAAAAAATTGGCTTCTCTTGGGAGGAAACAGCATGGGATACATTTTTAAAATTAGAAAAGAAAGTAATATCGAATATTTACAACATATTACTTACCTGGCTGACTGAAAAAGAACAGGTTAAAAACTGTATGATAAAGTGGGCTCAAAATTTAAGAAGACCAATTCAAATGAGGGAGTGGGAACAGATGTGGAACAAAAAATTAAAATATACATACACAATGGATTTAAAAGAAAATTGGATAAAAATGTTCCACAGATGGTATACCGCACCAAAACAATTGGCTAAAATGTATAAAACAGTTTCTGATAAGTGTTGGAAATGCCTGGAACAGGTTGGCTCCTTCTACCATATGTGGTGGAATTGCAAAGAAGCAGTAAAGTTTTGGAGGGTAATTCATGAAGAGACACAAAAGATTTTAAAAAGAACATTCATAAGAAAACCGGAGTATTATTTGTTAGGTTTTACAGATTTAGATCTACAACTGATGGAACAAGAGGATAAACTTTTTACATATATGATGACTGCCGCTAGAATTGTTTTTGCTAGAGAATGGAAGAAAGACTCATTACCACCCGTACAGGAATGGGTGGAAAAAATCAGAGAAATAAAGGACATGGATGAATTGACTTTTTTGTTGAAGAAAAATACAGGTGTGATACTAAGAAGAACGAATTGGGATAATCTCCATGAATATCTGGACAATTTGGGAAAATAAGAAACAAGAGAGACAATTTGTTTTTGTACTTATTTTATATTTTTGAATAATAAGAAGATATGATCCAAGAAGATGGAATGGAAGTCATTTTTTTTGTTTTTCTTTTTTTGTGTTTTTCGTGTATTTTTGTAGAATTTTTTTTAGGGATTATTTGGGATTTTCGTATACTTTTTTGTTTCTTCTTTTTTCTCTTTTTTCTTTATTTCCTCACTTTCCTATACTTTATTCGTTGTCTCACTCGTTGTAATCTATATAAAATTAATAAAATATAAAAAGGAAGAGAGAAAGATAAAAGTAGGGATACTATCATTAGATATATTTAAAGCTTTTGATTGTGTGAAATGGAGGACAATAAGGGAGATTACACTGTTCAACGGAGAAAAAGTTTCGGGCCTGAAAATAGCTGTTCTTTTATGATTTTGGGGTGCTGAAAATGAAAATGACATTTAAAGATGTATATTGGCTCTAGTTTTTGTGATATAAGCAATCACGTGAACACGTATGGTTGAAAAAATGCATGTTGCGACTTACACTATGGAAGATTCTAGAATATTCTAGAAAGTTTGATGATGCAGAAAGGTAAATTTCCATCAATTAGTGCTGCAAAAATAAATGAAGGAATTTTTGTTGGCCCACAGATCCGTCAACTTATGGGCGACAATGAGTTTCTATCTCTATTGAAAGGAAAAGAAAAGGCTGCGTGGATATCATTCATGTCAGTAACATCAAAGTTTCTTGGAAACAACAAATCATCAAACTACAAGGAAGTGGTTGAAGAACTACTCCAAGCCTACCATCGTCTTGGAGCCTACATGTCATTAAAAATTCATTTCCTTGACTCGCATCTGGATTTCTTTCCATCAAATTGTGGGGCAGTGAGTGACGAGCATGGTGAGCGTTTCCATCAACAAGTTGCCACTATAGAAAAATGATATCAAGGCAAATGGTCTCCGTCAATGCCGTCAATGCTGTCAATGCTGTCAGACTACTGCTGGAGCATTGTAACAGACAATCCTTTCCTTGAATACAAAAGAAAAGTCAAGAGAAGTAAACAGGATATAAACTAAAGTCACGATTGAAGCGACATTTAAACTTTCAGATTTTTCAACTGCATTAGGCCTACTAATATAGTTTCTTGCTGCACAAACATAAACAATAGACTAATTAAATAAATATTTCTCATGTATAAACTATTAGCAAGATAATTTGACTAAAAATTAGTAAATATTCACAGTTTATATACATGCAGTAATGTTAGGCGCATTATCATAATATTAACGAATTACCTATTGTGGAGAAAATTGAAATAGCTTTTGCATAAAAACCAGAGCCAATTAACACATTTAATTATTATATTTGAATTCAGCATGTTAAATTTATTAAGAAATGGCACATTTCGTTTCTGCAACTGAGAAAAACTGAAAATTTGTAGAACAGTTTTATGAACAAATTTGGAATGGGAAGTAGAATACAAGGATTATTACAACAATACTATTCAAGAAATTCAGCAGTAGTAATGATAAATGATGGGGTGACAAAAGAAATTAAAGTGACAAGGGGACAAGGCTGCCCTCTATCACCAATTTTGTTTGCCATGGTGATAGAATTGTTTGCAAATGCCATTAGGAAAGATAAGAACTTAGAAGGGGTGGTAATAAAGGAAAAGCAGAAGGTGAGCTTATTTGCCGATAATATATTGGTATTTCTTGAAAATATAGTTGGTAAAATGGATAAAATAAAGGATCATACAATCATAGAATCAAAGATTTGGAAGAGACCTCATGGGCCATCCAGTCCAACCCCCTGACAGATGGCCATCCAGCCCCTGTTTAAAAGCTTCCAAAGAAGGAGCCTCCACCAAACTTCGGGGCAGAGAGTTCCACTGCTGATCGGCTCTCACAGTCAGGAAGTTTTTCCTCATGTTCAGATGGAATCTCCTCTCTTGTAGTTTGAAGCCATTGTTCCGCGTCCTAGTCTCCAAGGAAGCAGAAAACAAGCTTGCTCCCTCCTCCCTGTGGCTTCCTCTCACATATTTATACATAGCTATCATGTCTCCTCTCAGTCTTCTCTTCTTCAGGCTAAACATGCCCAGCTCCTTAAGCCGCTCCTCATAGGGCTTGTTCTCCAGACCCTTGATCATTTTAGTCGCCCTCCTCTGGACACATTCCAGCTTGTCAATATCTCTCTTGAATTGTGGTGCCCAGAATTGGACACAATATTCCAGGTGTGGTCTAACCAGAGCAGAATAGAGGGGTAGCATTACTTCCCTAGATCTAGACACTATGCTCCTATTAATGCAGGCCAAAATCCCATTGGCTTTTTTTGCCGCCACATCACATTGTTGGCTCATGTTTAACTTGTTGTCCACGAGGACTCCAAGATCTTTTTCACACGTACTGCTCTCAAGCCAGGCATTGTCCCCCATTCTGTATCTTTGCATTTCATTTTTCCTGCCAAAGTGGAGTATCTTGCATTTGTCACTGTTAAACTTCATTTTGTTAGTTTTGGCCCATCTCTCCAATCTGTCAAGATCATTTTGAATCCTGCTCCTGTCCTCTGGAGTATTGGCTATCCCTCCCAATTTGGTGTCATCTGCAAACTTGATGATCCTGCCTTCTAACCCTTCATCTAAGTCATTAATAAAGATGTTGAACAGGACCGGGTCCAGGACGGAACCCTGCGGCACTCAGCTCGTCACTTCTTTCCAAGATGAAGAGGAAGCATTAGTGAGCACCCTCTGGGTTTGTCCATTTAACCAATTACACATCCACCTCACCGTAGTTTTGCCTAGCCCACATTGGACTAGTTTCCTTGCCAGAAGGTCATGGGGGACCTTGTCGAAGGCCTTACTGAAATCCAGGTACGCTACATCCACGGCATTCCCCGCATCTACCCAGCTTGTAACTCTATCGAAAAAAGAGATCAGATTAGTCTGGCATGACTTGTTGACTATTAGCGATGACCGCATTTGTTTCTAAGTATTTGCAGACCACTTCCTTAACAATCTTTTCCAGAATCTTGCCTGGTATCGACGTGAGGCTGACCGGACAGTAGTTGTTTGGGTCGTCCTTTTTTCCCTTCTTGAAGCCTGAAAAAACCTACAACAACCCAGTGATTCTGGCCATGAAAGCCTTCGACAATACATTGAACACCAAAAATGTAAGAATGGATAGTAAAAGTAGCTGAAAAGCAGAAATTAACATTTTGACCACATAGTTTCAGATAAAAGACCCTTCAGTATTCAAGAAAGACTGGGAACCCTTCATGTTTAAAATGGTAATCTATTACATATATTTTACACAGTGAACTAGATAATATGGAAACAACATAAATTCTTATGTATATGAAAGAAGGATATGTAACACTTCAATAATATATTTCAATTTGAAAAAGGCAAAAAAATGAATTAGCAGAAATTGACAAATTATGATTAGAGGGAAAATATAAGTGACTAGGAACACTGGTTGATTTGTTAAATAATGTTTTTGATTGAGCATTTCTAATTTTTGCAACACGAGAAGGGGAAAGAGAAAGTAGGAAAGAGAAGAAAAAGTTAAAATAATGAACAAAAAGGTGGAGGGAGGTGGAGTTATTGTTAGTAAGTTAAATCCTTACAAATATCAAGTATGTCACAAAATGGGAGGGTGTTGAAGAGAGGAAGAAGAGAAAATTGTCAGTGTACAAAGTTATTATTCATACATCTATTTCTTCATATCAATTGCAATGACAAGAATTGCCTAAAATACCAAAAACTCCATGTATCGAAGAGGGGAGTAATATTGTCATCAATATTAAATCCAATAGTATCTTCTTCAAGTATTACCCCATGGTTTTTCAGTCCAGCTCGTCCCCATTAAAAATTCATCATTATTTTTTATCAAATTATTATTTTTAAATCCTTTATCTAATTTTAGTTATGACATGATAAATCTAAAAATTTAATCTATCTGCTAGTAAATTAGTATTGTATTAAACAAAAATGTAATCTGTTTCACTATCATTTCTTCCTTTTTTGAACAAGACACAAAGTTTGTATATCTCTATTTTAAAAATCCAAAGAGGAGAGAGAAAACACACATCAAATATCTAAAGTCTCTTCGATGATGCGGGGTGTGGGATAGAAAAGGGATGTGCTTGAGATTTATTTTTTGCGTCATATACAGTAAAAGGCAAGCATTCACTTATTGGGGGAATGGAAAGGGTTTAGTTATTTCATAGAATCATAGAATTGAAAGATACCACATGGGCCATCTAGTCCAACCCCCTGCCATGCAGGAAAAGCACAAAGTATCTCTGACATATGGCGTCTGTTTAAAAGTTTCTAATGAAGGAGCTTCTATCACACTCAGAGACATAGAGTTCCACTGTTGAACATCTCTTTTTACAGTCAAGAAGTTCTTCCTAATGTTCAGGTGGAATCTCCTTTCCTGTAATTTGAACCCATTGCTCTGAGTCCTAGCTTCAAAGGCAGCAGAAAACATGCCTGCTCCCTATTCCTTATGACATCCTTTCACATACTTATACATGGGTATCATGTCTCCTCTCAACCTTCTCTTCTACAAGCTAAACATACTTAGTTCTTTAAGATGCTCCTCATAGGGATTCATGGTCTCCAGAATCATTTGATCATTTCAGTTGCCCTCCTCTGGATACCTTCCAGCTTGTCAGTCTCTTGAACTGTGATGCCCAGAATTGGACACAGTATTCCAGGTAAGGTCTAACCAAAGCAGAATAGAGAGGCACCATGGCTGTCTTCGATCTAGACACTATACTCATTTGGATGCAGCCCAAAATCCCATTTGCTTTTTTAGCTGCTGCAACACACTGTTTGTTTATGTTCAGCTGCTGTCCATGAAGATTCCAAGATCTTTTTCACATTTGCTGTTGTCAAGCCTGGTGTCACCCATCCTGTATCTGTGCATTTCATGTCTAAGTGGAGTATCTTACATTTGTCCTTGTTGAAAATCATTTTGTTAATTTTGACCCAGCTCTCTAATCTTTAAGGTCATTTTGAATTCTGATCCTGTCCTCTGGAGCATTAGGTATCCCTCCTAATTTGGTGTCACCTGAAAACATGATAAGCATGCCCTCTAAACAAACCTTTATCCAAATCATTAATCAAGATGTTGAACAGAACTGGGTCCAGGACTGAATCCTACAGTATTCCACTAGTTAATTATTTCCAGGATGAAGAGGAACCATTGGGGAGCACCCTTTGGGTTCAGTTGCTTAACCAATTACTGATCCACCTAATAATAGCATTGCCTAACCCACATTTGACTAGTTTGCTTGTAAGAAGGTCATAGGGGACTTTGTCGAAGGCCTTACTTAAATCAAGATATGCTACATCCACAGCATTCCCTGCATCTACCAAGTTTGTAACTATTGAAAAAAGAGATGAGGCCATTCCAAATGTGGGACAACATTTGCACTCTTCCAGTTTTCTGGGACATTTTCTGTTCTCCAAGAATTCTCAAAGAAATTCTCAAAGAAAAACAATTCAGGAAAAGGAGTCAAGACAGGGACTGTGACGCAGCTGGCTAGGAGCCAGCTGCATTAAGATCACTACTGACTGAAAGGTCATGAGTTTGAAGCCAGCCGGGGTCGGAGTGAGCTTCTGACCAATTTTGTATAGCTTGCTGTTGACCTTTGTAGCCCGAAAGGCAGTTGCATCTGTCAAGTAGGAAATGTAGGTACCGCGTATGCAGGAAGGCAATTTAACTAATTAACGAGGCCATAAAAATCTCCAGCAAGCATGCAAAGAATGAGGAACACTTCATCAGTGTCACAAATGGTCGGTGAAAGGACAGCTACCCTGGTGGCCAGAATACCCTCAAGAAAAGCTGTAATGTTAAATTGCCTCTGTGTCTGTCTATATATGTTGTGTGTCTATGGAATTGAATGTTTACCATGTGTATGTACATTGTAAACCGCCCTGAGTCCCCTGCAGAGTGAGAAGGGCATAATATAAATACTGTAAGTAAATAAATAAATATCTAATCCTTTCTCCTGTTAAGTGCAGCTATTTAATCAAGTTTGCCCCTCTTTGGATAACTCCACCCTTCAGGTTGCTTGTCAACTTAAGTCAACCCTATCCATTTAACTGGTTTTTTTTTAAAGTGTAACAAAATATTGGGCACATAAATGAGGAAAGACCGGTGTCTCTCAAGAAAACAATTTTATTCATTTTAAATTGTTAAGAACAGGGTGGAAATCATGATCGAAAAGCTACTTCAGGAAAGCTATGATAGAACATATACTAACTTTCTTTCATACCCAAAATGTCTTTTACAAGATGTATAGCAGACAATACATATCTCAATATACTGGTGTTTGGGAGCATAAATTCCACAAAATGCAAAAACTTTCAAGGGAAATAAAAGTGCAACCTCTTAGGTACAGTAGCTTGCCAGTAAAATAAATCAGCCTTCTCCGGGTTCTAACACATACCAAAATATGACTGTCAGTATCTGAATGAGTTGGCCAATCTTAATTCAAAGAGTTGGGACATGGACCCCAGAAAAGAATACTGCTTGATCAGAATTTTAAAGCTGTGTATAGAACATTTTATTTTCATTTACACAAAAATATACATGGACTTTAAATGCTCTAACATTTCTGAGGAAAACATATCTGGGTTTCTTTCAGCTTGTGCATAACATATAGATGTTCCCCCAGGTAACTGAGGACTTAATGTCATGTAGCCCTCGTTATTTTCCAGAGCCTCAAATTTTTCTATTTCAAAAGAATTCAAGAGACTTGCAGTTGATGAGAGGCTGTGTTTTTATTATTTTCTGTCCTAGGTTTAGGGTTGCAAAGGAAATGTGAGCACCTTTTCCGCCTTCTCAAGTGTGAAACCACAGGCAAAAGTTTCCATGATGACCTTTTACGGATCACAATCTAGCATTGTATAACAAGATGGCATAGAAAGTGCCTGAATCTAATATTTTCCCATCTCGATGAGGCAGTGAAATTGGGGTGTTGTGTGTTTTCCAGGCTGTATGGCTGTGCCCTAGCAGCATTTTCTCCTGGCATTTCACCTGCATCTATGGCTAGCATCTTCAGAGGAAGGAAGAACGGCCTGCTTCAGGGGAGTGTACTTCCTACATCAATGTTCAACATTTACACAAATGACCAGCCATTGCCAAAAGGAACAGAGAGTTTCATCTATGCTGACGATCGTGCCATTACCGCTCAAGCAGGGAGCTTTGCAATGGTTGAACAGAAGCTCTCCGAAGCTCTGGGTGCTCTTACTGCCTATTACAGGGAAAACTAGCTGATTCCTAATCCATCTAAAACACAGACACGTGCCTTTCACCTTAAGAACAGACAAGCATCCTGAGTTCTGAGGATTACCTGGGAAGGAATCCCACTTGAGCATTGCAGCGCACCCAAATACCTGGGAGTTACCCTGGACTGTTCTCTGACCTACAAGAAACACTGCCTGAATATCAAGCAAAAAATGAGTGCTAGAAACAATATCATATGAAAGCTGACTGGCACAACCTAGGGATCACAACCAGATACAGTGAAGACATCTGCCCTTGCACTATGCTACTCTGCTGCTGAGTACGCATGCCCAGTATGGAACACATCTCACCATGCTAAAACAGTGGATGTGGCTCTTAATGAGACATGCCGCATTATCATGGGTGTTCGCATCCTACACCACTGGAGAAATTACACTGTTCAACCATTATTGCACCACCTGACATCTGCCAGGAAGTAGCAGACAATAGTGAAAAGACCAAGGTAGTGACATATCCGGCCCATCCCCTGTTTGGGTATCTGCCAGCACGCTTGTGCAGGTACAACTGTACCAGGAGCTCCAATTTTGTTTGCTTTGCATTGAATGTTTGTTACAGTCCTAAGTTTCAGGGACTCTGCAGATAGGTGGCTTCTTTTGGCTGCAATCATAGGGCAAGCCACCTGGTCCCGCCCCTTTTTGGGGTTTTGGAGGGAATAGGAGCCTTTTTGAGTTCAGTCCACACAGAGCAGCTTTCCATGCAGGACATAATACCAAGAGCTCCTGTAGAAAGCTTCGTCTTCTACGGCTTGGCCGGGGAGATATACAGCCTACAGCTTGGCCGGGGTTATACAGCCCACAGCTTGGCCGAGGATCATACAGCCTTACAGCTCCTTTGCTGAGGGACTTCAGCCAGCCATCACCGAAACCTAAACTCCTTCTTTTCCCCTGGAAGTCTACAAAGCTCTGCTTGGTAAGGGTCGCTTGCGGAAGCCAGACGCAGTTGGTACCAGGTGCAGGGGACCAACGCCAACAGAGGCAAGTACACACTGCCCAGATTAGAAGTTAAGGATTTCCCCATTAGTTAGTATACAGTTATGAAGATAGTGCCTGTTCCCAGTGAACAAGATTGCAAGAGCCAATAGACTGTTAAGAAAGCTTTAAAGTACCTGTTTGTTTTCATCAATAAAGAACTTTGTTGAACCTTTAAGCATTCTAGAGACTGTGTTTTTAGGAAATCCAAAGGCCTTTAATCTGAGGCAGCCCCAGCGTCCCGTTGGGCACCCAGAATTTATGTCCTGTCTACAGTCTTATGCACAGGCCCAGCGTGCGACAGCACAACGCCAATGACTTAAATCAAGAAATAGTTTTCTAAGATCTACAGAGACACTTGCTGGAACACCTCAGCAAGCAAGAGTCCAAAAGTGGCAGGTATTTCAGTGCAGGGTAATAAGTTGCATGGATATTATTGGAAATAATTAACACAAGTCTCCTCCATATATCAATGTGTAACCCTCAATTACCCTTTTGAAGTACCTATGGGTGTGTTATCCTAAAGTTTTGAAAATATCAGCTGCAATTTGTATTTGGAGTTAATTTTTAGTTCTCATTAATTTTTACTATTTTATTGCCCTTACTTTAATTTATATAACACTTTTCTCCCAATCTTACATCTTATTTTTAATATTTGTTCTGTGTATTTTAATATGTATTTTCTAGAAATATATTTTTAATATGTGTATTTTCTAGAATGTTTTAGATGATTATATGTTTTTAGCTGGTAAGAATAATAATAATAATAATAATAATAATTATTATTATTATTATTATGGGACATTTTTTTAAAGTACAATTAAACACCTAGATAATGATCTATGTAACAAAGGTACTTCCTCCTGACTGCACATTGCACTGTGTGGTCAACAGATTAAACACATTTCCACCTCTCCTTATTGCACTCACAGTATCTGGATCTTGTTTGCTGCTCACGGTATGGAAGAAGAGATCTGCTATGCCGACCTCAATCTTCCTTCTCAACCCAGGAGTGCTGTGGTCCGACAACCAATTCAAGGTGCTCGTAAGTTTTAACATTGTCTGCCAAATTCATTTTGATGGATATTTAGGCTATTTATCTCTGCACAGAGGGGAAGTTCCGTTTCAGGTGAAGGGTTTTCTTTTTTACAGAACTGGATCCTTTGTGGGAGGATGTTCAGCTATTTTGTATGAATTTGTATGAAAACAGACTCTATAGGAACATTTTGAAGAAAAACATTAAGAATCTGTAAAGAATTCACACACACAAGAGAGAGAACAGGTGCTTAATTCATGTGCTAAAAAAGAAAATCCCAAGTTCATGTCTCCCAGGTATCACATGTGTTTTTTATTTGAAACAAAAACTTCAATAGTTAGCTTCACCTCAAACCCAAAACATTGCTAGTTCCTTTTTCTTAAGAGAAGTCTGCAAAATCACAATTTCAGATGAAAGATTAAGAGAGATGGAAGACACAAAAAGAAAGAAAAAAAAGGGTGAAGTGCGGTGAGAAATGGGTACTTCTTTCAGAGATTTCCCAACTTTCAGAGCCCCAAATTCCCATTCTCCTGCAATTTCATCCGTTTTTGTGTCCTTTTGATTGCTCAGCTTACAGAATACCTCACTGTAAGCAGGGGTTTTTTTGGACCTCATATTTTGGGTAGAGCGAAACAGTACCGTTTTGATAATATTGTTGTGATCGAGTCCCCTTTTTAAAAAATCAGATTTGGAGTCAGTGATATCAGCACCTACCTAGAGCACTGGCCTTGAAATTGGAGTGGGGTAGGCACTGCATACAAAAGGGCTTTGACATGGACTATCTGTATATTGAGCATTGAACTAAAGTTCTGGAGACCAGGGTTTGATTCTCCATTGAATCCTACTGGGTGATATTGGGTGAGTCACATACCCTCACCCCAAGTTCAGCTTAGGGTTATCATACATTATTTGAAAGCACACAACAACCACATCTCTGTATTGTACTTTTCTCAAGTGGTATAAATGATTTATTTTCATATATAAGCCTGTCAACTCTGTGGTGTATGTGTATATTGAATCAGCGCCCTCCCTCCTGGCCTTTAGAAAAGGAACAGACATGGTTATGGAACCAAGCGTTTGACTAGTAAAGTAACGCAGTACAAGAAGCAAATATGAAATGTGTGCATTCCACATTCGGAATGGCCTGGTCTATGAGTTTGGATCATGTTTTTATTAGGGGTTTTTAATTTTTATGTTTTCATGTTTAAATGTCTTCTTATCCTTGGGTTAATTGTCCTATTGAATTTATGCTTAATTATATGTTGCTTAGATTTATGATTTGGTTTTATGTATGCAAGGCATTGAATTTTGCTATTATTTGTTGTAAACGGCTTTGTATTCCACAGGGGCGAGAAAAGAGGTATAGAAATACAGTAAAGAAAGAAAGAAAGAAAGAAAGAAAGAAAGATCTGTACTGCATTTATATGTTATAAAACTTGTTCGCATGGGTCCCATGCCAGGAAAAATACATGATCTTAAATAGTTCAATCAGGTGTATTGTATAATATCCATGTGGGAAGGACCTCATCTGTGGAATTTTGGAATTTGTAGTTTAGGGAGAGGCTTTTAAACTGCTCAGCCAGGGAGATCATGGGCCTCCCTAAACTACAACCCAACACTCTGCAGGAGGCAGAAACCAGATCTCATCTATGGAATTCTGGAATTTGTAGTTTAGTGAGGAGCCTTTAACAGCCTCACTAAACTACAAACCCCAGAATTCTGCAGGAAGCAGAAACCAGATCTTAAGTGGATTTTTTTCTCTAGTGTAGTGAAGTGGATAAGTGGATAAATACTCTAGTGTGATGAAGTTTTAAACTGTGGATAGGGAGAAGTTGCAAGTATGAGCTATCTTCTGAGTGTTTGAAAATGCCATTGGCATTTCTTGAGTTTCTTGGGAGATTGGGTTTATTATTTATTTATTTATTTTTGTAAAAAGCAAAGTCAGGAAAAGTGAAAACTTATAAGCAACTTGGCTAGGGTTAGACCTCTCAACTGTAACACAGCCTTCAACAACACATTATAAAACAGTTAATGACTGATTCACATGTCATTGGTCCACAGTTGTCCGATAATGGTGATAACATGCTAATTTAAAATATTGAAATGTCTAAAACTCATGGAATGATTCTGTTTTTACTTGCTTATGTGTGGCATTAATAAATACAGGATTAGACAACCTGCATTCAAGGCCATCATTTCATGAATATGGATAAATAATGCATCCAAATAATATAACAATAAAAAAGGAAGAGATTTAAAACTGAACATAAGGAAGGGATCATCAAATGTCTTCATCATCTTGATTTATCATTAGGCCTTGAAGTGTCTATTATTCAGGTAGAGGAATTAGGAAAATGTGATGAACCATATATAGTCATGCAGATCTTTACACAAAATACAACCTCTTGCCCACCCCACAAATGCTAGGAACTTCACTTACATCCTCCGTGATAATTGGTTTCTGTGTGAGGTGGGTGTTTTAAAGGCTCGTGGAATTTGTTATGAGAAATCTTTAATTACATATTTACAGGTGAAGCAAAGAGTGGGAGAAGACATGTGTGGATGCAAGTCCATGAACCCGTTTACAATATAGTATTTTTATAATGATTTCATATGCCACCTTTCTCCAAGAGCAGGACTCAAGGCAACTTCTCTGCTCTAAAGGATATTCCTAATGTAATAGGAACAAGAGGCTAACATTATATAAAAAGTGCTTTTTCCTTTTCTAATCTTAATTTTCATTATTCAAAAAATAAATCCCAAGGTTCAGAATTTTCGTGGCTTCTTCACACATTTATTTCAATTATTTCAGATGCTTCCAAGAGGCTCATTCAGTACAAAATCTCATTGTGGATCTTAGGGGCATTATGTGCCATTCTAGGATCAGCTTTGATTGTGCAGACCACATTTGGTAAGTTTGTTTTAAAACTTATTTTAATATCACATGACATGTGTTTCCTTAACTAGACTAATACATACTGAAGTCTTACACTCTGAAAAGTCCTGTACTCTGAAAAATTATATACATTTTTAAATGTAGGATTGCTTTATATCTAGAGGCCACTTGCAATTTGAGTCTCTAAACAATAGTTTTGCTTAGCTTACATATAAATCGATAACAGTATGCCACTCTTGGTTCTTTGAATCAAGCACCGAAAAATAGGAAATATTTCCAGATTTCTACAAGTATCCCATCAAGAATGACTACAACATAAATTCTGGAAAATGTAAGGTTAGCAACTGATTGACTTGGTTCCTGGCCAGCTGTGTAACTTCCGTATTTAAAGCTATTTATATCCAGTGTTCACACACTGCCTTATTTCCCTCTATACAAGTGCAAACACAGTTATAGTTCACAAGACCATGAGCACTGAGCTACTTTGCCTTCCTAGTGTTCTGCTCTCCCTGAAATTTCTGTGAATACCTGAATCTTTTCAGTATTCAGTACTGCAGAATGGCCATCCAGAACAACGTGCTGCAAACTGGTCTCAGAGCCACTGTAATGGTGGCCAGACCCAGCAGGTTGAAATCGTGGTGCCATGTTGGCATCCAGATGTTCCAGATAGACTGAGACCACATCAGACCTTTTGGATCATGACCCCATCCTCTGTTTTGCCATCATTGATCCTTGTTAACCACAGAGTTCTGAGAGAGAGCCTAGCCAGTGACAACAAAGGGATGTACCACCCACTTCCCTTGCACTGATTAACTCAGGGAAAGGGTGATGGTGCAGTGTCTGTCTGTACAGGGGATTGAGCCAAATCAGAATTCATCCAGCTGCCTGCATTGTAGTGAATTCCCAGAATACTGTGGACCTTCCTCCAATTTCCAGGTTCCAGATTTTGCCTAAAGCGGGGCACAGGCTAAAGCAAGAAAACTCAAAACCTCACCAGAAGTCACTGTATGTCATGGGGATAGCCAGCACTGTATTCAAGAATTCCCTTTTTCTGCTTCTTGTAGACATATCTTTAGTATGAACTTCAAAGGAGCTGTCCAAGGAATTAATTTTGGAGACAAGATTTAGCACTTTAGATATCGTTCTTTAAAGGTACAACTAAAAACCAGAAAAGATTCAGTGACCCCACTGCTATGAAAGTGATTTGTTACCGCTGTCTGATGTGCTGCATTGTCTCTGGGAGAAATGAAAGATTTAAAATAATGGCTCGAGTAATTGAGCACATTTCTTTAAAAATAAAATAAGATTGTGGGAGTGAAGTTTTCAGTTTGGGTCAATTCAATTTGGCTCTCCTATCTTGAATGCAGCTGCAAGGAGAGATGACTTAACTCTCCAGACATATTGATTCCACATCAAAGATCCATCACTTTAATCCTCATTGGGTAGTTAATAATTTTATTTCTTACCCACCTTTCCTCATGGCTCAAGGCAGGTTACAACATAGTTGAAACACATAATCATTGAAAACATACTATAAAATACACATATTTAAATGTATTGCTATATAATACATATTAAAACACAGAACAACGCTTAAAATACTGTAACATTGACACAAGACGTGAGCTTAAAATTCATGATTAAAACTAGCTGGATAGGACTGCTGGAAGAGATAGGTCTTCAAATGTGTTCCAACAGCTCATTTAACTGTAGGATATCTTACAGCAGGTTGTTCCACAGATTTGGGATGGCCAATGAAACAGTCCTCTGGGTGACAGTTGCCAGTCAGGTTCTGGCTGGTTGGATTAGCTGCCCCCCAGAGGACCTAAGTGTTTGGGGCGGATTGTATGGGTGAAGACGGTAATGTAAGAAACCTGGACCCAAACCATGTAGCCTTTAAAGGTCAAAACCAACACCTTGTACTTTGCCTTTTAATTTGGCGTTTCCTATCACAGTTTTTGCTACAGTTGCCACAGAGTTTCAAGACATTTCCTGACCATAACAGGCACCTTCCTTTGGTGATATCAAGAAGGAGCTCTGTAGCTGTCTATAGAAGCCACAGTGACAAGAAAGGCAAAGTGATAGTCTGGCTTGAACAGCTGGATCATGTATATTCCACTTTCAATTCAACCATGAAACTCAATGGTGATCTCAGGCTAATCACTGCTTCTCTCAGCCTGCCTTGCCTAACAGGAATGTTGTGAGGACAGAGAGTGAAGAATACATGATGCTGTTATCTTCTTGGAGGAAATGTGGGAAATGTAAACAACAACTAACTAAATGTATACATCACACACTACTTCTCAAGTTTTTCAGAGTGGCTTCCATAAACGTGAAACTAAAAATGAGCCAGGAAGATGTAAAAAAACGGAAACCAGCCACAATTCTTCTGAAAATATTGCCAAGTACCTGTGTGAGTCATTTAAAGGTAAGCAGATATCTGTTCTTCCTAAGATAGTAGAAATATTTCCAGTCATTTTTATATTGAATTTTTTGCTGGTCCAATAAAAGTAATATCACAATATGAGATGGAAAATTGTTTTGAGGTCAGTGTTGCTCCTTGTAACGAGAGTTAAGAAACAAGGGGTCCCTTAACGCATGTGTGATAGGGGGGAACCTTCCTTTTCCATCCCACCGCTGCCACCAAATGTAACGAAGCCAGGGCCCAGGGGAATAATACTTAACTAATATATTCCCTAGCACACACACCCACACGTTCCTTCAGTTGTTATATTGCTCACAGTTGGCCACCAATTTGAAGGATCAGAGTAAATGATTTTATTTTCTAAGGCTCCAACTGGACACCAACACAATCCTGTCACAAAGCTCGACGTGTGTTGAGGAAACGCGAATGTGTATTGGTAGAATTACTGCCACCACTCAAATGGGTTTGAGAAAATTATCTTGATGTTAGGCCTGAGGTAAAGCTTGTTGTTCCCCAGCCCTTTCTTTAACTCCCTTTAAAATGTCTGAGGTAAAAAGATGTTAGAATTTACTGGAACAGACCTAATGGAATGAATCAATGTGGAGACTCTATTGAAAGTTGAACTAGAAAAAAGTTTATTTATATACTTGAACAAACAACTAAATTCTTCTTAGAGTTACACAAGCATATATGGTTATCACAGCACAATCTTCTCAAACGGTTTCTGAGTCCTAACAAGCTTGCTGGACTCCCCAACTGGGAGCAAATTTGTGAGCAAATTCCCTCTGACAGACCAATCCTGTCTGTCCCCTCAGAGTATCTAGCTTCCCTAGAATACCCTGTCCCTTAGAGAGTAAAAACAACTAATGTGTTACCACCCACACCAGTTCACAGGCAGCTATCGACCCTCCAGGCCACTCTCTATAGCCATACCTGCCTTCAAACACTCTCCCTCAGGAAAACTTCAGCTCACTCGAAATCCACCCACTCCCTTCAGATCAAAAATCCAATCTCTCTCCCTCTGTCAGAAGCTGCCTGCCTTTTTTACACTCACAGCTCCAGCTCCTCCCATCTGTCCTAGCCAATCCTGGGATAGCTGAGCTCCTCCCCTCTGCTGATCTGACTCTCATTGTATTCCCTCACTAACATGGAGGCCGGCTTACTGACTTCGAAGGCTGCGGCCTAGCCAGCAAAGGTACGAGTCCATTACACTCCTCTATCTTGTCAATGACTTCAAATAATGATTAGAGAAATTAATAAAGTATAAATGTATCCATGGCCAAATCAGTTTGCTGCTGTAATGCATTGACAAATCTCAGCTGGTTCAGTAACTGTGGGAAGATTCTTTGCCATCAGAAACAAAGAACAAAACCTCCTTCCATGTTAGGTACAAATGCTGGACAAATTGGCAGTTGGATTTTTATTTCAGCACTGATAATCGAAGAGTTTCCTCTGGTATACTCAAGGGGAGAAGGCTAGTGTGAAATGTTTTATTTTTTATTATTATTATTGTAAAATACATAGAAACATACCATCTTTGAAAGTAACATTCAAAATACTAGTATTTTCCCCAATCCCGCCACCACCACAATCCCCCCCCCCCCTCGGGAACAAATAAGTACTTTAGCTGTGTTTATTACAATTGTTCAATCATGAGAATAGTTTTATTCAACACCGTATATTTATCTTTCCCCTTTATTCTATATATGAGACCCTTCCATTTTGCTTTCCATATCCTTTTGCTTTGACCCGTCATATAGTAACTTTTCCTTTCGCTAATATAATCTTGAAGAAGGTATTCTGCTAAATATTTATACCAGGTTTTTGTATCCCATTTCTTGTAGTCTTTCCAGCCCAGGGCCACTGAGGCTATAATTGCCTGTATAATATGTTTTATTATTTTCTCACTTTCCTTATATTCCCCTTTACTTTCAAATTTCTGAGTGAAAAATTGGGCCTTATTCCATTCTATCTTGATCCCTAATAGCTCCTCCATTTCCTTCCTGATTATTTCTTGGAACCTTTGGATTTTTTCACATTCCCACCACATGTGGGCATATGTTCCTATTTTACCACAGTTGTGCCAACATAATTTTGGGCATGTTTTTGTGATATGCGCCAGTTGCACAGGAGTTTTGTACCATTTTGTCAGTATTTTCCGTTGCATTTCTTTAATCTTTAGGTGTTTTATTTTATTGATTGAATTCATCCAATTATCTTTTTCTCTCTCACTGCAACTTATTTCCTCCTTCCAGACTTCTATTAGGGTAGATTTTGTGTTGTATTGTATTTCTGTGATTGTTTTATATATAAATCCCATGATTCCTTTCTCCCTCTCTACTTTCCATTTTATTATTTTGTCGAGATTTGTTTCTGAGGTCTCCTTAGTCTTCAATTCTGTTAGCTTTTTAGACAGCCCTCCCCATTGTAACCAATTTCCAAGCCCGCATTTATCTTTTATTTCATCCCATTGAATTACAGTCCTGTCTGGTTTTAGTAAGTCCTCAATCTTTGTTATTCCGTTCTGTTCCAGTTTCTTTAGCATAGTGTGAAATGTACTGTGATATTTCTGACACCAGCCATTACCTACAACAAATGTTTAATGCCTTATTAACATGTTTATATACCACTGTATGTCGAAGAATCATAGGGTACTATGGAACAAAATAGCAATAACAATAATTTTAGAAGACAAAAATTGTATCAAAACATTTATCATTCAATACCACATAATTTCATAGAATCATGGAATCAGAAGGGACCCCAAGGGCCATCTCCCAGTCTCATTCTGTCATACAGGAACACAAAGTACTCCATTCACTCTATGTTTAAAACTTCCAGAGAAAGGGACTCTTAGAATCATAGAGTTTGAAGGGACCTTGTGGGGCATCCAGAAAGGTTGAGAACCACTGCTCTATCAGCTCCAGCTCCTCATGCGGGGACATGAGAAAAGCCTCCTACAAGGATGATAAAAACATCAAAACATCCTGGCGTCCCCTGTGAAACGTCCTTGCAGACGGCCAATTCTCTCACACCAGAAACGATTTGCAGTTTCCCAAGTCGCTCCTGACATGCCAAAAAAAAAAAATGGTTGTGTAGAGGGGGTAGCAGCGGATATTGCCTAAGGATGAAAATAATATTCCAGCATACCCAGAAAATGATACAAAAACATTTTCTTGTCATAGACAGCCATATTAGTCTGGAATATGAGTAAGCATCTTGTAGCACATTAGAAAGCATTTGAAAAAAGATGTTAACATGAGCTTTTGTGGAAACTAATTACTTCCTCAGATGCGTGGAGTGAAGGGACTGGGAGCAGAAAAGTATAGAAAGATAATAATAATAATCATCATCATCATCGATCATAGAATCATAGAGTTGGAAGAGACCTCATAGGCCATCCAGTCCAACCCCCTGCCAAGAAGCAGGACAATCGCATTCAAAGCTCCCCCAACAGATGGCCATCCAGCCTCTGTTTAAAAGCCTCCAAAGAAGGAAACGCTGAGCAGCATTCCGTGGACACAGATACTAAAAGATAAGAGAGTTACGGATGGATGGGAATTTCTCAAGAGTGAAATACTCAAGGCACAATTGCAAACTGTGCCAACAAAGAGAAAAAATAGGACAAGTGCAAAGAAGCCAGAATGGATGTCCAAAGAACTTCTAACTGTGCTAAGACACAAAAGAGACATGCACAAGAAGTGGAAAAAGGGAGAAATAACCAAAGAAGAATTCAAACAAATAGACAACACCTGTAGGGAAAATGTCCACAAGGCTAAAGCACAAAATGAGCTCAGGCTTGCCAGGGACATTAAAAACAATAAAAAGGGCTTATTTTCTTATGTCAGTAGAAAAAAGGAAAAACAAGGAGGCGATAGGGCCTCTTCGAGGAGAAGATGGGGCAATGTTGACAGGGGGTAGGGAAAAGGCAGAACTACTTAATGCCTTCTTTGCCTCAGTCTTCTCACAAAAAGAAGGTCATCTTCAACCTCAGCAAGATGGAGTGGATGAGGGATTAGAGGACATCCAACCCCAAATTAGGAAACAAGTCGTCCAGGCATACCTGGCTGCTCTAAATGAGTTCAAGTCCCCAGGGCCAGATCAACTACACACAAGAGTACTGAAGGAACTAGCGGAAGTCATTTCGGAACCATTGGTAATCATCTTTGAGAGTTCTTGGAGAACTTGGAGAAGTTCCAGCAGATTGGAGGAGAGCCAATGTGGTCCCAATCTTCAAGAAGGGAAAAAAGGATGACCCAAACAATTACCGTCCGGTCAGCCTCACGTCGATACCAGGCAAGACTCTGGAAAAGAGTTACAAGCTGGATAGATGCAGGGAATGCCGTGGATGTAGCGTACCTGGATTTCAGTAAGGCCTTCGACAAGGTCCCCCATGACCTTCTGGCAAAGAAACTAGTCCAAAGTGGGCTAGGCAAAACTACGGTGAGGTGGATCTGTAATTGGTTAAATGGACGAACTCAGAGGGTGCTCACCAATGCTTCCTCTTCATCTTGGAAAGAAATGACAAGTGGAGTGCCGCAGGGTTTTATCCTGGGCCCGGTCCTGTTCAACATCTTTATTAATGACTTAGATGAAGGGCTAGAAGGCATGATCATCAAGTTTGCAGACGACACCAGATTGGGAGGGATAGCCAATACTCCAGAGGACAGGAGCAGGATTCAAAACGATCTTGACAGATTAGAGAGATGGGCCAAAACTAACAAAATGAAGTTCAACAGTGACAAATGGAAGATACTCCACTTTGGCAGGAAAAACGATATGCAAAGATACAAAATGGGGGACGCCTGGCTCGAGAGCAGTACGTGTGAAAAAGATCTTGGAGTCCTCATGGACAACAAGTTAAACATGAGCCAACAATGTGATGTGGCGGCAAAAAAAGCCAATGGGATTTTGGCCGGCATCAATAGGAGCATAGTGTCTAGATCTAGGGAAGTCATGCTACCCCTCTATTCCGCTTTGGTTAGACCACACCTGGAATATTGTGTCCAATTCTGGGCACCACAGTTCAAGAGAGATATTGACAAGCTGGAATGTGTCCAGAGGAGGGTGACTAAAATGATCAAGGGTCTGGAGAACAAGCCCTATGAGGAGCAGCTTAAGAAACTGGGCATGTTTAGCCTGAAGAAGAGAAGGCTGAGAGGAGATATGATAGCCATGTATAAATATGTGAGAGGAAGCCACAGGGAGGAGGGAGCAAGCTTGTTTTCTGCTTCCTTGGAGACTAGGACGCGGAACAATGGCTTCAAACTACAGGAGAGGAGATTCCATCTGAACACGAGGAAGAACTTCCTGACTGTGAGAGCCGTTCAGCAGTGGAACTCTCTGCCCCGGAGTGTGGTGGAGGCTCCTTCTTTGGAAGCTTTTAAACAGCGGCTGGATGGCCATCTGTCAGGGGTGATTTGAATGCAACATTCCTGCTTCCTGGCAGGGGGTTGGACTGGATGGCCAATGGCGTCTCTTCCAACTCTTTGATTCTATGATTCTATGATTCTATTCTATTATTCTATGATTCTATGAAAGAAGGAGCCTCCACCACATTCTAGGGCAGAGAGTTCCACTGCTGAACAGCTCTCATAGTTGAAACAACCAGTAGGTGACATTCAGAATTTTTTGAGACCCCCACATTAAGCTAAAGGAATCCCATTTGGGTCAGGACCCACAGTTTCATAAGCAGTGGGCTAGAGTAACCAAACAGAAAATAATTTATCTTCTGCTTTCTCCTAGAGGGTGCAATATGTCCACTATGTCCTGCCAACTGGATAGAAGAAAGAGGAACGTGCTACTGGTTTTCAAAGTACAAAATGAATTGGATTATGGGCTACAATGACTGTTGTGGGAAGAGAGCTAAAATGCTGGTGATCCAAGATAAGGAAGAAATGGTAAGATGAACAACGTGTTTTGAAAGCCAAGAGTAAGCTCAGCAGAAGGTGGTAAACACAAACTCCTAAATGTAAATTCTCATTGAATCATAAAATTAAAGAGACCCAAAGGGCCACCCAGTCCTACTCTCAACAATTCAGGAATAAACAAACAAAGCACTTCTGACAGATGACCATCAAGCCCAAAACTTTAAAGGAAGGAGAGTACACGACACTCCAAAGCAGCTTATTCCACCTCCAAACAGCTCTTACCTACAGGATATTTTCCCTAACGTTTAGGTGGAATCTTTCCCTGTAGTTTATATCTGTTGCTTCTTATCTTAGTCTCTAGAGCAGCAGGTAATTAGCTTGCTCTCATTCAACAAGACTTCCTTTCAAATATTTAAGCATGGCTATCATGTCCCCTCTTAACCTTTCCTTCCTCAGTCTAAATATATACAGTTCTCTAAACCACTTCTCATCAAGCTTGGTTTTTAGTGATGCAGATATGGTTTGAATCAAGCTCTTTCTAGTTCCCTCCCATCTGGTCTCACAGTTCAGTTCCCTGAGGTCACAACACAATACCAGGATATTAAAGACATTTTCTTGACAAAAAGGTGGTTATATCACTAGCAGCTCCATCTGTGTCAAGTGATCTCTCTCTCTCTCTCTCTATATATATATATATATATAGAGAGAGAGAGAGAGAGAGAGAGAGAGAGTGAAAATGTTAGATAATTTTAGGGCAGTCTTCAGGTATTCTGAAGGAGAAAACGAAATTGCACTATGCCAGGGGCGGCTCGTCCATTACGCAAAGTAAGTGGTCACAGAACACTTTTTTTTTGCCAGGGGCACAGCGGCGCCTCTGTAAATGCCCCTCGACTGCCACTTGAGGAGCGCCCCCTCAGCTCACAACAGCCCTAGCAGTCCGGGGGAGCCTCAGCTTTCTTGCCTCACTGCCGGGTGATCCTCTTCCCAAAGGGGCTGGGCCCTTGAGCCTCGCCTAGCCCCTCTCGTTTCTGCTCCACGCAGCCACTGGGTGTGCAAGCAGAGCCGGCGCCCAATCGTTCTCCGCATTCGATCCCTTCCCCATGACCGGCTCCCTTTCCCGATCCCCCGGCGCTCCACCCGCCTCCTCTCCTCTCCCCAATCCGTGGGTGGGCCAAGGGCGGAGCCGCCGCGCCTGGCCCGCTTTGGGTCCGGAGGCGTGTCTGAAGAACCCAGCGTGCGCACCAAAAGTCGCCTCTTGCCCTGACTTTCTCTTCAGCCATTGGGACCAAGCGAGAGAGAGAGAGAGAGCCCCTCCGGCTGGAGGTATCTCCCACCTCCCTCCCTCCTTTGTTTTTGCACCTACCTTCAGGAAAGGTGGGCATCTCCACCTCTCTCTCTCGGTCCGAATGGCTAAGGAGAAAGTCAGGAGAAGGGGTGACTTTTGGTGCACACGCTGGGGTCTTCAGGCACGCCTCTAAACCAAAAGCGGGTCAGGCAAGGGAGCAAATGTGGCAAGGTGAACTATTACTGGGATGTATAGCTCACCTACAGTCAAAGAGCATTCTGAACTCCACTAGTGATGGAATTGAACCAAATATGGCACACAGAACTCCCACGACAATCAGAAAATATATATCAATGATTGGTTGGAGGGGGGTGGGGTGCCAAAATACTGTTTGCTTACCGTTGAAAATTACCTAGGGCCGCCTCTGCTCATGCCTTTGCAGGGTCCATAACACTCAGAGTGGGTCTAGTTATTGTGGAACATGTGGCAGAAGAGCCCCTACCCCCACCCCCAACAGTATGGCCATCTTGAATATCACAAAATATAGTCTTCATAAAAACAGGTCAGAGCTTTGATGTTATGGGTCAGTAACTGACTGTGGATCATGCTGTTGAACCCTGCTTAAGTCTTACTTATCAGAAAAGGCATGAATAGTGGTGACTAAGGACCCTTCTACACAGGCATATAACTCAGAATATCAAGGCAGAAAATTCCACAATATCAACTTAGAACTCGGTTATCTGAGTCCACACTGCCATATATTTCAGTTCAAAGCAGATGTCGGATATTATTCAGTTGTGTGGAAGGGGCCTGAGGTGTAGTACAAACAATGGGGTACAGCCAGCTCATTATTAACATGGATGGGCCACTGATTTATCTTGACTTCCTTGCCACCAGTACTTGGAGCAAAGCAGAATTGTTTGCCTTATATTTCAGAGAATAATTTCATTAATATCGATTGAAATCAAAGTACTGAAATCAAAGGCCATCTGGAGAATCAATTATTTTTTTCCCATGAAAAAGTATAGAAAAATAGGAATATTTGGAGTGAGTGAGCTAGAATTCAATCAGGTGGCAAAACGGTGCTTTTCCATATCTGACAGACTTTTGCTGAGGAGCCAAACTAAATGTGCCAAATGGTTCCTAGGTAGCATTTGCAGTGATGAGTTATACAGGCAGTTATTTCAGATACAGAGGCAGTGGGGCCATAGTTAACACTGGTTAGCAAAGCACAGAAAAGGCATACTAAACCCTTTTGAATGTGCCCTTCCATGAAAAATCTATGATGAAACAATCCAAAAAGAAACAAGAGATGGTACCAGAAGAGGGAACCACCAGGTTGGTGTTCAATAAGCTGCAGAGGTAAATCAGAGGACAACCTTGTGTAGCGCTGTGGATAATGATACAATCAGACTCAAGAAACAAGAAATGGAATGTACAAATATAGCAATCCTTGGGGTGAGTGTGGAAAAGTGGAAGGAATTGAACATTTTGATTCATATAATTACACAATATTTCACTACAGAAATCAAAATCTAAGAAAATATTGGGTGTCATTAATAGTGATAAAAGCTATTTTCTGGCTAAAGGTGTGTTAGATACTTTTATATATTTAAAAACTTGTTTTTTGGTTTTGTTTTCTATAGTAGTGGTTATTGCTTCATTTTATTTGGCAGACTTTCATCAATAGCATCCAAGAGAGCTATCCTGTTTGGATTGGGCTTAATTCGACACTCTCAGTGAAGACCTGGACTTGGGTAGATGGAACAATATTAAATCAAACCTTGTAAGTTTTTCTCTAGTTTCCCATAAAAGCACTGCATCCCATACAGGGTCAAATTGTAAGCATCCAGTCCCAAATGCACACATACATCACTGTGGAGCTCTTGTCACTTGATTAGAGGTGGCCAAAAGCTGCACGTGAACTGTCTCAATGGGAAACTCTTGTGGCTGAGACACTGGGTAGACTCCTGTAAATGTTTTACCCTTGTGTAAGTGTTGCCTATTTTTGTGTATGTCTCTTTTGGAGGGGGGCTATTCTTTTGCCTTTGTGTCTCATCCAAGACCGTTGAGTCCTGGGAGTCTCCTGCTGTTGCTGCTCCTTACTAGTAGAGAAGCCAAGGAGGAGGAAGGCAATTCAGAGGAGGAAGGAATAGCTGGTCTTCATTCCAAGGAAAGGAATCCTCTTTTCTTTCTGCCTATGAGCGTGGACCAGCAGCATCTCCCTTCTCTGAACTGCCCTTTACTTCCTCTCCCTTTCCATTTCTAGTCACAACAGCAAATCCCAGCTAACAGGGCATGAGATGATATGAAACTGCAAGGGCAAAGCATTATATCACATTCACTTGATATAGGATCTCAGCAAAGGTCGGATGATATGAAATCTATATCTGGGGCAATTGGATATTTTCAGAGCTCAGACATACATATTAACATCTGAGGACACCTTCATCTGACAGATGTACATGAATTAAGTCATGATCTGCTTGTGTAGACAAAATACCAACTCAAAGTACCTCTATGAAGGCAATAGCCCAGTTCTGTCTGGGATACATTACTCTATTTGCAGAGTTTCACATCCCTTCTGCCCCTAGAAGACAGGTACCACATACCAGGGTATCCGTCCTGATCATTTACTGCCGCTGAAGAAATGGTGGTAGCTGCCAGATATCTCTTCCCAGCCAGTAAAAGGATGTTATCATTGCAGGGAATTGTGTAAGGAAGCAAAAACAGCAGTGTTCTGGCCACCTAGTGTTTGTCTTAAGAATAATCTTGAATATTATTTCCATTTGGTCCAGAATGACCAACTTTCTGTCCTGGTATGGAGACTTCCTTTAACTTTTGGAGCAAAATTACTGAAAACCTATTTTGTGAATTACTTTGATACCTCAGTAATCAAAGCCTCTGTTGAATACTTATTGCCCCTTCCTTGTCCCTCCATTTCCCTCCTCATCCTCTGTCTACCAATAATAATTATAATAACAACAACAACTTTATTTTGGTACCCCACCTCCGTCTCCCCGAAGGGACTCAAAGTGCCTAAAACCAATAGCATATAAAACAACAATTTAAGACTCAGAACAGCACCCAATAACCTATGGTGACAAGTGCCGTAAGACATGGCCAAACTGTAAAAAAGACAAGGGAATGGGATGGTGCAAATTGTTAAGGAACAAGGGCATGGGATAAAAGTGCAGTGCTGTGTCATTAATTGCGGGCCATTGGGGCTATACATTTTTGAATACCAGCAATATTGGGCCCGTGGTCCCAGGTGGAGGGGCGGGCACAAACCTTTGGTATAATTGGCCTAAGGTAGCCAATGCAATAACGTTTAAGTTGAGGGAAACTGTATTTCACCTTGAACCCCCTTTAAATTATAAAATATATAAGCCTATGTGCAGTTCCGTAGAACCTCTTGTGTAAACTGTTCCTGGAACGTTGTCTGGTTGCACTCAAGATCTATGCCTTTCATTTCCATAATTGCTTTCACAATGAACTGGGAGTCAGGAGGAAATTACTCAATGGATATACATCAGAGCTTCTTGTGTCTGTTTCCTGCTCCCATTGATGCCTCAAGCCAGCTTCATCTATTGAGATGGTCATCATTCCCAACTATCCATTGTGTATATGGGACTAATCCTATTGTGCTAACCAGAGGTAACCCATTATGCCACAGCACATAGCTTTCAATTGGGACTGTTAAATGGATTGACACTTCAAATGCTTCAATGACAGTTTATTGAATTTACTACGACCACCAAGAACCTACCAGCGAAAATGTCAGACAGAGCCCGAGCCAGATCCTAGCTGGAGTGTTTTTTTTAATCAGTTAGGAGCTGGTGCAGGTTTCTTGAATAGCTGTCAAATGAAATAAAAATACTCCGTATTCACAAATAAGTTGTGGCAGTACTTTGAAGTGCTTCTCCACTGACATCCTCTGGCTGGTGAGAATAAATAAATTGGTTTTGCCTTCTAACCCATCTGTGTCTGATTTGGCCTTCTAGAATAGCTAGATACACTGGGTTTCCAAATCCACAGATTCTACAGTTGCTGTAATCACTCAAAAATATGATTTAATTTTTACAATGCACCAGGGGTGGAAACTATGAAGTTCTCCAGATATTGTAAAACAACAACTTCAAGCAGCCCTAACAAATGTGGTCAATACCAAGAAATATGTTTCCACAGTAACTTGTTTCTGTTTCCACAGAAACAAATAGCCAACACCTGTAGGGAAAAGGTCCGCAAGGCTAAAGCAAAAAACGAGCTCAGACTTGCCAGGGACATTAAAAACAATAAAAAGGGCTTCTATTCTTATGTCAGTAGAAAAAGGAAAAACAAGGAGGCGATAGGACCTCTTCGAGGAGAAGATGGGGCAATGCTGACAGGGGATAGGGAAAAGGCAGAACTACTTAATGCCTTCTTTGCCTCGGTCTTCTCACAAAAAGAGTCTTCAACCTCAGCAAGATGGAGTGGATGAGGGATTGGAGGACATCCAACCCCAAATTGGGAAAGAAGTCGTCCAGGAATACCTGGCCGCTCTTAATGAGTGCAAGTCCCCAGGGCCAGATCAACTACACCCCAGAGTATTGAAGGAACTAGCGGAAGTCATTTCGGAACCATTGGCAACCATCTTTGAGAGTTCTTGGAGAACGGGAGAAGTTCCAGCAGATTGGAGGAAGGCCAATGTGGTCCCAATCTTCAAGAAGGGAAAAAAGGATGACCCAAACAACTACCGTCCGGTCAGCCTCACGTCGATACCGGGCAAGATTCTGGAAAAGATTGTTAAGGAAGCGGTCTGCAAACACTTAGAAACAAATGCAGTCATCGCTAATAGTCAACATGGATTTATCAAAAACAAGTCATGCCAGACTAATCTGATCTCTTTCTTCAATAGAGCTACAAGCTGGGTAGATGCGGGGAATGCCGTGGATGTAGCGTACCTGGATTTCAGTAAGGCCTTCGACAAGGTCCCCCATGACCTTCTGGCAAGGAAACTAGTCCAATGTGGGCTAGGCAAAACTACGGTGAGGTGGATCTGTAATTGGTTAAGTGGACGAACACAGAGAGTGCTCACTAATGCTTCCTCTTCATCTTGGAAAGAAGTGACAAGTGGAGTGCCGCAGGGATCCGTCCTGGGCCCGGTCCTGTTCAACATCTTTATTAATGACTTAGATGAAGGGTTAGAAGGCAGGATCATCAAGTTTGCAGATGACACCAAATTGGGAGGGATAGCCAATAGTCCAGAGGACAGGAGCAGAATTCAAAACGATCTTGACAGATTAGAGAGATGGGCCAAAACTAACAAAATGAAGTTCAACAGTGACACATGCAAGATACTCCACTTTGGCAGAAAAAATGAAATGCAAAGATACAGAATGGGTGACGCCTGGCTCGAGAGCAGTACGTGTGAAAAAGATCTTGGAGTCCTCATGGACAACAAGTTAAACATGAGCCAACAATGTGATGTGGCGGCAAAAAAAGCCAATGGGATTTTGGCCTACATCAATAGGAGCAGTGTCTAGATCTAAGGAAGTAATGCTACCCCTCTATTCTGCTTTGGTTAGACCACATCTGGAATATTGTGTCCAATTCTGGGCACCACAATTCAAGAGAGATATTGACAAGCTGGAATGTGTCCAGAGGAGGGCGACTAAAATGATCAAGGGTCTGGAGAACAAGCCCTATGAGGAGCGGCTTAGGGAACTGGGCATGTTTAGCCTGAAGAAGAGAAGGCTAAGAGGAGATATGATAGCCATGTATAAATATGTGAGAGGAAGCCACAGGGAGGAGGGAGCAAGCTTGTTTTCTGCTTCCTTGGAGACTAGGACGCGGAACAATGGCTTCAAACTACAAGAGAGGAGATTCCATCTGAACATGAGGAAGAACTTCCTGACTGTGAGAGCCGTTCAGCAGTGGAACTCTCTGCCCCAGAATGTGGTGGAGGCTCCTTCTTTGGAAGCTTTTAAGAAGAGGCTGGATGGCCATTTGTCAGGGGTGATTTGAATGCAATATTCCTGCTTCTTGGCAGGGGGTTGGACTGGATGGCCCATGAGGTCTCTTCCAACTCTATGATTCTATGATTCTATGAAAATCAGCCCTGAACTAAGGGGACATCACTATTGTGTAGGTTGACAGAATAAATACTGGTTATAAATGTAGCTTATAAAAAATCTTCTCCTTTTGCCCCAACAGGATCCCGCTACTTCTCCCAGAAAATGGAGCTGGCTGTGGAGTTATTAAGGACAGACAAGCCCGCTCTGAAATGTGCACTGATGAATTTAGGTGGATTTGTGAAAAAGAAGCCATTTTGTTGTAACATGTGACATTAATGGTCTACTAGCTTTAATAGATAAATAAAATGCCTTGCTTTTCTTCAGCTCTTCTGAATAATAATGTATAGATGATTTCTGAAATGAAAGAATTGTAGTCATTCCCAGTGTTGATGTAGAGATAACCTGAATACTTGAAAATTTAGTCAAAATCCCACACTGGGAGACATGAATATTATGTATAAATATTTTGGTAGCTATATCTCCCAATACCACTCAAAAACATTTACCTTATAAGAAGTGTAGCTTACTCAATATGGTCATAACTGTGTTGTAGCAAAGAGGGGGAACATCCAGTAATTTCCTTGTTGCTAGCACACTGTGACAGGACCCTTGGGAGATCTTTGCAAATGACATCCTTGCAGCATGTTCAAATCTAAGAAAATAGCTAGTCATGTCCCTATTTATCATTTCAGTCTACCACACAGAAATGACTAGGGATGTACAAAACATTGTTTTTAACTCATAAGTAATATCTAATTCATAGGTTTTATATATATGAACAGATGTTAAGAAACATTGGGGAGGGAGCACACAAAAACTTAAGAATAAAAACCCACTCAATACTTTTTCATTTGAATTCTATAATGCTCTGAAGCATATCAAAGTCAGTTTCATTTTCAGCGCAAGTGAGATGAAGCCAAAAAGGCTGCAATTCCTCTTTAAATTATTGGCTTCTTGCCATGAGGAAAAGAAAGCAGCAGAGTGGCACAAGCTGAGCGAGTTGGGAAAGAGACTGAGAGAACACAGAATTCTGGGAAATGTAGTTTGAGAACGCAAGAAGCCCTATGGCAGAGAATTCAAAAGGCCCTACCCTAAACTACATTTCCCAGAATTCTGCTTAGCTTCAGAAAGCTCAAATTAGGATAAAAAGGACAACTCAAACAATTACTGTCCAGTCAGTCTCATGTCAATACCAGGCAAGATTCTGAAAAAGATCATTAAGGAAGTGGTCTGCAAACACTTAGAAACAAATGTAGTCATCGCTTATAATCAACACGGATTTATCAAAAACAAGTCATGCCAGACTAATTGGAACTCTTTAATTCATAGAGTTACAAACTGGGTAGATGCGGGGAATGCTATGGATGTACTGTATCTGGATTTCAGTAAGGCCTTCGACAAGGTCCCCCATGACCTTCTGGCAAGGAAACTAGTTCAATGTGGGCGAGGCAAAACAACGGTTAGGTGGATCTGTAATTGGTTAAGCAAACAAACCCAGAGGGTGCTCACCAATGCGTCCTCTTCATCCTGGAAAAAGTGATGAGTGGAGTGCCGCAGAGTTTTGTCCTGGGCCCATTCCTGTTCAACATCTTTATTAATGACTTAGACGAAGGGTTAGAAGGCATGATCATCAAATTTGCAGATGACACCAAATTGGGAGGGATAGCCAATACTCCAAAGGACAGGAGCAGAATTCAAAATGACCTTAACAGATTAAAGATATGGGCCAAAACTAGCAAAATGGAGTTCAACAGTGACAAATGCAAGATACTCCACTTAGGCAGAAAAAAATGAAATGCAAAGATACAGAATGGGGGACACGTGGCTCGAGAGCAGTACATACACCACCATCCAAGACAGCCAAAGAACATCAGCAGCAGGGAGCTTGGAGGAGAAGGCAGTGTTTGTCCATTGCAGGCTGCCTTTGACCTCAGCCCCTGGTGACTGGCTCCTTGCAGACTCGGGCCCTGACTGCCTGACTGAGGCAAGGCCCAGCAGAGAGGCACTGCCTTAGGATCATGAGAGGGGAAGGGGGAGGGCTTTGTAGGGTGCTTAAAGGATTGGTACAATGTTTTATTTGTGTATGTGTTATAGAGCTAAAATTTAGAGGTCTTTGCCAGGAGGCAGAGACCAATTAGACTCCTCAAAGAGTTCTTTTTTCCCTGGCGAGACAGAGAAGCATCCCATATTTTTCCCTGATTTCCCAATGAAAAGTCTCACCAGTTGAAGAAAGGCCATCGAAGTTTAATGCGATTCAGCTGAAACCAGATGCAAAGCTGCAATCATTTGCCAAGCTAAGCATGAGGGGAATACACCAATGCAGTCATATTTATAGTAAATTCAAATTTGCAGAGTTCAAACTCCCCACCCCGGCTTCCCTGTTGTTCCCTGCTGTGATTGGGTGATGGGCGGACACCTGGGAGATGGCCCTCCTGCTCCCAGCACCTCTGGATCAATCAGGAAGCTCCAGTGGTCCATAGGATCCAATGGGGAGACCTCTGCCACTTGGTGGCGACAGCCAATCAGGAGAGATGGAGGCGGGATGATGGAACACAAGGGAATCTGGGAAGGAATCTTTAAACAAAGGAATGCCATGTGCTCTTGTGAGACAAAGGGTCAACATGTGTCCTGATCCTTCCTAGCTGTGAGACAGGAGAACAATGATAGCAGCCTGAGGTTAATGCTAAGTAAACAAAAGCAGAGGGGAAGGTTTCCCCTTATCTTACAGAAACTTTTGTCAAGCAATGCTTTACTCTAGTGTGCCATCTTCCGAGGCTAGAGATAAGAATCTCCTTCTTTTATCCATGCAAATGTGTCTTTGGTGGGAGGTTTCAGTCTTTTGTTTCTGAAGGCCAGGGGGTTCCCTTACATATTTCTTTGGAGGGAGAAGGGGCAATGGGTCAGGAATACAAGGAAACATAAAAACCATATAGAAATTATACACAGGGAAATCATATGCAGCTATCTTCCCATCCAGGACCCCAGAGAGAGATTAATAATACCAATTATAAAAAGCAGACGATATCAGGACACAGAATAAATTCATAAGTTATCTTGAAGAAAGTTCATGGGTCCTTGAAGAGAGTGAAGTCCAGGAATGTAGCAGAATTCAAAAAAAGCCACCAAAGGGAGTCTATGGAGTTCCACTGGGCCAAGACCCAAAGCCCTGCAGCACTGGGATGGAAACCGGTCCCATGGTCCTTGGAAAACTACAGCTCTCTCTCTCAAGAGAGAGAGAGAGAGGCAGAGACCCCAAGTTCTAGCCATTCCCAAAGTTTCATGGGGTCCTCATTGTTTGTTAAGGCCTTGACAAATTGACCAAGACTTAACCCCTATTGTGCAGTCTGGTACCTTTGTCCTTTGCAGAACTATAAGTCACCATCCCTTGTTAGGGGGGGGGGGTCATGCTCGGCTTCATATGGGGTTATTTAGTTTAATTGTTTTAAATGTTATTTATATGCTTATTGTTTCTAGTGTTTTTATGTTATGTTTTATATGATTTGTATAATGAGTTATTGAATTTTTGCTTAGATGTATGTTGTATGCCGCTCCGAATCCCCTGAGGGGTGAGAAGAGTGGGATAGAAATGAAGTAAATAAATAATAATAAAGTAAATACATGTGAAAAAGATCTTGGAGTCCTTGTGGACAACAAGTTAAACATGATCCAACAAAGTGATGTGACGGCAAAAAAAGCCAATGGGATTTTGGCCTGCACCAATAGGAGTCTAGTGTCTAGATCCAGGGAAGTCATTCTACCCCTCTATTCTGCCTTGGTTAGACCACACCTGGAATACTGTGTCCAATTCTGGGCACCAAAATTGAAGGGGGATGTTGACAAACTGGAATGTATTCAGTGGAGGGTGACTAAAATGATCAAGAATCTGGAGAACAAGCCCTATGAGGAGCATCTTAAAGAGCTGGGCATGTTTAGCCTGAAGAAGAGAAGGCTGAGGGGAGACATGATAGCCATGTATAAATATGTGAGAGGAAGTCATAGGGTGGAGTTAGCAAGCTTGCTTTCTGCTGCCCTAGAGACTAGGACGTGGAACAATGGCTTCAAATCACAAGAAAGGAGATTCCATCCGAACATTAGGAAGAACTTCCTAACTGTGAGAGCTGTTCAGCAGTGGAACTCTCTGCCCCGGAGTGTGGTGGGGACTCCTTCTTTGGAGACTTTTAAACAGAGGCTGGATGGCCATCTGTCAATGCTGATTTGAACATGATTGTCCTGCTTCTTGGCAGGGGGTTGGACTGAATGGCCCACGAGATCTCTTCCAACTCTATGATTCTATCTTCATCACACTGTAAAATCTATCTGTGATCCCATCATACTGCAGAGCATTGGCCCCACCCACTATTCCTCCTGTCTTCATTGTGGGGATTAAACCTCCTCTTTTGAAATGTTACATTCAATTCTAGGAGCAAGGAAGCAGGCATAATAGCTGATCAAATCCAGGATTACTTGGAGGAGAATAACATCCTGCCAGTAGAACAAAAAGAAGTAGGGGCACGAAAGATCACCTTCTAATTGACAAACTGATGCTGGAGAATTGCAAAAGCCGCAAAACAAACCTCTATACTGTCAGAGTTTGGCAGTGCACAGTAGAAGGATTGCTAGATCAGCAGACACTGTGTTGCAAAATAAGGACTCTGCAAGCTTTGAGTTACAAAATAAACTAAGTTTACTAAGCACATTCAAAAGACACGTCTTACTACAGCGAGCTACTATTCAGGAACTAGTCAAAACGAAAGTCTCTTCACATCTGCTTATCTCTTCTTGCTGAGACTAGTTACTCCCTTCTGTTCCCAGCAAGATCAAGCATTATCTTACTTCTCTCAAGGTTACATAATCACAGCCTCATGGAATAAACATTCTGCACAGCATTTCTAATACACAGTAGAATCCATCTTGGAAATACATAGAAGCACATTTAAAACACATACATAACTAAATTAATCCTGACATATACAACTTGGATTGATAACAAAAAAAGCATTTGACTCACTGCCACATTGTTGGATTATCAAATGTGAAAATATTAGAAAGTTTACCGAAAATGCAATGAAACAATGGAAAACTGAGTTGTTTGTGGGCAATGAGAGGAATTTTCCAGGGCGACTCAATGTCACCACTGCTGTTCATCATTGCAGTGATCCCTCTGTCAGTAATTCTACATAAAACAAACCTGGGATACCAAATAGCAAGAAAATAACTAGAATTTCCCACTTGCTGTACATGGATAATCTAAAGTTTTACGGAAAATCAGAAACAGAAATCTAGTCACTGACCAACACAGTCAGAATCTTCAGTTCGGCCTAGACAAATATGCCACAGTGGCATTAAAGAAAGGGAAAATTACTCACAGCAAGGGCATAGAAATGACAAACAGACAAACCATAAAATGCAATCAGCCTAAGGCCTATAAAAATCTGGGCATACTATTATTTATTTATTTATTTACTATGCTTATATACCTCTGTATCTCAAGCCCGAGGGCGACTCACAGCGGTTCACAAACAGTAAAGACAATAAAAACAGCAATAGTTCAATACAACAATGACAATTAATTTACACATTTTCCATTAATAACTAATAAGCAATCCCAATACACAGCTATTACAAAAAACCCCATACCCAATCGCCTCATCATCCACGCATGATCCAAGTTCGTCGTCCATTGTTCCATTCCTATGTTCAGTTACAAGATTGCACTAAATTACTCAAACGCCTGCACAAACATCCAGGTCTTCAACTTTCTATGGAATGCCATGAGAGATGGTGCCAGCCTAATGTCTGTAGGAAGGGCGTTCCACAGCCGAGGAGCCACCACTGAGAAGGCCCGTGTTTGGGAGGCTGGCGGGATCGAGAGCAGGGCCTCCCCGGAAGATCTCAAAGTCCTGGTGGGTTCATAGGCCGAGATGCGGTCAGATAGGTATCTTGGGCCGGAACCGTTTAGGGCTTTATAGGCCAATACCAACACCTTGAATTGAGCCCGGTAGCAAATCGGCAGCCAGTGGAGCTGGCGCAACAGGGGGGTTGTGTGCTCCATACTACAGCTGGACAATATCAAGCATGGGCATGTGAAAAATGTGGTCAGCAAAGAATATATCCAAAGAGTCAGAAAGGTTTTGAAGAGCAAATTAAATGGGGGAAATACAATCAAGGCTATCAACACCTGGGCCATCCCCGTCATTACATACATTGCTGGAATTGTGAACTAGACACAAGCATAGTTGGATGATCTGGAAAGAAAAACACGAAAACTGATGACAATCCACTACTTATTACACTCGCGTAGTGATGTCGACATACTTTATCAGCCCAGAAAATCAGGAGGCAGAGGGCTTCTGCAAGTGAAACAAACGGTAGAAGAGAAACATGCACTGGCAGATTATGTGAAAAGCAGTCAAGAACCAACATTGAGGGAAGTCAATAGTAGTAAACTTCTTAAAGTGCAAAAGGCAAAGAGGGAATACCGTAAAAACACAATCCAGAGCAGAAGAGAAAACTGGTGAAAGAAGGCTCTCCATAGACAGTTCCTGGGAAAAATTGAGAGTCAAACTGACGAAGAAAAAAACATGGCTGTGGCTCACAAATGGAACTCTGGGTGCAGTGCCTAAAGACCTTGGTCTACACTTAAACACAATCAGCAATGACAAAATTGCCATCTGCCAGCTGCAAAAGGTCACCGTACTGGGATCTGCACACATTATTCACTGATACATCACACAGTCCTAGACACTCGGGATGTGTGCGACATGTGATCCAATACAACAGCCAGCAGAGTGTCTGCTGTGGACTCATCATGTTGTGTTTCAAATAATAATAATAATAATAATAATAATAATAATAATAATCCCTCTCTCCTGGCTTCCCCCCCCCCCCTCTCACGCGCGCTTTCTCTCTCTCAGCTGCCACACCTGGAGGGAGGGAGGGAGGGAAAGCCCTGATTGGCAGCCATATCATGGAAGAAAGGTAAGAGAAAAAGAAGAGAAGGACACAGAAAGGCTTTTTTTTAAAAAGATATTGTTCTACCAAAGTAAAAACTCAGTGAGCAAAAGGTAATGGCATACATTGCCTTAACAAGGTTATTTGGGCTCCTCCCACAATTTCTCCTCCCACAAGTTGGGTAACCCTAAACATGAGAGCAACAAATACCATCACTTTACACATTTGGCAAAACAGCCGGATTATTGAGAAAAATCAATTTGCACATCTTCTTCTGATATGTTTGAAAAGAATGCTGCCCCCCATATTTAAAAAACTCAAAGAATGATGTACTCTACATTTTAACCAAAACAACAACAACAACAACAACAACAATAATCTTTATTTATACCCCGCCACCATCTCCCCAATGGGGACTCGGGGCCAAGCCCCAAAAAATACAATACAACACAATAAAATACAGAAAACAGAAAACAAAAATTACATCAGAAGATAATTACAATATCAAAATGAAATAATAAAGAAAATTCACACAAAATACAATCGAACCAGATGGGCAGGCCAAATGAACAAGATAAAATTATAAAATAATAAACCCCTGGGTGAAGTAGGAATTAAAATATGTAAGTGAGAGCAACCCAAGAATGATAAAAACAGTGGGGCAAGGCTTTCAGTTTAGGATGGGTGGAAAGTGCACCATAGAGTACACACTAAAGGTGGGGCAAACAGAAATTGAATAAATGGATAAACTATGTGATGAACACAGTGGGTTACCAGATTTTAGGTGTAGGACTCAGTGGAATTTAACTAATGTGATGAAGTGGAAACCTCTAATCCACATTTTTCTCTAACTCCTAAATTTATGTTACTTTTAAAATAGTAATTTGTCATGTAACGTCTTATTAAAAGAAAATAGTTGTTTGTTATACCCATAAAGGAAAATATTACTTTTCCTGAGGAAAATAATGATGTAACCAGATAATTTTAACTTTTTACATTAAAAAGATGATGTTCCTAATTGTGTGACTTCTGAAATGTGATTTAAAAAACATTTAGTTATAAAAAAAGTAACAAGTTCCAGATAACCTGTTTTTTTCAAGTTCTGATCTGGACCTTTTGAATAAACTGAAAACATACATGTAGTTGATTATTGTCAACGCACCTGTGCCAGGAGACCTTCAAGCCTTGTTCAGGTCCCATGAGCAGACTTGCTACATATCCAATTTCGTATTGTCCTGCATAATGTTGAGCTGGCCTTTTCATCATCCAGGTAGGCACAAGGTCCCATCAGCTCCAATTTCAAACCTGCAGAGAGACAAAAAGTGACCTGCATCATGCTACCATATTTATATTGTGTCAAAGAAAAAAAACCTCATAGAAACATAGAACATAGAAAGACATAATTGACAGAGTTTCAGAAAAGCCAACCACTAAAATTCCATGCCACTCAAGAATATATGTCAGACTCACCAACTAGTTGCCATCGTCTGAGTTGGTAAATAGCATTTTCTTTTAACCCCTGGCTCAAAAACTTAATAGTTTTGGCAACTGTGTGTTCTATCAGCATTTTTATGAATTTATGTTTTATGTCCTGGAATTATATGTATTATGATTTTGTAATTACAGAATTTAACCCTCCTATTTTCCGACTATGTGTCTCTGTAACATTTTCTTTGCTTTTTTGTTTTCCAACTGTCACTTCCCTTTAGGTGATTTGGGAAACCTTACCAGCCATTGAAGACTGTTCCATTTGCCCATTCCCAGGGCTGCCCTTCCTTTCTCTTCAGGCCAATCCAATAATCAGTTGGCTTCTTATGTTGCATTATGAACTTCTGTAATTAAAACAAAAACCTTACAGTGCTATGCAACATAAATGCCAGAACACTAAACACCATGTTGTAGAAATGTGAGTTACGAAAGAAAGAAAGAAAGAAAGAAAGAAAGAAAGAAAGAAAAGAAAAGAAAAGAATTGAAACCTGACAGGGAACATACAGCAGATTCCTAGTCACCAACATTATGTAGAATGTCACTAAGTGTAGAATGCAACAACTTCTTGGAGAGTTTCATAAGTTAACATTTAGCATGCAGAAATTATAATTGCTACTGATACTATGTGGGGAGACTAACACCTTATTTACAAAAAATCAGTTGATAAAATTCACCTTTGTTAGGGCTGCCATTTTGAAAATTGGAGTATGCTCTTTTACACTGAATGGTTGTGCAAAAGAGAGAATTTCAACTGATGTTGCTTGTCACACAAATGAGGTAAGAAGCACTACTTGCCGAGATCCAGTTCTATTAAAGTCCTCTCCAGTTTTCACTCTTTCAGTCCTGATTCTTGACCAAATTGGAGTTTCAAGCACAACAATGAATCTACAAATATGTCAGGTTGTTATTCATTCATTCAGTCATTTCCAGCTCTTCATGACCTCATGGACCAGCCCATGCCAGAGCTCCCTGTCAGCCATCACCACCCCCAGCTCCTTCAAGGTCAATCCAGTCACTTCAAGGATGCCATCCATCCATCTTGCCCTTGGTGGGCCCCTCTTCCCTTTTCCTTCCATTTTCCCCAGCATCATTGTCTTCTCCAAGCTTTCCTTTCTTCTCATGATGTGACCAAAGTACTTCATCTTTGCCTCTACTATCCTTCCCTCCAATGAGCAGTCAGGCTTTATTTCCTGAAGTATGGAGTAGTTGGATCTTCTGGCGGTTCAAGGCAACTTTCCTCCAACACCACAGTTCAAAAGCATCTATCTTCCTTCACTCAGCCTTCCCTAAGGTCCAGTTCTCACATCAGTAGGTGATTATAGGGAATACAATTGCTTTAACTATGCCATATGACCTTGGAGGTGTCAACAGACAACGCTGGCTCTTCAGCTGAGAAATGGAGATGAGCACCAACCCCCAGAGTCAGACATGACTGGAATTAATGTCAGGAGAAAACCTTTACCTTTACCTACTCTTGTGAGAGCACTTTCTTTGTGATTTGTCCTACTTCCTGCTAATTTGGCCCTCTGCTCTTTTTTACTAGCAGGCAAGATACCTTTTCATTTACCTAAACATTTGATGATGAATGAATTGTGCAAAGTGGGTGGGGGGGGGGGTGCATGCTGCATTTGTATCTTCATTATTATGTCTTCAAATTGCATTATGTTTTTAAAATTAAGACTATTTTTAGCTAATATTTATTTATTTACTATATTTCTACCCCACCCTTCTAATTATAAATTGAATTTATAATGCGGCATTGAATGGCAAAATTCAATGCCACATTATAAATACAATAAACAGATACAACACATTAAGCAATAAAATAATAAAACATATGGATACAATTAAAACAGATTTAAACATACTGCCTAGTCTCATAGTCGTTATTTGTGGTGCTGTGTTTAAATTTAATTACATATTGCACTACACCCCGAATGCCTGGTTCCAGAGCCAGGTCTTTAGCTTTTTCCTGAAGACCAGGAGGAAAGGAGGCAATCTAATGTCACTGGGGAGGGAGTTCCATAGACGAGGGGCCACCACTGAGAAGGTACTGTCTCTCATCCCCACCAGTCGAGTTTGTGAAGGGAGTGGGACAGAGAGCAGGACCTCCCTGCCAGATCTTAATGCTCTGTCTGGTTCATGGAGGGAGATACGTTCGGACAAGTAAGTTGGGCTGGAACATTTTAGGGCTTTATAGGCTAAAGCCAGCACTTTGAATTGTGCTGGGTAGCAAACTGACAGCCAGTGGAGCTGGCATAGCAGGGGGATTGCATGCTGCCTGTATGCCACTCCAGTGAGAAATCTGGCTGCCACCCATTGGACTACTTGATATCTGATGTAGTTGCTTTTGCAAATTGTTTTTTTCTCATTGGGTTTTTAGCTATGAATGGGAAAACTAGTCAAAGATGAGAAAAATTGGACATAAATTTGAGAAAAAAGATGTAAATATACAGTAAATAAATAATGAGAGCTAAATTTAACTTCAAAGACAAATTATAGCAGAAGTTAGCAGCACTTTAAGAAAACGTACCTACAGTCCTTTCAAAGGAGAAATTTAAACTTACACAGCCGCTTGAACTAGAGCTTTATATGTTTAAGGATATATGGCAAAGTCTCATGTTTACCATAACTGTGTGTTTTTTTCTGCCAGTTTTTGCATGCATGTTGATACAGTTTAGCTTCCTCCACTGAAATTATTGTTAGGACAGCTTATACGTGCATCTGATACGTGCAAGTAATGATGGCTGGTGGCTTCCAAGTCAGGAACTATCCAAGGTACTGATCCCTGAGTCCAAAATGTATTTAATATTTTGAACAACTTCTTTAAAATTCAAACTAAAACTCAATGTGAGCCACCAGCTGCCACTGAAGGAAAATTTCAGATTCAGGGACTGCTGTGTAAGTCTACTCTAGTGCACCAGATTGTGGTCTGTAAAAGGTCACTATTGAAACCTTTGCCTGTGGTTTCACACTTGAGATGCCGGAAAAGATGCTCACATTTCCTTTGCAGCCCTAAGCTCTGGCTGGGCAGAAGGTAAGAAAACCACAATCTCTAATCAATTGCAGCCTTCTGGGGGTCTCTTGAAATCTGGGGCTATGGAAGATGAAGAGGGTTACATGGCATTAAGCCCCCGTGCTTCTGGTGGAACATTTACCCATTGTGTACAAACCAAGAGGAACCAAGGTAAGTTTTCCTCAGATATATCTGAACATTTTGGTTCTGCATGAATATTTTTGAGTAAAGGAAAATCAAGCATTTTGTTTGTACACATCTTTGAAATTATGATCAAGCAGTATTCTTCTCCAGGGCCATGTCTCACTCTTTGAACTGAGATTAGCAACTTGTTCAGATAGTGACAGTCACATTTTTTGTATGTTAGAATGTGGAGAAGGTTGATTCAGCTCTATTGGACCTGAATGACAGCACATCATCAACTTTTCTTTTGAAAGGTCTTATATTGTACAATGCTTGTACTCCCAAGCATTGTCTGTTGTCTGTTGAATACATTTTTGGTAAAAGGGGATTTGTTCAAGTGCTTTTAGACTGTGATTTCTATCCTGTATTTAAATCATGAAAAATTTGGGTTAGACATTCTTAATGTCATCTTGACACACACTTATCTTTTCTCCTTTATGGGGTTGTTACTTTGTCACATTAAAAAAAACCAATTAAATTCAAAGGGTTGCCATAAATCAACAAACAACTTGAAGACACATAGATGCAAAGTGGCTAAGAAAGGTGGAGTTGTCCAGGGAGAGGCAAGCCTGGTTTAATAGTTGCAGTTCAAGGAGAAAAGATTAACTCTCAATTCATCCTTCCACGTTGTTTTTGGTAACTAAACCCCAGATAAGTGAAGGATTACCATAGTATTCTAAGGGAAGCAGTTATATGTTACACACAAGTATACTTTTATACTGTGGATCTTTAAAATAATCTATTCTTTGTGGCTCTCCGAAGATTTCCATGAACATGAGCCTTGTAGGGAGAGGTGACAAGTATTCTCATGTACACAGAGTCCCAAAGATTCCAACAATATACAACAATGTGGCACACAACTCTGCAGACATCATAATAACAATTTGCAAATAAATGTATGGATAGTAATTTTGACAGTAAAACAATTTCCTGCATCCAAAATTAATGCAAGATTTTTAGAAAGCCAACAAAAACCAAAACCACACATTTCCCCCCTTATGATTGGCTTAATAACATTATTATCACACCATAGAATCCCTTGTAGCATGTGGATCTTTTAGATATATGTATATATTGTATCATATGAAACTCTTATAATAGATTGGTTTAACCTTGGGTTTGCCAGCATTACTGTGTTGCAAAAGGATGCATGTCTAAAAAACATGCCGCCAATTTGAAAGCTCTGCTTTAGCTTAATCTTTTTAGGTGAACTTGATTGCAATGGTATTCTTAAAACTTGATGTACCACTTATTGCCATGAAGTTCATTTCTGAATATACAGCTTATTTTCCTTCAAATGAACATTAGGAAGCTCCCTTACAACCTTCAGGAGAATCAGTTTCTCTTGGGGGTTTTAAAAGCTCACACTTTTTTGTGATAATCTTTTACACACACACTTACAGGTTGAGCAAGGAGAGAGAAAATGTATGCAAGCAATCATACTAATTCTGATAATATCCACTCTGAAACCAAAAGTATCTGGTATAGTGCTTATTCCCATTTTGCTACACAAATTCAGATTTCGCTGAATTGGTCAGATTCAACCTGCAAACTGAAATGATTTCCTTCAGCCCTCTCTTTGACAGATCAGGTGCAAATAACACAGTGTCTAGCATCTTATAACACACAGCGGACATCAGTCATAAATCAGGTCAGTTATTCACCATTAAGTGTTGGTGTTTGATAACAACTATGCCATTGCAAGGAGCAGGAGAATAAGCAGTAGCTTATTCTCTGCTCTAAAAGATGCTCCTAATTCATGAAGTACTTGACAGAATATTCACTTTCAGAGATATATGTTAAAAGAGGAGTAAAATACTAATGTTATATTAAAAGAGTTTCCACTTCTCCTAATCTTGACATATATGAGTAAAATATTTACTTATTTATTTATTTGTGACATTTCTATCCTGCCTTTCTCAACCCCGGAGGGGACTCAAGGTGGCTTTATTCACAGGCAACTATTTGATGCCTTAAAACAATGTACAATTAACAATAGACATTTTAAAATAGAATTTAAAAATACATTGCAACATTTAAAACAATAACTTCGCAATTAATCACGCTATCCATAATCGTAATCTAAGATGTTCCAATAGTCATTACACATAATTCCATATCCCTCTATTGCACAGGTTCTCCAAAAGCTTGATCACAAAGCCACGTTTTCACTCTATTACGGAAGGTCATGAGGGAGGGGTCTGATTTAATATCCTTGGGGAGGGAATTCCACAGCCGAGAGGCCACCACTGAGAAGGCCCTGTCTCTCATCCCTGCCAGTCGCACTTGCAAAGAAGGCAGGACTGAGAGCAGGGCTTCCACCAGACGATCTTAAACTCCAAGGTTAATCCCAATGAGCACCTGATGAACCAGCCTGGACACAGCATATTATTTGAGAACACAGAAATGCTGGACCACTCCAACAATCACCATGTCAGACTACACAGAGAAGCCATTGAAATCCACAAGCATGTGGACAATTTCAACAGAAAGGAAGAGACCATGAAAATGAACAAAATCTGGCTACCAGTATTAAAAAAACTCTAAAATTATAACAGCTAAACAACAGAGAGGAAGAAACCAGGCACAGATTAACAGCTCCCAGCAACAGATTTTCCCAGGCTCAGGCAGGCCTTCAAATGCTAATGAAGGTGATCAGCTAAACATTCACACCTAACTGCAGCAGGGAAGAGCTCCTTGCCCCACCCCAGCCATTCCACAGATATATAAACCCATTTTTCCTACTTCCAACAGACCTCACACCTCTGAGGATGCTTGCCATAGATGCAGGCGAAACGTCAGGAGAAATGCCTCTAGAACATGGCTCTATAGCCCGAAAAAACCCACAAGAACCTAGTTAATCCCAATGTTGTTTTTAACCAGTTTTTTGAATTCTTTTAGATATGTCCAAGAGGCTTGTTCAGTACAAAATCTCACTGGGGATCTTAGGGGCGATTTGTGTCATTCTAGGCTCAGCTGTGATTGGGCTGACTATAGTAGGTAAGTTCCCAAATGTTTGTTTTGAAATTCATATTGATACCACATGATATTTATTGCCTTAACTGGATTAAGATACACTGAACCCCTGTACCCTGCTGAGTTATATTCTAAAAAATGTATACAATTTACAGTGTAGCACATCCCAGTGAGGCCCCTTGTAATCTGAGGCAGCTTTACTTAGCTTATAAATAAAGCCATAAGTATGTACAGTACTATGAATCAAGCACTGAAAAAAGTGAAAATGCTGACCAGATTTCCCCAACATGATTTATGATAAATCTAGGGTTACGAACTGGCTGACTTAGTTCCTGCCTGGCTGCCTAACCAGCATTGCAAGCTAATATCTAATTACGTTATTACACACTATTTAGTATACATGTAAACGCAGCTATAACTGACAGGGGCACATGCATTGAGTTACTTTCATTCTACTCTTCCCTAAATCCTTGTGCAGGCTTAACTGCTGATAGCATTGGTGCCATGTGATTCATTGTTTTGATCAGAGGCCCAATGAGATGGTCATTCCCAATGCACAGCACATGATCCAAGAGTAAACAACCCGAGATACTCCAGGTATTTTTGTGTTTCATTTCTCACTGACCACAAATAGAAGATCCAGATGTCAGGATGGGATCTTTAGGAACTGTATCCTACTCATCTCAAGGGCAGCACATTCCCTACCACAAAATGTAGACCATCAAAATCATGGGTTAGAACAGACAGCAGACTCTAGCCCAGTCTTAAGTATCAGAGAGGTGGTGAATCCTTGCTAAACTGTAGTCTGAACTTTAATAGATCTATCCAAGCTGCCAAACCTGTTTTGGAGACAAGGTTTAGATATAACTACTTTAAGGTTCAACTTAAACCCAGAGTAGTTTCAATACGGCCACTGCTATGAAAGCCATCATTTGCCATTGTCTGGTGGGCTGTATTTAACCGTCCCTTGGAGATATGAGGGTTTTGAAATAATGGCTCAAACAAACTCCCATATTTCTTTTCTATTTTAAATCTTTGGGTAAGGTTTTTGGCTTGGTTCATAATCCTAATGTAAGTGCAAGGATTTGCTGAGGATCAATGGTCAGGGACAGGCACATAGCCAGGATTTTGATTCGGGAGGGGGGGGGGGGCTGAGTCTGAGTGAAAGAGGGTCTACCCTAGCAAAACTTCTGTATTGTTACCCCAATACCCCCATGCATATGGGATATTTTGGGGGAGGGGGGGGCTGAAGCTCCTCAAGCCCCCACCCACCCACCCACCCACCCGGCTACATGCCTGGTCAGGGAGGATGACTTAGACCTTTCTGCATCTTGATTTCAAAAGTGATATCACAGGAGGACACCTTGTTACAAAAAGATCCATAATTTTAATCATATTGAGCCTTCGTGCCTAACATCTTTTCTATCCCCATTCCCTCAAATCTTCATGATTTCTCATGACACAACAGAGTTATGGTGACATGATTCTGCTTTATTTGCCATCATTATCTCCTATTGGAAACCTGGAATTTGCAATTTAGTTGGAACACTTCCAGAGCTGTGTTGTCTCTCCAAATTATAAACCCCAGAATCTCTGTTTTTCATTGTGTTTAGGTTGCCGATGCCAAATAGTGGTCAGATTATGACATAGACTAGAGTATCAATTCAGCCATAATACCCACTGGGGGGATCTCAGGCCAGCTGCTGACTCTTTCAACTTGCCTTACCTACTGGAATGTTATTAGGAGAGTTTTTGAAGGAGGACAACCATGCCTCCTGTTATAATGTTGCTGTTTTATTCTGTTGATTATGTATTTTAATGTGTCCTATTTTAACTATGTTGATCGGGCTTGTCCTCACATAAGCCACCCTGAGTCCCTTCGAGGAGATTGAGACAGAGTATTATTATTATTATTATTATTATTATTATTATTATTATTACCTAGCTGTACCTGGCCATGCGTTGCTGTGATGGAAAATAAAGTGAAGAGAAATATATGATGTTTACCTTTTTTAACTTTGAAACTAAGTTGACTGAGTGAGTGAAGGGATGCTCCTGCCTCCCTTGAGTCCCCCCCCCCCCCCCCAATGTGGAGAAAAGCTGGAGTTATTATTATTATTATCATTATTATTATTATTTCAATTCTTCCCCAGCCCTATCTACCTACCAACCTACCTAGTATTTACCTACTGCCTACCTACCTTCTTCCTGAAGTTTTTCTGGCTAGTACTCCTGTACCAGCAGCCCCCCCCCCCCAAATATTTCAAAATTACAAAAATAAATTTTATAAAAAATGATGGATGTCCTAAATATTCTGAAACTTGGCAGGCTTGCAGTCATAAATGTGGCCTCCAAGTGTGGTCCCAATATCCTAAAAAAGATGAAGAGAGGAGCAAATAGACTGAATCTTCTCAGAACAAAAACGGAACTCCAGATCCCAAATTTTAGATCTATAAAAAACCTTTAACTTATTTTGGCTGCTAAATTATTGCTTTGCTTTTTAAAAAAACCTAAGGTTTATCTTTCCGCAGCTTAAACCCAGGACGCCCTCTTCCATCCACACCCTAGCGAGGTGCATCTTTCTCATTCTAGTTTGTTGTGGTGGCGCCAGGCCATTCTCCTCCTTCCTCTTCTGCAGTCTATTCTTGTGAGAGGTGGGGGTGACTGTTTGGTTTTTTTCACTCATACACGAGGAGGGTGAGGCCAGGAGAGCCATTCTTGCACATGCGCTCTATCGTCTTGTAGCATTTTTGGTTTTTTTATTCATTGTATCTGTGTTTTGTAACTGAAGGACATTTGTTAGTTTGATTGGTATACTGTGTCCAAATTTTGTGGCAATTCGTCCAGTGCTTTGGGAGATATGAGGTCCCACAAATGAACATTACATTTTTATTTATATAGATGTGGGATAGGAATACAATGAATGACTAAATAAATCATGCACTACTGTTCAAGTTTTTCAGAGTGGTTTTCATAAAGCTGAGGTTGAATTTATTAACACAGCTAAAAATAAGTCGGGAAGATTGAACAACTTTAGAAGAGAAACTGACTCCTGTTCTAGAAATACTGCCATGCACTTGTGTGAACCATTTACAGGTAAGTAGACATCTGTTCTTCCTGAGATATTGTGCCTTTTTGTTGGCCTAATAAATGGAACACCACAACGTGATTTCCTTTTGTGGTCATTGCTACTGTTCTGGTACGGCTGTACCAGGAGCTCCAGCTTCTTTTTCTGTCTTTGAGTGTTTGCATGTATTTCAAAGTTCCATGCATTTTGCAATAAGGTAGTTTCCCTTGGTTTGTAATTATATGGCCAATGGCCCATCAATCATCATTAGGTTCTTTAGTTCCGCCCCTTTTTCAGGGTTTAGGAGGGAAAAAGGGGACCTCTAGTTCAGTTCTCACAGAGAAGCCTTTCGTACAGGGCGTGAGTCAGTTCCACCTGTAGAAAGCTTCGTCTTTTACAGCTTTTGCTGGGGAAATCCAGTCCCGCAGCTTTACAGCCAGCCTTCGCTGGGAATTGAAGACCTTCTTTCCTCTTGGAAATCTACAAAAGAACTCTGTTTGGAAGGACCACTCGCGGCAGTCATAACGCAATTTGGACTGGGTGTAGGAGCCCACGCCAGCAGAGCCTAAGACAGATTGCCCAGGTAGAGGTCAAGGATTTCTCTGATAGAGAAGAAACAGTTCATGAAGATAGTTGCCTGTCCCTTGTGGACAAGATTAAGAAAGTCACCAGTTGATTCAAAGCCTTGAAGTATTTGTTTGTTTTCTTGAAGACCTAAGCACTAATAAAGAACTTTGTTAAACTTTCCAAGTTTCTAAAGACTTTGTTTAGGGAAATCTATAGGGCTTCTAATCCGAGGCATCCCCGGGTCCCATTGGGCATACAGAGCACGTCCTGTCTACAGACCTTTTCACAGGCCCAGCACGTGACAGCACAGCTGTCCTTCTATTAAATTTCTGATGGCTTTGAAAGAGAACTAAACAAATTACTGGAGGATTAATCTATCTGTGGCCAGGTCATTTTCCTGCTGTAATGGGTTGACAAACCACAATTGGTTCAGAGGTTGTGGCCAGATTGTTTATTTTTTGCCATCAGAAACAATGAACAAAATGGCACCTCCTTCCCTGTTAGATATAAATGCAATTTGACACTTGTATTTTTATTTTAGAATAGAATAAAATAGCTTTACATTCAATGTACTATTGCATGATGAAATTAAATGCCCTCCCCAGCCCACACCACAAAACAACATACCCATCCCTCCACATCCCAACCACCATTGCACAGCCTCCAATGCAACATCAGTGCAAAACCATGTACAATATAGTTAGTTACAGCTCTAGGATAAATGCAATCTCTCAGTCTGTTTGCCCTTGTCTTTCTCACCCTTGACACTGATAATGGAAGAGTTTTCCCTATTGCAGCTGAGAAGAGATGGCTATTGTAAGGGGCAGTTTGTATGTTTCACTCTAACCACTCACTGTATGACAGATATGCAATGATGAATGGAACGATATGACCTTCTAACCCACAATAGCTGCTTAATGGAGAGCCAATCTAGACCGGTAGTTCATGTGATGCAACATTGTGGGGGAATGTGAGAGATATAGAAACAACTCAGTTTTATTTGCGGTTTGTAGAACTGGCAGCATCTCAGGAAAAAGTTGGCTAAATGGAAATTTTGCGGTCTACAGAAAAGTGGGTAGTAATCCAAACTCTCCTGAAAAATGTTTACATTTTTTAGACACAGAATAAGAAGTGTAACTGTAGAGCTGTCAGAATGAAAATTAGAGCAGGTTTCTATATCTTAAATGGATGTGTAGAAGAGGGAATTTCAGTAGGTGTTGCTTTAGATGCAACCAATTAACTAGCAATGCCTACTGAAATGCTGTCTTCTACACAACTATTAAAGGTAAAGGATCTCTCCTGTTTTCAATCTGGCAACACAGTGGGTAAAGTATCAAAAAGTCCTCAGAAAGGACTTTTGACTAGTCCTTTCTGAGTACACTAGTGTCCTTTCCTCACAGAGGAGTTTCTATCTCTGGCTCTGATCTCATCCATGCTCTCAAAATAACTGAGTTCCACCTTGCATTATCTGCATTTAATCATTATACTCTCTACTAAATGTGTAAAACAATCATGGCAGGAGCAACTTGAGAAACTGCAAATCGTTTCTGGTGTGAGAGAACTGGTCGTCTGCAAGGACGTTGCCCAAGGGATGCCTGGATGTTTTTGATGTTTTTACTATCCTGTGGGAGGCTTCTCTCATGTCCCCACATGGGGAGCTAGAGCTGACAGAGGGGAGCTCACCCCGCATTCCCTGGATTTGAACCCCCAACCTATGTAATGACAGCCACACCATTTCTGCCCCGGGCAATGTCTGGCATCATCGCTGCCCATAGTCTTTCTTGTTTTTCTCTCAGTTTTACCAAGTATCTCACCCAAGAGAAACTGATTGATGGAATGGGGTCACATCAGTGTACTCTCTCCACCTTCATGTAATTCAGATTTTTTTTTCAGACAAGGAATACTCAAAGGTGCAATCACCACCTGATATTCATTGGTGCTCTCCCATTCAGGGCTGACCCTGCTTAGTTTCCAAGATCGAATGGGATTCTGTACCTTTAGGGCAGTGGTTCTCAACCTTCCTAATTCTGTGACCACTTAATAGAGTTCCACATGTTGTGTGGTGACCCCCAACCAGAAAATAATTTTCGTTGCTACTTCATAACTGAAATGCAGGATGTATTTCCATTCACTGGAGCAAATTTGGTGCAAATACTTAATATGCCCAAATTCGGATACCAGTGGGGTTGGGGATTGATTTTGTCTTTTGGGAGTTGAAGTTGCTGGGATTTATAGTTCACCAGCAATCAAAGAGCATTCTGAAGTCCACCAGTGATGGAATTGAATCAAACTTGACACAAAGAATTCCCCTGACCAGGGTTTGGGGGGCATTGACCTTGAGTATTGGAGTTGTAATTCACCTACATCCAGAGAGCACTGTGGACTCAAACAATGATGGATCTGGACCAAACTTGGTACGGATGCTCAATATGCCCAAATGTGAACACTAGTGGAGTTTGGGGAAAATAGACCTTGACCTTTGGGAGTTGTAATTACTGGGATTTATAGTTTACCTACAATCAATTAGGGTGTTTTAGACAATCTTCTTGATTTTAACATGCCATATTGTCCAGCCATAAAAGCACTTCAGCAAATATATGTGTACACATATATCCTTTTCTTACTGTTAATATGGATCGTTCCTATCCTCTGTCTCTCTTTGTCTCTCTCTCTCTCCGTCTCATTCACTTTCCCTTTCCTTTTCAAGATTAAGCAACGCATTTGCCCACAGCATTAAAGTGGCACTTGAGGTTAATGCAACAGAAGCTGAGGTTTAGGAAACAGGTAGTGGCACCATGAGAGCACTGCAAAAAAGAAGCACAGGAAGGATCCCTTACAGAATAGAACACAGTTAATTGTATTTTGCTAAAAGATACCAGTTTTACAAAGGAAAGGGGGAAAAACAGGTGATGTTAATATTCCCATTTGTAAGTCCCATTGAGTTCAATGGGACTGAGTCACTGAGGTCAGTAGGAATAACATTACAGCCCAGATCATAAAAATCTCCCAAAATACTTTGGGAGTGATCTTGTTTAGTTTTGAAATGAGAGACCTATCTAGGTTGGTATTCCACCTGGATTGTGGCCAGTCAGATGGCTGTGGAAAGTCCATGAAAGCAGGAGTGCTTTATTTTTAGTTAGTTAAATTGTGTATCTCTGTAGATATTTTTTTAAAAAAAATTAAATTGTTTTGGTTTGTAATTTGAACCATGTTTTTCTTTCTTTCTGTTATCTCTCGTGTTGAGGCCTGGCCTGAGGAGGGGCACCCTTTGGCGGGGGCTTGTGCTCCTAAATTGGAGCCCACCACTTCTATAGCAAAAGGGACAATTGACACCTATTTAATTTGATTTAATTTGATTAATAAATAGCAATAGTATGAAGAATAATGTATTGTGGACGGAATCACTGGGTTGTTGTAAGTTTTTCAGGCTGTATGGTCATATTCTAGAAGCATTCTCTCCTGACATTTCACCTGCATCTATGGCAGGCGTCCTCAGAGGTTGCAAGGTCTGTTGGAAACTTGGGAAATGGGATTTATATATCTGTGGAATGTCCAGGGTGGGAGAAAGAACTCTTGTCTGTTGGAGGTAGGGGCAGGCCAGGATTTCGTTTAGGGGAGGGGGATGAATTTTTTTCAAGGGTGTTTCCGGGGGGGCCCTGAGTTTTGGGGGGGGGGGCTGAGTCTGAGTGAAAGAGGGCCTAGCCTAGCAAACCTTTTGTATCATCACCCCAATACCCCCATGCATATGGGATATATTGAGTGTGGTGATCATATCATGATATGAATAAACATAAAAGTTTAAATAATGCACCAGTAAGGCCTTTTCACGAACCACCATGAGAATTTCGGGGGGGGGGGGGCTGAAGCCCCTCAAGCCCCCCCCCCCCCCCCGGCTACATGCCTGGGTAGGGGTGAATGTTTCAGTTGCCACCTTGATTAGCATTTAATGGCCTAGCAGTTTCAAGTCATGACTTCTTACTGCCTGGGGGTATCCTTTGTTGAGAGGTGATTAGCTGCCCCTGATTGTTTCTTGTCTGGAGTTCCCCTGTTTTTTTAGTGGCGTTCTTTATTTACTGTTATGATTTTAGAGTTTTTTTATACTGGTAGCCAGATTGTGTTCATTTTCATGGTTTCTTCCTTACTGTTGAAATTGTCCACACGCTTGTGGACTTCAATGGTTTCTCTGTGTAGTCTGACATGGTGGTTGTTAGCGTGGTTCTGTGTTCTCAAAAAATATGCTGCGTCCTGATGAGGTTGGTTCATCAGGTGCTCTGCTATGGCTGACATCTCTGGTTGAAGTAGTTTTCAGTGCCTAGTTTCCAACAGACCTCAAAACTTCTAAGGTTGCCTGCCATAGATGCAGGTGAAACATCAGGAGAGAATGTTTCTGGAACATGGACATATAGCCCAGAAAACTAACAACAACCCAGTATGAAGAATAGTTTGATCAAATAAATAGCCTTAGTTTTTAGTGTTAGAATCTGCCATGAGAAAAACAGGATGACAGGGCAATTATTATTTCGTATCAAAAGCATTGCATAAATTAGTATAAAACTGATTAAAATAGAAGGAGCACAGGCAGCTAAATATATTTTGACCAAAAATGGGTAACAGCAACAGCATTGTCTGTAGCCTTCAACAATTCTTCCTCCATACATGAGGCAGGGCATAGTGGACAAGCATAAAGATGCAGAGTTGTCTGTTCTGCTCCACAGTCACATAAGGTGTGGTAGTGCCATTTTGCCAGGTTATGTTTTGATCTGTCCATTCTACTTCTGAGTCTGTTCAGGGACTTCCAAGTTGCCCATTCTTGGTTTGCCCCTGGAGGAAGACCTTCGTGGGGGGCCATCCAGCTGGGATTTCATGGTCTAGCTACCCAGAGGGATACCCTTGCTGTTGCTGGAGGGACGCCAAGAGGAGTGGTAGTTCTCATAAAGCTTTTCCTTGACTTGAGTCTACTGGGAGGAGGCTGGTAGCCATGTAGTGTGTGGCTTTCACAGTGTTCAACCTTATTTCTCTCACATTAACAGCAACTTCCCATCGCACATCAGGGGGAGGGGGCAATGCCAGCTAGCTTGTAGAGTGTATCAACAGGTGTAGGTTTAAGACATCCTGTGATTATTCTGCATGTTTCATTCAATGCTATATTCACCTGCTTCGCATGGGTACACTTATGCCAAACAGAACAGGCATACTTGGCAGCTGAGAAAGACAAGACTAGGGCAATGAAAGGCAATCACCTTCTTTACGGAAGTAAAAGGAGACATCAATTGAAGACCTGGAATGTCAAATTGCAATTGGGAAGCTGTGCTTTCCTGAGCTGTTTTGATAAGCATTTGACCAAATGGTGCCATGTGCAGGATGAAATAAGATGAAAGGGAGACGGGGCGTAAGAACAACGATGTTTGTGAAGTGAATTGTGCCTGCAAAAAACTATAAGAACCCCATGCGAGATCTCATTCAGTGTGCCATCTCCTTTCAGGAAGGTCACCCGCAGCTTATTTGCAAATAAATCTGACCTCACAACCTCTGAGGATGCCTGTCATAGATGCAGGTGAAACTTCTGGAACATGGCCATACAGCCCGAAAAACTTACAAAATACCAAATAAATCTGTGTTTTTTTCTGTCTCCTCTGCCTCCTAGTTCCTTATTGAAAAATTGGGACTATGAGATTCCACAAGGTGTGCCTTCTTAAAAAGGGGCATCTTCAATATAAAAGCAATAATAAATAAATAAATGCATATTGTGTGAAAAGCAGTCCTATAGGTGGCTGGGCTGCAACATCTTGTGCATCATCTCAAGGCCCTGGTGGAATGAGAAAATTAAACAAAGATTTCAATAAACAGAGCACAACCATGCGCTCTCATTGGAATTCACAGATCTGTTGATAGTTGAAATGATATCTAAGCTTTCATGACTAGTAAGCATATATAAGTTTGATCTCTATTTAAGAAAAGAAAAATCTGCCCAAGTCTGTGGTTTTCACTACAGTGAATTCCATACTTTAACTATGCAGTACATTTCTTTCTTTTAGCCCCTAAGTCAGGCATGGGCAAACTTTCTAACTTTGGGACTGAATGCTAGTATTCTCTGCTAGGAGGACTGGCTGCCCTGTGATGGAAAGAAGGAAGGAAACGAGGAAAGAAAGAAAGAAGGAAGGACGGAAGGGAGGAAGAGTAGCATAGAAGGAGAAAGAGGGAAGGAGGGAGAAAAGAGGGAAGTAAGGAAAGACAAAAGGGAAGGAAGGAAGGATGAAACGGTGGAATGAAAAGGTGGAAAGAAGGAAGGGAAGGAGGAAGGAACAAGAGAAGGAAGCAAGGGATGAAGAGATGGATGGAAGGAAGGGAAGGATAAAGAAAAGAGAAGGAAAGAAATTCAAAAGGGAAGGAAGGAGAAAGAGGGAGAGAGGGAGGAAAGAAGGAAGGAAGAACAAAAGGGTGGAAGGAGAAAGACGAAAGGGTGGAAGGAGAGAGAGGGAGATAAGGAGGAAGGAAATACAAAAGGGAGAGAAGGAAAGAAGGATGAAAGGGTGGAAGGGAAGGATGGATGGATGGAAGGAAGGAAGGAAGAAGAGAGAGAAGGAAGGAAGGAAGTATAGGATGGTGAGAGAGAGGCGGGCCCGAGAAAAGTGCTCAAGGGACCATCTCTGGCCCCCGGGCCTGAGTTTGCCCATACCTGCCCTAGGTAGTACAATTATGGGAAAGGCAATAAAGATTCTATGCTGTGTGTATGTGTGTACACTTTTGTGTCTCCCCTTATGAGCTTTTTTATTTTCAAAGGTTAAAAATTCCCACATGCTGAAACCTTCTCTCACAAGGAGTTTCTTCAGCCCCTGTACATTTTGTTTGTCCTTTCCTACCTACCTAAGGTTTGTTTGAGCTGTAGTGACTAGAAATACACATTCTATATGGTGACAATAGAAAATTGCTATAGATAGCTGATTATGAAAGGTGAGATGGTTCTTCCTCGAGCTTCTTCCACAAAACCAGTATGTTCAGGGAGGATCAGACTTAAGGCTAAACCTATTTGGAAGAAAAATGCTTGGAGGAAACTGTGCAAAAATGTGGGTCATAAACTCCACAGCCACCTACGGACCCGACACCAAGACACTACACTTGGACGACCATCATCCTTGGGCTATAAGAGATTGCCTAAGTAAGTAAGTAAGCAAGCTCAGAGGTGTTAGGTGGAATAAAATCAATTTCTACAGGACAGAAAAGAAGAGATAGAAGTGCTTCACACTGAACAAGTTCAGGGGTTTTTTAAAGGAAGCAAACAGACCAGAGGAACCAAATAGGAGAAAATCATGTGTCTCTGCCTTCTTTTAGAAAGTGCAACATGTAAACTCTGCCCCGCCACCTGGATAGAAGAAAGAGGAATATGCTACTGGATTTCAAAGGACAAAAAGAATTGGATTATGGGCTATCATGACTGTTCTGGGAAGAGAGCTCAAATGGTGGTGTTCCAAGATGCAGAAGAAATGGTAAGATGAACAACATGTTTTGAAAGCCAAGAATGAGCCCAGGAGAAAGTGGTAAACACAAACTTTAGGCAAATTTTAGTTCTGTGGGTACAACTTGAAACAAACTCTCTGTAGTTCCACTCCATTCACAACTTTGGAGGTCCTTAAAGATGTTTTATTGACAAATAAGGTAGTTCAGTGTTTCTCTACCTGGAGGTTGGGATCATTCGGGGGAGTAGCGAGGGAGCATCAGGGGATCACCAAAGACCATCAGGAAACACAGTATTTTCTGTTGGTCATGGGAGTTCCGTGTGGGAAATTTGGCCCTATTCTATCATTGGCAGGGTTCAGAATTCTAAATGCAGGTCATCACCTACAAAGCCTTGGGCCCTGCCTATCTTTGAGTCCATGTCCCCTCCCCCTTATGTTCCTGCGCGAGCATTAAGATTTTCCTCATGATCTTGCCACCGTCACAAGGGCAGTTGGTGGGGACAAGGGAGAGGGCCGTCTCAGTGGTGGCCCCCCAGCTTTGGAACACCCTCCCTGGGAAGATTAGGCAGGCCCCCACAGTGTCCTCCTTCCAGAAGGAATTAAAGACTTGGATGTTTGGACAAGCCTTTGAGAATGTCTTGTCACAATGGTCCACAATTAATGCCACAGCACAGCACTTTTGCCCCATGCCCTAGTTCATTAGCTAAAATTTGCACTATCCCATTCCCTGCTCCTGTTTGCAGTTGGCTATGTTTTATGACTCATCATAGGTTATTGGACGCTATTTTGAGCTTAAACTTTGTTTTATATGTTATTGGTTTTATTTTGCATTGTATAGTGTGTTTATTGTGCATTGTTTTAGCCACATTGAGCCATATGTAAGCCGACTTGACTCCTTTTTGCGAAGATGGCAGCAGGCTACAAAAATAAAGTTGTTGTTTCTGTTGTTATTACTAATATTTGGATTGTAGATCAACCTTGGTCTTATTGGTAAGAATTTAAAATACTGATGTTGCTTACATTTAAATAACCAAGAAGTGTGAGAATGAGAGTATTCTAATATTTTTGGCAGACATTCATCTATGGCATTGTTCCAGAGAAATATCCAGTTTGGATTGGGCTTAATTTTACAACCTCAATGAAGTCTTGGACCTGGATAGATGGAACGACATTAAATAAAACCCTGTAAGTGTTTCTCTAGCTTCCCATAAACACCCTGCATGCCATTTGGGTTGATTTGAATTAAAAGTACTCTGTTCCCATATTGGTGTCCCAGTCTCAAATGCACAGGGATATCCGTGTGGGAGCTCTTGCCCCTTGATTACAGAGACCCACAGTATCACATATGAACTATCTCAGTGAGAAACCCTAATGGCTAGTCCACTGAGATGAATCCTGTTAATGTAAGTGTTAGTTATGTGTGTATATCTTCTTATGCCTTTTGTGCCTCATCCAAAATCTTCACAGAAATCCTCCAGATATCATGGAATTGCAACTTCCAGCAGCCATAACCCGTGGAACCAATGGGAGCTTTAATTCCACAACACCTGGAGGGTGCCACAGTTATCAGCCTTGCAGTGAATGGGCATGACTATTCAGTGGGAAGGCAGCATATTGGTCTCGACATGAAGCTTATGATAAAAAATATTCTCTATTAGCCTTCACAGGATCCAACTATCTCCTTCGGAAAATGGAGCCAACTGTGGAGTGATTAAGGATAACCAAGCACGCTCTGAAATGTGCACTGCTGAATTTCGGTGGATTTGTGAAAAAGAAGCCATTTTGTTCTGACATGTGATATCAATGGTCCACAGTTTTTAATATGCTGATAAGGTGCCTTGCTTTTCCTCAGATATACTTAATGACAATGATGAGATTATATATATATACTAGTTTAGGCACCTGGTGATCCCTGGATTAGGTAACTTATAATGCCATTTATTAGAAAAAGCCATTGATTTTTTTGTTTTGTTTTTTGGATTTTCTGAATGTTCCCATTAGAAAATGCATAAGGATGTGGATAAACTACAACTCCCATCATTATCTGTCTCACACACACCAAAACCGCACCACGAGTTAAAGTTGATCATGATGGGTATGTGTACCAAGTTTGGTCCAGACCCATTATTATTATTATTATTATTATTATTATTATTATTTGATACATAACAAGATTCATACACAGCAAACAAGATCACTATGCTGGCTTTTGCATTTGATCACACGTCGGACAATTCCCAAGTGTCTAGGACTGTGTGATGTAGTGGTGAATAATGCGTGCAGATCCGAGTAGGGTGACCTTTTGCAGTCACCTACATTATTATTATTATTATTATTATTATTATTATTATTATTATTATTTACCACCTCTCCTGGCAGCTCAAGGCAGGGTACAACAAATGCAAAAATATATAAAAATAAAATATATGCAATAAATCGTACAAGTAAAAATACTAAAATATCCAAAAAAAACATGCACCACAAACAGATACAGAATTGACATATAGTAGCAATAGCATGTAAATACAAACTCATGATTGAAAGTCAATTGGGTAGTTCTGCTAGAAGAGATGAGTCAACTGAAAGCATCATTTGATTTCAGAGTGCTCTTTAATTGTGGATGAGCTACAACTTCCAACATCCTGGGTCAATTTCCTCAACATCCCTCCACTATTTCAAGTTGATCATGTTGTGTATATGTGTCAAGTCTGCTCCAGATTTATCATTGGTGCATTGCAACTTCTTGAAAGCCGAGAGTAATCAATGTCAAGAGATTTTGCTTTATCTTCTCCATCTACCCTCTACATTGTGCTGATGTTTCATGATTTAAATTGTGGATGTTATTAAAACAATTTCCCCCTTCAGGCAACTTTCCTTTCCATTCCATGGAAAGATATATTTCGATTACTTTCCACGGAAAGATGTATTTCGATGACTTTCATGTTGTCTCAGTGAACATTCATATTGTTTTATAAGATGTTGTCTTCTTTTAAAAGAATCCTTTAAAATGGATTGCCAAAAATGCAGGAAATTGACAAATCCAAGGACTGCATTAGTGTTCGATTATGTGTTGTGGATGATTATAGTTTAATTGAAAATTCAAGAGGAAGAAATCATATTCTTAATAGTATCTCAATCTCCGATGTCTCCACAAAGGAACTACATGCTGTTGCTGCAAAAGTCTCGATCAGAACAGCATTTAAAGTTCTTACTAAAAAATGCTCGATTAATTGACTGGCCACAAGCGCTCTTGTCTTCACTGCAGTCCCTTGTCTTCTTTATTGGCTTACCTGTTAGGATGGTGAAAAAAAACACAAAGTTTCTGTGATAATATTTTCTGGCAGTCCAATTTGAAATTGTATTTCTAAATTGTAAGATGTTTAAAACGTATCTTGCCTTCACAATCTATATGAATATTCAGATGTGCCTGCTAATTTATAAACAGTTATAGGATGGTGAAGATATTAATTTACCTCTTAAATATTCCTCCGTGACGATACAGACAGCCTTATCACTGATGATTTCACATGTGCTTCGAAGAGGAGAACATGTCATTGTTTGACTTGTAGTACATCTTGCACATTTTATTGCATCACCTCAAAAAAAATCAAATGTTTCATAACCCAATTGTTGTCTTTACATAATCATTTATCATCATTCTTACCTACCAAAAGATACCATGCCCATATATAAAACAGATATACAAAATTATGTGCTGCCTGTCTCCTAATTTCAAGATGATGATGACAAGAACACCAACAACATTTTCGTAGAGAATCATCCTCACATGGAGATATTGACATATATTTTGCCAAGAGTCCTCCTCCATTGGTCTTCCCAACCGCAAAGTCTGACTTTAGGAAAAAGGGGGAAATAAGACTTACTGTATATATTCATGTAGAAATCTAGAAATTTTAGTAAAAACATCCCCTAAAATCTGGATAGACTTCTCCACAGGGCAATGTAAGCACTGTACCCTAACTCTTATACCAAAAAATAGAAGGAAACATCCCCTTATTTGAATGGCAAAAAGCAAGAACTTAAAAGAAGTCTCCATAAAATGACTCCCAATTTAGCAACAAGTCATATCTACATCCATAATTTGGGCCACAATTCCTGCCCTGGATTAATGAGGTTGACTTATACATGGAAAAAACAGGTATTCCCTTTCGGCATAGCTTTCCTTTAGGGCTGGGCGGTTTCGTAATTTCGTAATTCATTAAAAATTCGTTATTTTTTTTAATAACGAAGCGATAACGAACCATTCAGGAGCAACTAAAAAACGAAACGAATTTTTAAATTCATTTCGTAATTGTTTCGAATTTGTTTTGTATTCGTTTTGTTATTGTTTTGAAATCATTTCGTTATTATTTCCGCATGTCTGGGGCAAGTTTTATAGTTGTTGTTTGTTTAATCAGTGATAAAAAATTATAAATATCACACCAACAGTCAACAACAGAGGAAAAGGGAAGCTTCAGAAGTTCCCCCTGTCCCATTTGGAGGTTTTTTAGCGTATTGCGCGGTCGCGTCTGCCATTAACGAATCGATTCGTCATTGTTTCGTATTGTTTTGTAATTTACGAAATTTCATAAATATCAAACTTTTTTAAAGAAAAATTTCGGAATTCTTTTAAAAAACGAAACGCAAAAAATCCCTAAAAACGAATCGATTTTAGAAACAAATTTTTCCGTGGTTGCCCAGCCCTACTTTCCTTAGCTCTTGCAAGTTGGGCTTACCTTTTGGGATGAAGCAAAAGAGAACACAGACTGTGAATAGCCAAGCCTGAGCCATCCGTGACCACCAGATTTCCAGGAAAAAACACTTCCTCATTGGATAGCTTTTGGGTACAGAGGGATAGAAAATGACTTCACTCCGTGTACAGTCTGGCTTTTTATCCTTCTCAGGATGTTAGAAAATTCATTACTTGGCATGTTTATATGACACTCCCCTTTTTTAAAATGCACATTCATTAGAGTTAATGGCTCCATTGAGTAATTGGTGGCCAAACACCATGTACCATTAATAACGCTATTTGCCCTTGAGAAGAAAGTGTTCCTGCAGATTGAGCTAATGGTTAGATGGAGATTCTTATGTGGAAGCAAAGAGACTTGTCTCCTTCCTCCCTGTTATGGTTGGCTCAATCCATCCTCCATAGAAATGGGAGGAAAAGTTCATTTTCGCCCACAATTAACCGGCAGCTGCCTGGACCCCTCAGTCCAGATTAGTCCAGTAATGCTAACCCCTCCTGGTAATTTCTCAGAGAAGAACATTCAAAGAGGTGAATCATTTGATTAACCTCATAAGTCATTTATTTTAGGTTTATTGTCAAAGGCTTTCATGGCCAGAATCACTGGGTTGTTGAAGGTTTTTTTCGGACTATATAGCCATGTTCTAGGGGCATTCTCTCCTGACATTTCGCCTGCGTCTATAGCAAGCATCCTCAGAGGTTGTGTGTTTTGTTTCCTTTATTATTATTCCACCTTTCTCCTTATCTACCATACTCCAGTTTAACATGCATCTCTTCTTGGCTAAGAAAAAAATTGGCCACACCAAATTGGGAGGGCAGGAGCAGGATTCAAAACGATCTTGACAGATTAGAGAGATGGACCAAAACTAACAAAATGAAGTTCAACAGGGACAAATGCAAGATACTCCACTTTGGCAGAAAAAAATGAGATGCAAAGATACAGAATGGGGGACGCCTGGCTCGAGAGCAGTATATGTGAAAAAGATCTTGGAGTCCTCGTGGACAACAAGTTAAACATGAGCCAACAATGTGATGTGGTGAGAAAAAATGCCAATGGGATTTTGGCCTGCATCAATAGGAGCATAGTGTCTAGGTCCAGGGAAGTAATGCTACCCCTCTATTCTGCTTTGGTTAGACCACACCTGGAATATTCAAGAGAGATATTGACAAGCTGGAATGTGTCCAGAGGAAGGCGACTAAAATGATAAAGGGTCTGGAGAACAAGCCCTATGAGGAGCGGCTTAAGGAGCTGGGCATGTTTAGCCTGAAGAAGAGAAGGCTGAGAGGAGATATGATAGCCATGTATAAATATGTGAGAGGAAGCCACAGGGAGGAGGGAGCAAGCTTGTTTTCTGCTTCCCTGGAGACTAGGACGCAGAACAATGGCTTCAAACTACAAGAGAGGAGATTCCATCTGAACATGAGGAAGAACTTCCTGACTGTGAGAGCTGTTCAGCAGTGGAACTCTCTGCACCTGAGTGTGGTGGAGGCTCCTTCTTTGGAAGCTTTTAAACAGAGGCTGGATGGCCATCTGTCAGGGGTGATTTGAATGCAATATTCCTGCTTCTTGGCAGGGGGTTGGACTGGATGGCCCAGGAGGTCTCTTCCAACTCTTTGATTCTATGATTCTATGAAGTTGCATTTCTATAATTATGGGGTGTACTAGATTCGATAGTGCACTAGAAGTGTGCCTTAGGGCCTTCCACAAAGCCCTATATCCCAGAATATCAAGGCAGAAAATCCCACATTATGAGGGTGAACTCAGATAACCCAGTTCAAAGTAGATATTGTGCCTTGATATTCTGGGATATAGGGCTGTGTGGAAGGGTCCTGTGTTGCCGGCCAAAAGATCACAGCTAAGAATGGAGGAGAGGCAGCAGTGACCATGAAAATATTGGTGGGAAGGTTTGATGGAGGAGCGCAGCTTCATCAGACTTTTTGCAGCCACCAGCGGCTTCCTACCAGAACGTTGTGGAGAAGCAGATGCCGGTGGTGGCCATGAAAATGCTGTTGGGAAGGCCAGACTGAAAGACACAGCTTTTTCTAGCCCCATCACCTCATATTAAACACAACAGCAAATCTTTTTTTTCCTTTGGTAATGCACATCTTTAAAACTGAGGTGCGCATTACATTCTATTATAATCAAGTAAATATGGTATAAGGATACAAGACAGTTCCAAATAGACCCAGTGAACAGCTGGGGAAAAGATCAGACAGGAGGTCTCTGCAGAGAACTGACCTGGCCCACATGACCCATTTGAATGTATCTCCAATAATAATAATAATAATAATAATAATAATAATAATAATAATAATTTTTATTTATTTATATTCCACCCTATCTCCCCAAGGGGAGTCAGGAGGATCACAGTACACATACAAGGCAAACATTCAATGCTATGTATTGTCAAAGGCTTCCATGGCTGGAATCACTGGGTTGTTGTAGGTTTTTCAGGCTATATGGCCATGTTCTAGAAGTATTCTCTCCTGCTGCTTCACCTGCATCTTTGGCAGGCATCCTCAGAGATTGTGAGGATGCCTGCCATAGATGCAGGCGAACCGTCAGGAGAGAATACTTCTAGAACATGGCCATATATCCCAAAAAACCTACAACAACACAATTCAGTACTGTTTTGGATATACAGGACAGAGACAGCAGAACAGAACTGGCATGTTGTGGCGGCGTCCAGTTTTTCGGTGCCTTGAAGGTTGTGCTCGAATCCAGACACAGAGAGGTGCTGTCGTGCCATCCTCTATGACGAAGAGCCATCAGGACTTCTTCCTTCCTTTTGGTTACCAGGCATTTTCTGATCTTTTTCTTAATGGTGTCGTAAAATTAAAATTAATGGGCACCCTGTGTCCCAAGGGCAACCTCTGCAACCAATGTCCTTGTTTTAACCACTGATAAGGCAATTATATTTCTCGTTTCATCAATTAAATTACTATATTTTAAATGCAAGCAGCAATAATGCAAGTGAAACAAACTGACAAGGAAATAGGGAAAGGAAATGGCAAAGAGGGTCATGGGACTGTTTTGAACTTGCATCAGTCCTCAACAAACTATCCATGAAATACATGTGGCTACAGTAGGTATCGAATATTATGAAACACATTCCCTAACACTTCTTTCCCCAAGAATGCAAGATTGGAAAGTTGGGAGTTCTCCTGGACTCATTGTTGAGCCTGGAACTCCAGGTCTTGGTGGTGGCTAGGGGTACATCCATACAATTAAAACCTGTGCACCAGCTGCGCCCTTAACTTGGGAAGTCTGGCTTGGCCGTGGTAGTCCACACTCTGGTTACATCCCATGTAGACTACTGTATCACGCTCTACATGGGGTTGCCTTTGAAGACTATTAGGAAGCTTCAAATAGTCCAACGGGCGGCAGCCAGATTGCTCACTGGAGTGGCATTCAAGGAGCATAAAACTCCCTTGTAACACCAGCTCCACTGACTGCTGACTTGCTACCAAGAACAATTCAAAGTGCTGGCTTTGGCTTATAAAGCCCTAAAGGGCCCCATCCCTATTTACTTGTCTGAACGCAACTCCCTCTATCAACCATTGTGGAGATTAAGAGCTTCTGGAGACGCTCTGCTCTCATTCCCACCACTCACAGTTGTGACTGGTGAGGACAAGAGACAGGGCCTTCTCAGTGGTGGCCCCTCGCCTGTGGAACTCCCTCCCTCGGGATATTAGATCAGGCCCATCTCTCCTGACCTTCCGCAGAAAAATGAAAACATGGCTTTTTGAACAAGCCATTGGAAATAAGTGCAATAGATAAACATGGAAGTATGTGAAATCGAATACTTGAACAACTTAGACAATAATTTTTGGACAACGAGGCTAATAGTGAAGGTAGTGGTTTTATAGGTTTTTTAAGGTTTTAATGTATGTATTTTATAATTCTGTTTAAAAGTTTATGGAATTTTTTACACTGTTTTAATGGCATCGAATCTATGCCTATGTTGTAAAGTCGCCTTGAGTTACCTTCGGAGTCAGGAAAGGAGAGGTTAAAATATTGTTAATTAATTAATTAATCTCACCTTTCTCTGGCTGGGTGATGTCGAGTTTTTTTGTCCTACATGTCACTTAGGCCCCTTCCACCCAGTTGTATAAAATTCACACTGAAATGGATCATATGGCAGTGTGGACTCAGATAACCCAGTTCAAAGCAGATATTGTGGATTATCTGCCTTGATAGTATGGATTATATGGTTGTATGGAAGGGCCCACAGAAACCCTCTAGATATCATGGAATTGCAACTTCCAGCAGCCATAACCAGTGTGACCAAAGGCAAGAAATGCTGGGAGCTGCAATTCCGCAACACCTGGAGGGCTCCGCAATTATCAGCCCTGCAATGAGTGGACATGACTACTCTGTAAGTAGGCAGCCTAAACACTAGCCACGGCACAAGGCATATGTTAAAGATGTTCTCCTTTTCTATGCACAGGATCCAACCATTTCCTTCAGAAAATGGAGCCAACTGTGGAGTTATGAAAGACAACCAAGCCCGTTCTGAAAGGTGCACTGCTGAATTTTGCTGGATCTGTGAAAAAGAAGTCATTTTGTTCTAACATTTGATATCAATGATCCACCAGCTTTAATATGCTAATAAGATGTCTTGCTTTTTCTCAGATATTCTTAATGACAATGATGAGATTATATATATACTAGCTCACGCACCTGACAATCCCTAGGTTAGATAACTTGTAATGCTATTTTTTTAGAAAAAGTCATTGTTTAGTTTTGGATTTTATCAATGATCCCATTAGAAAATGCGTAAGGATGTGGGTAAACTACAACTCCCATCATTGTCTGTCACACACACACCCCAAACCGTGCTAGTTAAAGTTGATCGTGATGGGTATGCTTGGTCCAGACCCATTATTGTTATTATTATTTTACTGACACAAAAACAGTATGTCACAGCAAATGAGATCTATATGCTGGATTTCGTATCACAAAATCTCAAGTTGAACACTTCCCAAGAGTCTAGGACTGTGTGATGTATTTTTGAATGATGCGCACAGATCGAAGTTAGCAGATTGTGATTTTGTCAATGTTTATTGTTTCCAAATTCCAGCTGAGGTCTTCTGGCTGGCAACCACTGTCAAAATTATTATTATTATTATTATTATTATTATTATTATTATTATTTGATACATGCCAAAAATGCAAGGAATTGATAAATCCAAGGGCTGCATTGGTGTTTAATATGTGGTGTGCAGGGTTATAGTTTAATTGAAAACTCAAGAAGAAGAAATCATATTTATCTCTCTCAATTCGTGGTTGCTGTTGTTTCTCAATAGTATCTCAATCTCCGACACCTTCACAAAGGAACTACATGCTGTTGTTGCAAAAGTCTCGATCAGAACAGCACTTAGTTTTCTTAAAAAGAGATAATAAACCCATATTCTGGTCACAAGAGCTCTTGTCTTCACTGCAGTCCTTTGTCTTACTCTCTAATTTACCTGTTAGGATGGTGAAGAAAAACAGAAAGATTCTGTGTTAATATTCTCTGGCAGTCCAATTTGAAATTGTAATTCTAAAATGTAAGATGTTTAAAAGGTATCTTCCCTTTACAAATCTATATCAACCTATATGAATATGAAGTTGTGCATGCTAATTTATAAGAAGTTATAGAATACTGGAAGCTTAATTTACCATACGAATAATCCTCCTTGACGATGCAGACAGCCTTGTCGCTGATGATTTCACATGTGCTTCGAAGAGGAGTACATGTCTTTGTTTGACGTGTAGCAGTACATCTTGTACATTTTATTGCATCACCTCAAAAAAAATCAAATGTTTCATAACACCATCACTTATCTTTACACCATCGCTTATCATCATTCTCACCTATCAAGAGATACCATTCCCATATATAAAACATATATACAAAATTATGTGCTCCCTGTCTCCTAATTTCAAGATGATGATGACAATAACAGCAACAACATTTTCATAGATAATCATCCTCACATGGAGATATTGACCAAGATTTTGCCAAGAGTCCTCCTCCACTGGTCTTCCCAACCACAAAGTCTGACTTTAGGAAAAAGGGGGAAATAAGACTTACTATAGAAATCTAGAAATGTTAGTAAAAATATCCCCTTAAATCTGGATCGACTTCTCCACAGGGCAATGTAAGCAGTTTACCCTAACTCTTATACAAAAGAAATTATAAGGAAACATCCCCTTCTCTGAATGGCAAAAAGCAAGAGCCTAGTTGTTCCTGGGAGAACCTACAAGAAGTCTCCAAATCATGACTCTCAATTTAGCAACAAGTCATATCAACATTCATAATCCAAAATACCTGCGCTGGATTAATGCGGTTGACTTATACATGGGTAAATAAGGTATTTCCTTTCAGCATAGCTTTCCTTAGCTCTTGCAAGTTGGGCTTACCTTTTGGGATGAGGCAAAAGAGAACACAGACGGTGAATATCCCAACCTGAGCCATCCGTGACCTAAAGAAAAAAATATTCCTCATTGGATAGCTTTTGGGTAGAGAGGGATAGAAAATGACTTCACTCCGTGTACAGTCTGGCTTTTTATCCTTCTCAGGATGTCAGAAAATTCATCACTTGGCATGTTTATATGACACTCCCCTTTTTTAAAATGCACATTCATCAGAGTTAATGGCTCCATTGAGTAATTGATGGTCAAACACCATGTACCATTAATAACGCTATTTGCCCTTGAGAAGAAGGAGTTCCTGCAGATGGAGCTAATGGTTAGATGGTAATTCTTATGTGGAAGCAATGGGACTTGTCTCCTTCGTCCCTGTTATGGTTAGCCCAATCCATCCTCCATAGCAATGGGAAGAAAAGTTCATTTCCGCCCACAATGAACCAGCAGCTGCCTGGACCCCTCAGTCCAGATTAGTCCAGTAATGCTAACCCCTCCTGGTAATTTCTTAGAGAAGAACATTCAAAGAGGTGAATCATTTGATTAACCTCATAAGTCATTTATTTTCGGTTTATTGTCAAAGGCTTTCATGGCCAGAATCACTGGGTTGTTGAAGGTTTTTTTTTCGGGCTAGATGGCCATGTTCTAGGGGCATTCTCTCCTGGTGTTTCACCTCCATCTATAGCAAGCATCCTCAGAGGTTGTGTGTTTAGGTTTGTTTCCTTTATTTTTATTCCACCTTCTCCTTATATACTATACTCCAGTTTAACTTTCTTCTTTTTTGGCTGAATTGCAATGCTAAAATTATGGGGCGTACTAGATTCGATAGTGCATTAGAAGTGTGCCTTAGGGCCTTCCACACAGCCCTATATCCTAGAATATTCAGACAGAAAATCCCACATTATGTGAGGGTGAACTCAGATAACCCAGTTCAAAGCTGATGTGGAATTTTCTTCTTTGATATTTTGGGATATAGGGCTGTGTAGAAGAGCCCAGGGTTGTCGAGCAAAAGATCACAGCTAAGGATGGAGGAGAGAGAGGCAGTGGTGAACATGAAAAAGCTGGTGGGAAGGCTTGACGGAGGAGTGCAGCTTCCCATCAGACTTTTTGCACCCACCAGCGGCTTTCTACCAGGACTTTGTGGAGGAGCAGATGCCGGTGGTGGCCATGAAAAGGCTATTGGGAATGGCAGTCTCAAAGGCACACCTTTTTCTAGCCACCATCACCTCACATTACACACAACAGCAAATCCTTTTTCTTTTTGGTAATACACACCTTTAAAATTGAGGTGTGCATTACATTCTATGGCACATTATGCTCAAGTAGATATGATATAAGGACACAAGACAGCTCCAAATCGACCCAGTGAACAGCTGGGAGAAAAATCAGACAGGAGGTCTCTGGGGAGAACAGACATGGACCACATGGTCTATTTAAATGTGTTATTATTTATTTATTTAAAACTTTTATATGCCAGCCTTCTCTAACCTCCGTAGAGGGACTCAGACCGGCTTATTATTATTGCTATTATTGTATCTCCAATAATGATAATGATGATAATAATAATAATAATAATAATAATTCATTTATATTCCATCCTATCTCCCCAAGGGGACTCAGGTGGATCACAGTACACATACAAGGCAAACATTCAATGCTATTTTGGATAGACAGGACACAGACAGAACACAACTGAGGTATGTTGTGTCGGCATCCAGCTTTTTGGTGCCTTCAAGTTTGTGCTCGAATCCAGCCACAGAGAGATGGTGTCACGTCACCCTCTATGACGAAGTGACATCAGGACTTCTTTCCTCCTTTTGGTCACCAGGCATTTTCTGATCTTTTTCTTGATGGTGTCGTAAAATTAAAATTAATGGGCACCCTGTATCCCAAGGTCAACCTCTGCAACCAATGTCCTTGCTTTAACCACTGATAAGGCAATTATATTTCTCGTTTCATCAATTAAATTACTATATTTTAAATGCAAGCAGCAATGATGCAAGTGAAACAAACTGACAAGGAAACAGGGAAAGGAAATGGCAAAGAGGGTCACGGGATTGTTTCGAACTTGCATCAGTCCTCCACAAACTATCCATGAAATACACATGGCTACAGTAGGTATTGAATATTACGAAACAGATTCCCTAACACTTATTTCCCCAAGAATGTAAGATTGGAAATTTTGGAGTTCTCCTGGACTCATTGTTGAGCCTGGAACCCCAAGTCTCGGTGGTGGCTAGGGGTACATCCGTACAATTAAAACCTGTGCACCAGCTGCGCCCGTAGCTAGGGAAGTCTGGCTTTGCCATGGTAGCCACACTCTGGTTACATCCCATGTAGACTACTGTATCACGCTCTACATGGAGTTTCCTTTGAGGACTGTTCAGAAGCTTCAAATAGTCACATGGGCGGCAGCCGGATTGCTCACCGGAGTGGCGTTCAAGGAGCATACAACTCCATTGTTACACCAGCTCCACTGGCTGCTGACTTGCTACCCAGAACAATTCGAGGTGCTGGCTTTGGCCTATAGAGCCCTAAACGTCCCCATCCCAATTTACTTGTCTGAACGCATCTCCCTCTATAAACCATTGCGGAGATTAAGATCTTCTGGAGAGGCTCTGCTTTCCTTCCCAGCACTGTCACAGTTTGTGACTGGTGAGGACGAGAGACAGGGCCTTCTCAGTGGTGGCCCCTGGGCTGTGGAACTCCCTCAGGATATTGGATCAGGCCCTTCTCTCCTGACCTTCCGCAGAAAAATTAAAACATGGCTTTTTGAACAAACCATTGGAAATAAGTGCAATAAATAAACATGGAACTATGTGAAATCAAATACTTGAGCAGCTTAGACAATTTTTGGACAATGAGGCTAATAGTGAAAGTAGTGGTTTTATAGGTTTTTTAAGGTTTTAATGTATGTATTTATAATTCTGTTTTAAATGTTTACTGTAATTTTTACACTGTTTTAATGGCATCAAATGACTGCCTATCTTGTAAAGTCGCCTTGAGTCACCTTCAGGTTCGAGAAAGGCGGGGTAGAAATATTGTAAATAAATAAATAAAATAATCTCATCTTTCTCTGGTTGGGTGATGCGCTGAGTTTTCTTTTCTTGTCCTACGTGTCAGGCCCCTTCCACCCAGTTGTATAAAATCCACACTGAAATGGATCATATGGAAGGGTGGACTCAGATAATCCAGTTCAAAGCAGATAATGTGGATATTTATCGAGTCATCAGGAACCAGTCATTTATATTACATTAATAACAGAACAAAGCAAACAAACAGACAAGATACAAAAATACAAAATACAGAATACAAAATTTATGAGTTTGGTAGTTGATTAAATGTCCTTTGACCAGTATCTGGCCACTTGGAGTGCTTCTGGTGTCCTCCATTGTGCATGTGGCTGGGCTCAGGTTGCATTGCACCAGGTGGTCAGTGGTTTGCTCCTCTCCACATTCGCATGTCGTGGATTCCACTCTGTAGCCCCATTTCTGAAGGTTGGCTCTGCATCTCGTGGTGTCAGAGTGCAGTCTGTTCAGCGCCTTCCAAGTCGCCCAGTCCTCTGTGTGCCCAGGGGGGAGTCTCTCATCTGGTATCAGCCATTGGTTGAGGTTCTGGGTTTGAGCCTGCCACTTTTGGACTCTCGCTTGCTGAGGTGTTCCAGAGAAGCCTCCTCGCAGGATTGCAAGACATCCGGGCGTCCCCTGGGCAACGTCTTCGTAGACGGCTGATTCTCTCGCCACAGAAGCGACCAGCATGCAAGCAAGCAAGCAAAACAACCAACGATAATGTGGATTATCTGCCTTGATAGTATGGATTATATGGTTGTATGGAAGGGCCCACAGAAACCCTCTGGATATCATGGAATTGCAACTTCCAGCAGCCATAACCAGTGTGACCAAAGGCAAGAAATGCTGGGAGCTGCAATTCCGCAACACCTGGAGGGCTCCGCAATTATCAGCCCTGCAATGAGTGGACATGACTACTCTGTAAGTAGGCAGCCTAAACACTAGCCACGACACAAGGCATATGTTAAAGATGTTCTCCTTTTCTATGCACAGGATCCAACCATTTCCTTCAGAAAATGGAGCCAACTGTGGAGTTATGAAAGACAACCAAGCCCGCTCTGAAAGGTGCACTGCTGAATTTTGGTGGATTTGTGAAAAAGAAGTCATTTTGTTCTAATATGTGATACCATTGGTCCACCAGCTTTAATATGCTAATAAGATGTCTTGCTTTTTCTCAGATATTCTTAATGACAATAATGAGGGCCTTCTTTGTGGTGGCCCCCCGACTCTGGAACTCTCTCCCCAAGGACATGAGACAAGCCCCAACGTTGGCAGTCTTTAGGAAGATCTTGAAGACGTGGCTGTTCCAGTGTGCCTTCCCAGAATAGGAAACTCCTAGCATCATGTCCCAAATGCACTTTATTAGAGATTTAAGATTGTCTGCACACCGCACCTATCTCCAAAAACCTATCCATTTCACCTGTCATGTCCAGCATTTTTTTTAAAAAATATTCATTACATTTGGCCCGGCCTCAGTTTTAAATGTGTCGTGGTGTTATTGTCTAATGTTTATTGCTATTGTTTTAATGTTTATTGCTTTGCTTTATGATTTTATTTATTGTTGTATTTGTTATGCTGTTGTTTTATTGATGTGTTGGGCCTTGCCCTCTTGTAAGCCGCACCGAGTCCTTCGGGAGATATTAGCGGGGTATAAATAAAGGATTATTATTATTATTATTTATATAATAATGCTATTTTTTAGAAAAAGTCATTGTTTGGTTTTGGATTTTAAAAATGGTCCCATTAGAAAATGCATAAGGATGTGGGTAAACTACAACTCCCATCATTGTCTGTCACACACACACCCCAAACCATGCTAGTTAAAGTTGATCATGATGGGTATGCGTGCCAAGCTTGGTATAGACCCATTATTGCTATTATTATTTTACTGACACAAAAACACAGTATGTCACAGCAAACAAGATATATATGCTGGATTTCGTATCACAAAAGCACAAGTCGAACACTTCCCAAGCGTCTAGGACCGTGTGATGTATTTTCGAATGATGCGCGCAAACTCAAGTTGGCAGATCGTGATTTTGTCAATGTTTATTGTTTCCAAATTCCAGCTGGGGTCTTTTGGCTGGCAACCACTGTAAAATTATTATCATTATTATTATTATTATTATTATTATTATTATTATTATTATTATTATTTGATACATGCCAAAAATGTGAGGAACTGACAAATCCACGGGCTGCATTGCTGTTTGAATATGTGGTGTACATGGTTATAGTTTAATTGAAAACTCAAGAGGAAGAAATCATATTTATCTGTCTATCTCAATTCGTGGTTGCTGTTGTTTCTCAATAGAATCTCAATCTCTGACGCCTTCACAAAGGAACTACATGCTGTCGTTACAAAAGTCTCGATCAGAACAGCACTTAGTTTGCTTACGATTAAATAATACACCCATATTCTGGTCACAAGAGCTCTTGTCTTCACTGCAGTCCTTTGTCCTACTCCGTAATTTACCTGTTAGGATGGTGAAGAAAAACAGAAAGATTCTGTGTTAATATTCTCTGGCAGTCCAATTTGAAATTGTAATTCTAAAATGTAAGATGTTTAAAAGGTATCTTCCCTTTACAAATCTATATCAACCTATATGAATATGAAGTTGTGCATGCTAATTTATAAGCAGTTATAGGAAACTGGAAGCTTAATTTACCATACAAATAATGTTCCTTGACGATGCAGACAGCCTTGTCGCTGATGATTTCACATGTGCTTCGAAGAGGAGTACATGTCTTTGTTTGATGTGTTGCAGTACATCTTGTACATTTTATTGCATCACCTCAAAAAAAATCAAACCCAATTGTTTCATAACCCAAATTGTTGTCTTTACACCATCACTTATCACCATTCTCACCTATCAAGAGATACCATTCCCATATATAAAACATATATACAAAATTATGTGCTCCCTGTCTCCTAATTTCAAGATGATGATGACCATAACAGCAACAACATTTTCATAGATAATCATCCTCACATGGAGATATTGACCAAGATTTTGCCAAGAGTCCTCCTCCACTGGTCTTCCCAATCACAAAGTCTGACTGTAGGAAAAAGGGGGAAATAAGACTTACTGTAGAAATCTAGAAATTTTAGTAAAAATATCCCCTTAAATCTGGATCGACTTCTCCACAGGGCAATGTAAGCAGTTTACCCTAACTCTTATACAAAAGAAATTATAAGGAAACATCCCCTTCTCTGAATGGCAAAAAGCAAGAGCCTAGTTGATCCTGGGAGAACCTACAAGAAGTCTCCATAAAATGACTCTCAATTTAGCAACAAGTCATATCAACATTCATAACCCAAAATACCTGCCCTGGATTAATGAGGTTGGCTTATACATGGGTAAATAAGGTATTTCCTTTCAGCATAGCTTTCCTTAGCTCTTGCAAGTTGGGCTTACCTTTTGGGATGAGACAAAAGAGAACACAGACGGTGAATATCCCAACCTGAGCCATCCGTGACCTCAAGAAAAAAATATTCCTCATTGGATAGTTTTTGGGTACAGAGGGATAGAAAAAGACTTCACTCCGTGTGCAGTCTGGCTTTTTATCCTTCTCAGGATGTCAGAAAATTCATCACTTGGCATCTTTATATGACACTCCCCTTTTTTTAAATGCACATTCATCAGAGTGAATGGCTCCATTGAGTAATTGATGGTCAAACACCATGTACCATTAATAACGCTATTTGCCCTTGAGAAGAAGGAGTTCCTGCAGATGGAGCTAATGTTTAGATGGTAATTCTTATGTGGAAGCAAAGGAATTTGTCTCCTTCGTCCCTGTTATGGTTGGCCCAATCCATCCTCCATAGCAATGGGGGAAAAAGTTCATTTCCGCCCACAATTAACCGGCAGCTGCCTGGACACCTCCGTCCAGATTAGTCCAGTAATGCTAACCCCTCCTGGTAATTTCTTAGAGAAGAACATTCAAAGAGGTGAATCATTTGATTAACCTCATAAGTCATTTATTTTCGGTTTATTGTCAAAGGCTTTCATGGCCAGAATCACTGGGTTGTTGAAGGTTTTTTCGGGCTAGATGGCCATGTTCTAGGGGCATTCTCTCCTGGTGTTTCACCTCCATCTATAGCAAGCATCCTCAGAGGTTGTGTGTTTAGGTTTGTTTCCTTTATTTTTATTCCACCTTCCTCCTTATATACTATACTCCAGTTTAACTTTCTTCTTTTTTGGCTGAATTGCAATGCTAAAATTATGGGGCGTACTCGATTCTATAGTGCATTAGAAGTGTGCCTTAGGGCCTTCCACACAGCCCTATATCCTAGAATATTCAGACAGAAAATCCCACATTATGTGAGGGTGAACTCAGATAACCCAGTTCAAAGCTGATGTGGAATTTTCTTCTTTGATATTTTGGGATATAGGGCTGTGTAGAAGAGCCCAGGGTTGTCGAGCAAAAGATCACAGCTAAGGATGGAGGAGAGGGAGGCAGTGGTGAACATGAAAAAGCTGGTGGGAAGGCTTGACGGAGGAGTGCAGCTTCCCATCAGACTTTTTGCACCCACCAGCGGCTTTCTACCAGGACTTTGTGGAGGAGCAGATGCCGGCGGTGGCCATGAAAAGGCTATTGGGAATGGCAGTCTCAAAGGCACAGCTTTTTCTAGCCACCATCACCTCATATTACACACAACAGCAAATCCTTTTTCTTTTTGGTAATACACACCTTTAAAATTGAGGTGTGCATTACATTCTATGGCACATTATGCTCAAGTAGATATGATATAAGGACACAAGACAGCTCCAAATCGACCCAGTGAACAGCTGGGAGAAAAATCAGACAGGAGGTCTCTGGGGAGAACAGACATGGACCACATGGTCTATTTGAATGTGTTATTATTTATTTATTTAAAACTTTTATATGCCAGCCTTCTCTAACCTCCGTAGAGGGACTCAGACCGGCTTATTATTATTGCTATTATTGTATCTCCAATAATGATAATGATGATGATAATAATAATAATAATAATAATAATAATAATTCATTTATATTCCATCCTATCTCCCCAAGGGGACTCAGGTGGATCACAGTACACATACAAGGCAAACATTCAATGCTGTTTTGGATAGACAGGACACAGACAGAACACAACTGAGGTATGTTGTGTCGGCATCCAGCTTTTTGGTGCCTTCAAGTTTGTGCTCGAATCCAGCCACAGAGAGATGCTGTCACGTCACCCTCTATGACGAAGTGACATCAGGACTTCTTTCCTCTAGGGCTGGGCGGTTTCGTTTCGTAATTTCGTAATTCGTTAAAAATTCGTTATTTTTTTTGTTACGAAGCGATAACGAACCATTCAGGAGCATCTAAAAAACGAAACGCATTTTTCAATTCGTTTCGTAATTGCTTCGTATTCATTTCGTATTCGTTTTGAAATCGTTTCGAAATCGTTTCGTTATTATTTCCGCATGTCTGGGGCAAGTTTTATAGCTGTTGTTTGTTTAATCAGTGAAAAAAAATATAAATATCACACCAACAGTCAACAACAGAGGGAGAGGGAAGCTTCAGAAGTTCCCCCTGTCCCATTTGGAGGTTTTTTAGCGTATTGCGCGGTCGCGTCCGCCATTAACGAATTGTTTCGTATTCGTTTCGTATTCGTTTCATATTCGTTTCGTAATTTTACTAAATTTCGTAAATATCAAACTTTTTTAAAGAAAAATTTTGGAATTCTTTTAAATATCGAAACGTAAAAAACCCCAAAAAACGAATCGAGTTTAGAAACAAATTTTTCTGTGGTTGCCCAGCCCTACTTTCCTCCTTTTGGTCACCAGGCATTTTCTGATCTTTTTCTTGATGGTGTCGTAAAATTAAAATTAATGGGCACCCTGTATCCCAAGGTCAACCTCTGCAACCAATGTCCTTGTTTTAACCACTGATAAGGCAATTATATTTCTCATTTCATCAATTAAATTACTATATTTTAAATGCAAGCAGCAATGATGCAAGTGAAACAAACTGACAAGGAAACAGGGAAAGGAAATGGCAAAGAGGGTCACAGGATTGTTTTGAACTTGCATCAGTCCTCCACAAACTATCCATGAAATACACATGGCTACAGTAGGTATTGAATATTACAAAACAGATTCCCTAACACTTATTTCCCCAATAAAGTAAGATTGGAGACTTTGGAGTTCTCCTGGACTCATTGTTGAGCCTGGAACCCCAGGTCTCGGTGGTGGCTAGGAGTGCATCCGTACAATTAAAACCCGTGAACCAGTTGCGCCCGTAAGTTGGGAAGTCTGGCTTGGCCACGGTATCCACACTCTGGTTACATCCCATGTAGACTACTGCATCAAGCTCTACATGGGGTTGCCTTTGAAGACTGTTCGGAAACTTCAAATCGTCCAACGGGCGGCAGCCAGATTGCTCACCAGAGTGGCATTCAAGGAGCATACAACTCCATTGTTACACCAGCTCCACTGGCTGCTGACTTGCTACCCAGAACAATTTGAGGTGCTGGCTTTGGCCTATAGAGCCCTAAACAGCCCCATCCCAATTTACTTGTCTGAACGCATCTCCCTCTATGAACCATTGCAGAGATTAAGATCTTCTGGAGAGGCTCTGCTTTCCTTCCCAGCACAGTCACAGTTTGTGACTGATGAGGACGAGAGACAGGGCCTTCTCAGTGGTGGCCCCTGGGCTGTGGAACTCCCTCCCTCAGAATATTGGATCAGGCCCTTCACTCCTGACCTTCCGCAGAAAAATGAAAACATGGCTTTTTGAACAAGCCATTGGAAATAAGTGCAATAAATAAACATGGAACTATGTGAAATCAAATACTTGAACGGCTTAGACAATTTTTGGACAACAAGGCTAATAGTGAAAGTAGTGGTTTTATAGGTTTTTTAAGGTTTTAATATATGTATTTTATAATTCTGTTTTAAATGTTTACTGTAATATTTACACTGTTTTAATGGCATCAAATCACTGCCTATCTTGTAAAGTCGCCTTGAGTCACCTTCAGGTTCGAGAAAGGCGGGGTAGAAATATTGTAAATAAATAAATAAAATAATCTCATCTTTCTCTGGTTGGGTGATGCGCTGAGTTTTCTTTTCTTGTCCTACGTGTCAGGCCCCTTCCACACCTCTGTATAAAATCCACACTGAAATGGATCATATGGAAGGGTGGACTCAGATAATCCAGTTCAAAGCAGATAATGTGGATATTTATCGAGTCATCAGCAACCAGTCATTTATATTACATTAATAACAGAACAAAGCAAACAAACAGACAAGATACAAAAATACAAAATACAGAATACAAAATTTATGAGTTTGGTAGTTGCTTAAATGTCCTTTGACCAGTATCTGGCCACTTGGAGTGCTTCTGGTGTTGCCGCAAGAAGGTCCTCCATTGTGCATGTGGCTGGGCTCAGGTTGCATTGCAGCAGGTGGTCAGTGGTTTGCTCCTCTCCACACTCGCATGTCGTGGATTCCACTTTGTAGCCCCATTTCTAAAGGTTGACTCTGCATCTTGTGGTGTCAGAGTGCAGTCTGTTCAGCGCCTTCCAAGCCGCCCAGTCCTCTGTGTGCCCAGGGGGGAGTCTCTCATCTGGTATCAGCCATTGGTTGAGGTTCTGGGTTTGAGCCTGCCACTTTTGGACTCTCGCTTGCTGAGGTGTTCCAGAGAAGCCTCCTCGCAGGATTGCTAGACATCCGGGCATCCCCTGGGCAATGTCTTCGTAGACGGCTGATTCTCTCGCCACAGAAGCGACCAGCATGCAAGCAAGCAAGCAAAACAACCAAAAATAATGTGGATTATCTGCCTTGATAGTATGGATTATATGGTTGTATGGAAGGGCCCACAGAAACCCTCTGGATATCATGGAATTGCAACTTCCAGCAGCCATAACCAGTGTGACCAAAGGCAAGAAATGCTGGGAGCTGGAATTCCGCAACACCTGAAGGGCTCCACAATTATCAGCCCTGCAATGAGTTGACATGACTACTCTGTAAGTAGGCAGCCTAAACACTAGCCACGGCACAAGGCATATGTTAAAGATGTTCTCCTTTTCTATGCACAGGATCCAACCATTTCCTTCAGAAGATGGAGCCAACTGTGGAGTTATGAAAGACAACCAAGCCCGTTCTGAAAGGTGCACTGCTGAATTTTGCTGGATCTGTGAAAAAGAAGTCATTTTGTTCTAATATGTGATACCATTGGTCCACCAGCTTTAATATGCTAATAAGATGTCTTGCTTTTTCTCAGATATTCTTAATGACAATAATGAGGGCCTTCTTTGTGGTGGCCCCCCGACTCTGGAACTCTCTCCCCAAGGACATCAGACAAGCCCCAACGTTGGCAGTCTTTAGGAAGATCTTGAAGACGTGGCTGTTCCAGTGTGCCTTCCCAGAATAGGAAACTCCTAGCATCATGTCCCAAATGCACTTTATTAGAGATTTAAGATTGTCTGCACACCGCACCTATCTCCAAAAACCTATCCATTTCACCTGTCATGTCCAGCATTTTTTTAAAAAAATATTCATTACATTTGGCCTGGCCTCAGTTTTAAATGTGTCGTGGTGTTATTGTCTAATGTTTATTGCTATTGTTTTAATGTTTATTGCTTTGCTTTATGATTTTATTTATTGTTGTATTTGTTATGCTGCTGTTTTATTGATGTGTTGGGCCTTGTCCTCTTGTAAGCCGCACCGAGTCCTTCGGGAGATATTAGCGGGGTATAAATAAAGGATTATTATTATTATTATTATTATTTATATAATAATGCTATTTTTTAGAAAAAGTCATTGTTTGGTTTTGGATTTTAAAAATGGTCCCATTAGAAAATGCATAAGGATGTGGGTAAACTACAACTCCCATCATTGTCTGCCACACACACATACCCCAAACCGTGCTAGTTAAAGTTGATCATGATGGGTATGCGTGCCAAGCTTGGTACAGACCCATTATTGCTATTATTATTTTACTGACACAAAAACACAGTATGTCACAGCAAACAAGATATATATGCTGGATTTCGTATCACAAAAGCACAAGTCGAACACTTCCCAAGCGTCTAGGACTGTGTGATGTATTTTTGAATAATGCGCGCAAACCCAAGTTGGCAGATCGTGATTTTGTCAATGTTTATTGTTTCCAAATTCCAGCTGGGGTCTTTTGGCTGGCAACCACTGTAAAATTATTATTATTATTATTATTATTATTATTATTATTATTATTATCCCCCTCGATGGACTGTCACCTTCTCATGGTGAGGGGGCTTGCGCGTTCCGATGAACCTGTAGGCACAACAACTGGAGTCGTGCACTCCCAGGCGTGGCCGCGGGGGAGGTTCCAGACCAAGCACAGTCCGAAGACCCAAAGACCTCAACGGCGGAGCAGGCGGAGGATAACATGGTACATGTTACAACGGCTGCGAAGGCGGAAGAAGGCTGCAACAGACTGAGAAGCCATTGTGTTAAACTACATCACCAGTGGAACCTCACTCTGTGAAGTCTGTGTGTTGATCAGTTGTGCACTGACCTCCACACATTAAAAAAACCCACGCACATGCGTCTTCCAAAGAAAATAAAAACAAACCAACCAAAGTCCCATGGCGATCAGCGAGTGGCGACGGGGGCAGGACTGTGAAATCTGGAAGCCCCTAGTCACAGACTGGCACATGGGCAGTGGGTACGGACTCAGTCGTTCTACCTCAAGGTCCGAGGCAGTTGAGTAGTTCGGCAGCTGTATCCGCGACTGAGCAGCCCTTTTGAGGACCCACTCTGCTCACCCCACATGTGGAGGGGGCTAGAAAAGGTGCCCTAAACATAGTCTGCCTCACTTATCCCTGACTGGACAGCCGCGTCCAGTGGGGTCACCACCCTGCGGCCAAAAAAGGAAAATGAACTTCGGTACGTGGAACGTACGGACTCTGATGGACAACAGTGGCAGTCAACGCCCCGAACGCAGAACTGCCATCATTGCAAGGGAGCTGGGACGCTTCAACATTGACATAGCAGCCCTTCAGGAGACCCGGAGATCAGGAGAGGGACAGCTGAAGGAAGAAAAAGGAGGCTACACCTTCTTCTGGAAGGGACTGCCCGAAAAAGACCAAAGAATGCACGGAGTTGGCTTCGCCATCAGAAATGATCTGATGAAACATCTGTCTGAAGCACCCACTGGCATCAACGAACGACTCTCAACCCTCCGAATCGATCTTGCCAAAAACGGGCAACCATCATAAGTGCCTATGCACCAACACTAGATGCTGACGAAGACATCAAGGAAAAATTCTACTGTCAGCTGGACACCGTCCTATCGGGGATACCTAAGGAGGACAAAATCATCCTCCTGGGGGACTTTAATGCAAGAGTCGGGCGAGACTCCGACCTGTGGCCAGGGACCATAGGAAAAGACGGGGTTGGAAACAGCAACTCAAATGGCATCCTGCTTCTCACCAAATGTGCGAAGCACAACCTTGTCATCACCAACACGCTCTTCCGCCAGAAAAACAAGTTCAAGACATCAAGGAAGCACCCCCGGTCAAAGCATTGGCACCTCTTAGACTATGTAATCACACGCGCCAGAGACCGCCGTGACGTGCTCCTCACAAGAGCCATGACAGGTGCTGACGACTGCTGGACTGACCACAGGCTACTTCGATCCTCGATGGCTATCAAGATCTCTCCCAAGCGCAGACTCCAAGGAAGGAAGACAAGGCGCAAAATGAACACCCAAGCCCTTCAGGAGCCCTCCAGACGAGTCCATCTCCAAACAGCACTCAAGGACCATCTACCCGCAGTACACCCCGAAAATGTCGAGGAACATTGGAACAAACTGAAGACCTCCATCATCCAAGCCTGCGAAGAAACTATTGGATACCAAGCCAAGAAACATCAAGACTGGTTTGATGAAAATGACAACGAGATCCAAGAGCTAATTGACAAGAAAAGGAAAGCCTTCCAAGCATGGCAGAGAGACATCAACTGTGCTGCTAAGAAAAAGATCTATGCCAGTGCAAAAGCTGAGGTCCAAAGAAGGACAAGAGAACTCAAGAACATCTGGTGGACAAAGAAGGCTGAAGAAATCCAACACCTGGCAGATACCCATAATGCCCAGGGATTTTTCAAAGCCACAAAGATCATCTATGGACCAAGAAACCATGGCACACAGCCTCTACGCTCATCAGATGGAACCAAACTCCTGAAGGACCAAAACTCAATTGCACTACGTTGAAAAGAACACTACCAAAGCCTCCTGAACTGCAGCTCCAATGTGGCCGAAGAGGTCCTCTCACAAATCCCACAACAACAAACCAGGGACAAGCTTGCAGCACTGCCTAGTTTGGAAGAAGTCAGCAATGCAATCAGCCAACAGAAGAATAACAAAGCCAGTGGACCAGATGGGATCCCTGCTGAAATCTTTAAAGAGGGAGGACCTGAGCTGACACACCAACTCCACCAGCTCATAGAAAAAGTGTGGGTGACCGAGAAAATCCCAGCAGATTTCAAGGACGCCACCATCATCACCCTCTTCAAAAAAGGGGAAAGAACAGACTGCGGAAACTATCGAGGTATCTCCCTTCTAACCTCCGCTGGGAAAATCCTCGCAAGAATCCTTGCAAACCGCCTTCTGCCCCTCTCAGAAGACACCCTCCCAGAATCTCAGAATGGCTTCCGCCCCTCCAGAGGAACCGTGGACATGATCTTCACTGCAAGACAGCTCCAAGAAAAATGCAGAGAACAAAACCAACCTCTGTACATGGCATTCATCGACCTTGCAAAGGCATTCGACACAGTGAATCGCAGCGCTCTCTGGACCATCCTCCACAAAATCGGGTGCTCTAACAAATTTGTGAACATCCTGCGGCTCCTCCATGATGACATGATGGCAACAGTTTTGGACAGCAGTGGCTCCCAAAGTGACCCATTTAAAGTGGAATCGGGTGTCAAACAGGGATGTGTTATTGCCCCAACTCTATTCTCCATCTTCATCGCTATGATACTTCACCTTGTTGATGGGAAGCTTCCCACCGGAGTGGAAATAATCTATCGGACAGATGGCAAGCTATTCAACCTCAGCAGACTGAAAGCCAAAACCAAGGTTACAACAACAGCTGTTATAGAACTCCAGTATGCTGATGACAATGTCGTCTGTACACATTCAGAAGAAGATCTACAAGCCACTCTAAACACCTTTGCAGAAGCATACGAGAAGCTCGGCCTGTCACTGAACATTGAGAAAACCAAGGTGCTGTTCCAGCAGTCACCAGCCAATCCCTCTCCAATGCCAGTAATACAGCTTAATGGTGTAACATTAGAAAATGTGGACCATTTCCGCTACCTTGGCAGCCACCTCTCCACCAAAGTCAACATCGACGCCGAAATACAACACCGCCTGAGCTCTGCAAGTGCAGCATTTTCCAGAATGAAGCAGAGAGTGTTTGAGGACCGGGACATCCGTAGGGAGACCAAGGTGCTTGTCTATAAAGCTATTGTCCTCCCAACCCTGCTATATGCCTGTGAGACGTGGACTGTCTACAGACGTCACATGCAGCTCCTGGAACGTTTCCATCAGCGCTGTCTCCGGAAAATCCTGCAAATCTCCCGGGAAGACAAGCGGACAAACGTCAGTGTGCTGGAAGAAGCAAAGACCACCAGCATTGAAGCGATGGTCCTCCAACATCAACTCCGCTGGGCCGGCCACGTTGTCCGGATGCCTGACCACCGTCTCCCAAAGCAGTTGCTCTACTCCGAACTTAAGAACGGAAAATGGAACGTTAGTGGACAGAAAAAGAGATTTAAAGATGGGCTCAAATCCAACCTTAAAAACTCTGGCATAGACACTGAGAACTGGGAAGCCCTGGCCCTTGAGCGCTCCAGCTGGAGGACAGCTGTGACCAGCAGTGCTGCAGAATTTGAGGAGGCACGAGTGGAGGGTGAAAGAGAGAAACGTGCCAGGAGGAAGGCGCGTCAAGCCAACCCTGACCGGGACCGCCTTCCACCTGGAAACCAATGCCCTCACTGCGGAAGAAGATGCAGAGCAAGAATAGGGCTCCACAGCCACATACGGACCCACAAGGAAATCCATAATGGAAGACCATCTTACTCGTCCAACGAGGGATCGCCTAAGTAAGTAAGTAAAGTATTATTATTATTTGATACATGCCAAAAATGGGAGGAATTGACAAATCCACAGGCTGCATTGCTGTTTGAATATGTGATGTACATGGTTATAGTTTAATTGAAAACTCAAGAGGAAGAAATCATATTTATCTGTCTATCTCAATTCGTGGTTGCTGTTGTTTCTCAATAGAATCTCAATCTCCGACACCTTCACAAAGGAACTACATGCTATCGTTGCAAAAGTCTCGATCAGAACAGCACTTAGTTTTCTTAGCAATAAAAAATAAACCCACATACGGGTCACAAGAGCTCTTGTCTTCACTGCAGTCCTTTGTCCTACTCTGTAATAGACCTGTTAGGATGGAGAAGAAAAAAAGAAGGTTTCTGTGTTAATATTCTCTGGCAGTCCAATTTGAAATTGTAATTCTAAAATGTAAGATGTTTAAAAGGTATCTTCCCTTTACAAATCTATATCAACCTATATGAATATGAAGTTGTGCATGCTAATTTATAAGCAGTTATAGGATACTGGAAGCTTAATTTACCATGCAAATAATCCTCCTTGACGACGCAGACAGCCTTGTCGCTGATGATTTCACATGTGCTTTGAAGAGGAGTGCATGTCTTTGTTTGACGTGTAGCAGTACATCTTGCACATTTTATTGCATCACCTCAAAAAAAATCAAATGTTTAAAAACCCAATTGTTATCTTTACACCATCACTTATCACCATTCTCACCTATCAAGAGATACCATTCCGATATATAAAACATATATACAAAATTATGTGCTCCCTGTCTCCTAACTTCAAGATGATGATGACAATAACAGCAACAACATTTTCATAGATAATCATCCTCACATGGAGATATTGACCAAGATTTTGCCAAGAGTCCTCCTCCACTGGTCTTCCCAATCACAAAGTCTGACTTTAGGAAAAAGGGGGAAATAAGACTTACTGTAGAAATCTAGAAATGTTAGTAAAAATATCCCCTTAAATCTGGATCGTCTTCTCCACAGGGCAATGTAAGCAGTGTACCCTAACTCTTATACAAAAGAAATTATAAGGAAACATCCCCTTCTCTGAATGGCAAAAAGCAAGAGCCTAGTTGATCCTGGGAGAACCTACAAGAAGTCTCCATAAAATGACTCTCAATTTAGCAACAAGTCATATCAACATTCATAATATAGGCCAAAATACCTGCCCTGGATTAATGCGGTTGACTTATACATGGGTATATAAGGTATTTCCTTTCGGCATAGCTTTCCTTAGCTCTTGCAAGTTGGGCTTACCTTTTGGGATGAGACAAAAGAGAACACAGACGGTGAATATCCCAACCTGAGCCATCCGTGACCTCAAGAAAAAAATATTCCTCATTGGATAGTTTTTGGGTACAGAGGGATAGAAAAAGACTTCACTCCGTGTGCAGTCTGGCTTTTTATCCTTCTCAGGATGTCAGGAAATTCATCACTTGGCATCTTTATATGACACTCCCCTTTTTTTAAATGCACATTCATCAGAGTGAATGGCTCCATTGAGTAATTGATGGTCAAACACCATGTACCATTAATAACGCTATTTGCCCTTGAGAAGAAGGAGTTCCTGCAGATGGAGCTAATGGTTAGATGGTAATTCTTATGTGGAAGCAAAGAGACTTGTCTCCTTCCTCCCTGTTATGGTTGGCCCAATCCATCCTCCATAGCAATGGGAAGAAAAGTTCATTTCCGCCCACAATGAACCAGCAGCTGCCTGGACCCCTTAGTCCAGATTAGTCCAGTAATGCTAACCCCTCCTGGTAATTTCTCAGAGAAGAACATTCAAAGAGGTGAATCATTTGATTAACCTCATAAGTCATTTATTTTAGGTTTATTGTCAAAGGCTTTCATGGCCAGAATCACTGGGTTGTTGAAGGTTTTTTTCGGGCTAGATGGCCATGTTCTAGTGGCATTCTCTCCTGGCGTTTCACCTCCATCTATAGCAAGCATCCTCAGAGGTTGTGTGTTTAGGTTTGTTTCCTTTATTTTTATTCCACCTTCCTCTTATATATACTATACTCCAGTTTAACTTTCTTCTTTTTTGGCTGAATTGCAATGCTAAAATTATGGGGCGTACTAGATTCGATAGTGCATTAGAAGTGTGCCTTAGGGCCTTCCACACAGCCCTATATCCTAGAATATTCAGACAGAAAATCCCACATTATGTGAGGGTGAACTCAGATAACCCAGTTCAAAGCTGATGTGGAATTTTCTTCTTTGATATTTTGGGATATAGGGCTGTGTAGAAGAGCCCAGGATTGTCGAGCAAAAGATCACAGCTAAGGATGGAGGAGAGAGAGGCAGTGGTGAACATGAAAAAGCTGGTGGGAAGGCTTGACGGAGGAGTGCAGCTTCCCATCAGACTTTTTGCACCCACCAGGGGCTTTCTACCAGGACATTGTGGAGGAGCAGATGCCGGCGGTGGCCATGAAAAGGCTATTGGGAATGGCAGGCTCAAAGGCACAGCTTTTTCTAGCCACCATCACCTCATATTACACACAAGATCAAATGCTTTTTCTTTTTTCTTTTTGGTAATACACACCTTTGAAATTTAGGAGCGCATTACATTCTATGGCACATTATACTCAAGTAGATATGATATAAGGACACAAGACAGCTCCAAATGAACCCAGTGAACAGCTGGGAGAAAAATCAGACAGGAGGTCTCTGGGGAGAACAGACATGGACCACATGGTCTATTTGAATGTGTTATTATTTATTTATTTAAAACTTTTATATGCCAGCCTTCTCTAACCTCCGTAGAGGGACTCAGACCGGCTTATTATTATTGCTATTATTGTATCTCCAATAATGATAATGATGATGATGATAATAATAATAATAATAATAATAATAATAATAATTCATTTATATTCCATCCTATCTCCCCAAGGGGACTCAGGTGGATCACAGTACACATACAAGGCAAACATTCAATGCTGTTTTGGATAGACAGGACACAGACAGAACACAACTGAGGTATGTTGTGTCGGCATCCAGCTTTTTGGTGCCTTCAAGTTTGTGCTCGAATCCAGCCACAGAGAGATGCTGTCACGTCACCCTCTATGACGAAGTGACATCAGGACTTCTTTCCTCTAGGGCTGGGCGGTTTCGTTTCGTAATTTCGTAATTCGTTAAAAATTCGTTATTTTTTTGTTACGAAGCGATAACGAACCATTCAGGAGCATCTAAAAAACGAAACGCATTTTTCAATTCGTTTCGTAATTGCTTCGTATTCATTTCGTATTCGTTTTGAAATCGTTTCGAAACCATTTCGTTATTATTTCCGCATGTCTGGGGCAAGTTTTATAGCTGTTGTTTGTTTAATCAGTGAAAAAAATTATAAATATCACACCAACAGTCAACAACAGAGGGAGAGGGAAGCTTCAGAAGTTCCCCCTGTCCCATTTGGAGGTTTTTTAGCGTATTGCGCAGTCGCGTCCGCCATTAACGAATTGTTTCGTATTCATTTCGTATTCGTTTCATATTCGTTTCGTAATTTTACTAAATTTCGTAAATATCGAACTTTTTTAAAGAAAAATTTTGGAATTCTTTTAAATATCGAAACGTAAAAAACCCCAAAAAACGAATCGAGTTTAGAAACAAATTTTTCTGTGGTTGCCCAGCCCTACTTTCCTCCTTTTGGTCACCAGGCATTTTCTGATCTTTTTCTTGATGGTGTCGTAAAACTAACATTAATGGGCACCCTGTATCCCAAGGTCAACCTCTGCAACCAATGTCCTTGTTTTAACCACTGATAAGGCAATTATATTTTTCGTTTCATCAATTAAATTACTATATTTTAAATGCAAGCAGCAATGATGCAAGTGAAACAAACCGACAAGGAAACAGGGAAAGGAAATGGCAAAGAGGGTCACGGGATTGTTTTGAACTTGCATCAGTCCTCCACAAACTATCCATGAAATACACATGGCTACAGTAGGTATTGAATATTACAAAACAGATTCCCTAACACTTATTTCCCCAATAAAGTAAGATTGGAGACTTTGGAGTTCTCCTGGACTCATTGTTGAGCCTAGAACCCCAGGTCTCGGTGGTGGCTAGGAGTGCATCCGTACAATTAAAACCCGTGAACCAGTTGCGCCCGTAAGTTGGGAAGTCTGGCTTGGCCACGGTATCCACACTCTGGTTACATCCCATGTAGACTACTGCATCAAGCTCTACATGGGGTTGCCTTTGAAGACTGTTCGGAAACTTCAAATCATCCAACGGGCGGCAGCCAGATTGCTCACCAGAGTGGCATTCAAGGAGCATACAACTCTATTGTTACACCAGCTCCACTGGCTGCTGACTTGCTACCCAGAACAATTTGAGGTGCTGGCTTTGGCCTATAGAGCCCTAAACGACCCCATCCCAATTTACTTGTCTGAACGCATCTCCCTCTATGAACCATTGCGGAGATTAGGATCTTCTGGAGAGGCTCTGCTTTCCTTCCCAGCACTGTCACAGTTTGTGACTGGTGAGGACGAGAGACAGGGCCTTCTCAGTGGTGGCCCCTGGTCTGTGGAACTCCCTCAGGATATTGGATCAGGCCCTTCTCTCCTGACCTTCTGCAGAAAAATTAAAACATGGCTTTTTGAACAAGCCATTGGAAATATGTGCAATAAATAAACATGGAACTATGTGAAATCAAATATTTGAGCAGCTTAGACAATTTTTGGACAACGAGGCTAATAGTGAAAGTAGTGGTTTTATAGGTTTTTTAAGGTTTTAATGTATGTATTTTATAATTCTGTTTTAAATGTTTACTGTAATTTTTACACTGTTTTAATGGCATCAAATCACTGCCTATCTTGTAAAGTCGCCTTGAGTCACCTTCAGGTTCGAGAAAGGCGGGGTAGAAATATTGTAAATAAATAAATAAAATAATCTCATCTTTCTCTGGCTGGGTGATGCGCTGAGTTTTCTTTTCTTGTCCTACGTGTCAGGCCCCTTCCACCCAGTTGTATAAAATCCATACTGAAATGGATCATATGGAATTGTGGACTCAGATAATCCAGTTCAAAGCAGATAATGTGGATATTTATCGAGTCATCAGCAACCAGTCATTTATATTACATTAATAACAGAACAAAGCAAACAAACAGACAAGATACAAAAATACAAAATACAGAATACAAAATGTATGAGTTTGGTAGTTGCTTAAATGTCCTTTGACCAGTATCTGGCCACTTGGAGTGCTTCTGGTGTTGCCGCAAGAAGGTCCTCCATTGTGCATGTGGCTGGGCTCAGGTTGCATTGCACCAGGTGGTCAGTGGTTTGCTCCTCTCCACATTTGCATGTCGTGGATTCCACTTTGTAGCCCCATTTCTGAAGGTTGGCTCTGCATCTCGTGGTGTCAGAGTGCAGTCTGTTAAGCGCCTTCCAAGTCGCCCAGTCCTCTGTGTGGCCAGGGGGGAGTCTCTCATCTGGTATCACCCATTGGTTGAGGTTCTGGGTTTGAGCCTGCCACTTTTGGACTCTCGCTTGCTGAGGTGTTCGAGAGAAGCCTCCTCGCAGGATTGCAAGACATCCGGGCGTCCCCTGGGCAACGTCTTCGTAGACGGCTGATTCTCTCGCCACAGAAGCGACCAGCATGCAAACAAGCAAGCAAAACAACCAACGATAATGTGGATTATCTGCCTTGATAGTATGGATTATATGGTTGTATGGAAGGGCCCACAGAAACCCTCTAGATATCATGGAATTACAGCTTCCAGGAGCCATAACCAGTGTGACCAAAGGCAAGAAATGCTGGGAACTGGAATTCCGCAACACCTGGAGGGCTCCGCAATTATCAGCCCTGCAATGAGTGGACATGACTACTCTGTAAGTAGGCAGCCTAAACACTAGCCACGGCACAAGGCATATGTTAAAGATGTTCTCCTTTTCTATGCACAGGATCCAACCATTTCCTTCAGAAAATGGAGCCAACTGTGAAGTTATGAAAGACAACCAAGCCCGCTCTGAAAAGTGCACTGCTGAATTTTGGTGGATTTGTGAAAAAGAAGTCATTTTGTTCTAATATGTGATACCATTGGTCCACCAGCTTTAATATGCTAATAAGATGTCTTGCTTTTTCTCAGATATTCTTAATGACAATAATGAGGGCCTTCTTTGTGGTGGCCCCCCGACTCTGGAACTCTCTCCCCAAGGACATGAGACAAGCCCCAACGTTGGCAGTCTTTAGGAAGATCTTGAAGACGTGGCTGTTCCAGTGTGCCTTCCCAGAATAGGAAACTCCTAGCATCATGTCCCAAATGCACTTTATTAGAGATTTAAGATTGTCTGCACACCGCACCTATCTCCAAAAACCTATCCATTTCACCTGTCATGTCCAGCATTTTTTAAAAATTTTATTCATTACATTTGGCCCGGCCTCAGTTTTAAATGTGTCGTGGTGTTATTGTGTAATGTTTATTGCTATTGTTTTAATGTTTATTGCTTTGCTTTATGATTTTATTTATTGTTGTATTTGTTATGCTGTTGTTTTATTGATGTGTTGGGCCTTGCCCTCTTGTAAGCCGCACCGAGTCCTTCGGGAGATATTAGCGGGGTATAAATAAAGGATTATTATTATTATTATTTATATAATAATGCTATTTTTTAGAAAAAGTCATTGTTTGGTTTTGGATTTTAAAAATGGTCCCATTAGAAAATGCATAAGGATGTGGGTAAACTACAACTCCCATCATTGTCTGTCACACACACACCCCAAACCGTGCTAGTTAAATTTGATCATGATGGGTATGCCTGCCAAGCTTGGTACAGACCCATTACTGCTATTATTATTTTACTGACACAAAAACACAGTGTGTCACAGCAAACAAGATATATATCACAAAAGCACAAGTCGAACACTTCCCAAGCGTCTAGGACTGTGTGATGTATTTTCGAATGATGCGCGCAAACTCAAGTTGGCAGATCGTGATTTTGACAATATTTATTGTTTCCAAATTCCAGCTGGGGTCTTTTGGCTGGCAACCACTGTCAAAATTATTATTATTATTATTATTATTATTATTATTATTATTTGATACATGCCAAAAATGTGAGGAACTGACAAATCCACGGGCTGCATTGCTGTTTGAATATGTGGTGTACATGGTTATAGTTTAATTGAAAACTCAAGAGGAAGAAATCATATTTATCTGTCTATCTCAATTCGTGGTTGCTGTTGTTTCTCAATAGTATCTCAATCTCCGACACCTTCACAAAGGAACTACATGCTGTCGTTACAAAAGTCTCGATCAGAACAGCACTTAGTTTGCTTACGATTAAATAATACACCCATATTCTGCTCACAAGAGCTCTTGTCTTCACTGCAGTCCTTTGTCCTACTCCGTAATTTACCTGTTAGGATGGTGAAGAAAAACATAAAGTTTCTGTGTTAATATTCTCTGGCAGTCCAATTTGAAATTGTAATTCTAAAATGTAAGATGTTTAAAAGGTATCTTCCCTTTACAAATCTATATCAACCTATATGAATATGAAGTTGTGCATGCTAATTTATAAGCAGTTATAGGAAACTGGAAGCTTAATTTACCATACAAATAATGTTCCTTGACGACGCAGACAGCCTTGTCGCTGATGATTTCACATGTGCTTCGAAGAGGAGTACATGTCTTTGTTTGATGTGTTGCAGTACATCTTGTACATTTTATTGCATCACCTCAAAAAAAAATCAAATGTTTCATAACCCAATTGTTGTCTTTACACCATCACTTATCACCATTCTCACCTATCAAGAGATACCATTCCCATATATAAAACATATATACAAAATTATGTGCTCCCTGTCTCCTAATTTCAAGATGATGATGACCATAACAGCAACAACATTTTCATAGATAATCATCCTCACATGGAGATATTGACCAAGATTTTGCCAAGAGTCCTCCTCCACTGGTCTTCCCAACCACAAAGTCTGAGTTTAGGAAAAAGGGGGAAATAAGACTTACTGTAGAAATCTAGAAATTTTAGTAAAAATATCCCCTTAAATCTGGATCGACTTCTCCACAGGGCAATGTAAGCAGTGTACCCTAACTCTTATACAAAAGAAATTATAAGGAAACATCCCCTTCTCTGAATGGCAAAAAGCAAGAGCCTAGTTGATCCTGGGAGAACCTACAAGAAGTCTCCAAATCATGACTCTCAATTTAGCAACAAGTCATATCAACATTCATAACCCAAAATACCTGCCCTGGATTAATGAGGTTGGCTTATACATGGGTATATAAGGTATTTCCTTTCAGCATAGCTTTCCTTAGCTCTTGCAAGTTGGGCTTACCTTTTGGGATGAGACAAAAGAGAACACAGACGGTGAATATCCCAACCTGAGCCATCCGTGACCTCAAGAAAAAAATATTCCTCATTGGATAGTTTTTGGGTAGAGAGGGATAGAAAAAGACTTCACTCCATGTGCAGTCTGGCTTTTTATCCTTCTCAGGATGTCAGAAAATTCATCACTTGGCATCTTTATATGACACTCCCCTTTTTTTAAATGCACATTCATCAGAGTGAATGGCTCCATTGAGTAATTGATGGCCAAACACCATGTACCATTAATAACGCTATTTGCCCTTGAGAAGAAGGAGTTCCTGCAGATGGAGCTAATGTTTAGATGGTAATTCTTATGTGGAAGCAATGGGACTTGTCTCTTTCCTCCCTCTTATGGTTGGCCCAATCCATCCTCCATAGCAATGGGAAGAAAAGTTCATTTCCGCCCACAATGAACCAGCAGCTGCCTGGACCCCTTAGTCCAGATTAGTCCAGTAATGCTAACCCCTCCTGGTAATTTCTCAGAGAAGAACATTCAAAGAGGTGAATCATTTGATTAACCTCATAAGTCATTTATTTTAGGTTTATTGTCAAAGGCTTTCATGGCCAGAATCACTGGGTTGTTGAAGGTTTTTTTCGGGCTAGATGGCCATGTTCTAGTGGCATTCTCTCCTGGCGTTTCACCTCCATCTATAGCAAGCATCCTCAGAGGTTGTGTGTTTAGGTTTGTTTCCTTTATTTTTATTCCACCTTCCTCCTTATATATTAGGCCTGGGTAACAACGGAAAAATTTGTTTCTAAAATCGATTCGTTTTTGGGGGTTTTTGCGTTTCGTTATTTAAAATAATTACAAAATTTTCCTTTTAAAAAGTTCGATATTTATGAAATTTCATAAATGTGAAAAATATTACAAAATATTAACGAATCGATTTCCGAAACAATAACGAATCGATTCGTTAATGGCGGACGCGACCGCGAAATACGCTAAAAAACCTCCAAAAACTTCTGAAGCTTTCCTCTCCCTCTGTTGTTGACTGTTGGTGTGATATTATAATTTTTTTTCACTAATTAAACGAAAAACTTGCCCCAGACATGCGGAAATAATAATGAAACGACCTCAGAACAATAACGAAACGAATACAATAACGAAATACGAAGCATTTACAAAACGTGTTTAAAAATTCGTGTTTTTAAAAAATTGCTCCAGAATGGTTCGTTATTGTTTTGTAATTAAAAAAATTAATGAATTATTAACGAATTACGAATTAACGAAACGAAACCGCCCAGCCCTATTATATACTATACTCCAGTTTAACTTTCTTCTTTTCTGGCTGAATTGCAATGCTAAAATTATGGGGTGTACTAGATTCGATAGTGCATTAGAAGTGTGCCTTAGGGCCTTCCACACAGCCCTATATCCTAGAATATTAAGACAGAAAATCCCACTTTAACTGAGTGTGAACTCAGATAACCCAGTTCAAAGCTGATGTGGGATTTTCTTCTTTGATATTTTGGGATATAGGGCTGTGTAGAAGAGCCCAGGGTTGTCGAGCAAAAGATCACAGCTAAGGATGGAGGAGAGAGAGGCAGTGGTGAACATGAAAAAGCTGGTGGGAAGGCTTGACGGAGGAGTGCAGCTTCCCATCAGACTTTTTGCACCCACCAGTGGCTTTCTACCAGTACATTGTGGAGGAGCAGATGCCGGTGGTGGCCATGAAAAGGCTATTGGGAATGGCAGTCTCAAAGGCACAGCTTTTTCTAGCCACCATCACCTCATATTACACACAACATCAAATGCTTTTTCTTTTTTCTTTTTGGAAATACACCCCTTTAACATTGAGGTGCGCATTACATTCTATGGCACATTATGCTCAACTAGATATGATAGAAGGACACAAGACAGCTCCAAATGAACCCAGTGAACAGCTGGGAGAAAGATCAGACAGGAGGTCTCTGGGGAGAACAGACATGGACCACATGGTCTATTTGAATGTGTTATTATTATGTATTTAAAACTTTTATATGCCAGCCTTCTCTAACCTCCGTAGAAGGATTCAGACCGGCTTATTATTATTGCTATTATTGTATCTCCAATAATGATAATGATGATAATAATAATAATTCATTTATATTCCATCCTATCTCCCCAAGGGGACTCAGGTGGATCACAGTACACATACAAGGCAAACATTCAATGCTGTTTTGGATAGACAGGACACAGACAGAACACAACTGAGGTATGTTGTGTCGGAATCCAGCTTTTTGGTGCCTTCAAGTTTGTGCTCGAATCCAGCCACAGAGAGATGGTGTCACGTCACCCTCTATGACGAAGTGACATCAGGACTTCTTTCCTCTAGGGCTGGGCAGTTTCGTTTCGTAATTTCGTAATTCGTTAAAAATTCGTTATTTTTTTTTGTTACGAAGCGATAACGAACCATTCAGGAGCATCTAAAAAACGAAACGAATTTTTCAATTCGTTTCGTAATTGCTTCGTATTCGTTTCGTATTCGTTTCGAAATCGTTTCGAAATCGTTTCATTATTATTTCCGCATGTCTGGGGCAAGTTTTATAGCTGTTGTTTGTTTAATCAGTGAAAAAAAATATAAATATCACACCAACAGTCAACAACAGAGGGAGAGGGAAGCTTCAGAAGTTCCCCCTGTCCCATATGGAGGTTTTTTAGCGTATTGCGCGGTATTCGTTTCGTATTCGTTTCATATTCGTTTCGTATTAGTATCGTATTCGTTTCGTAATTTTACAAAATTTCGTAAATATCGAACTTTTTTAAAGAAAAATTTCGGAATTCTTTTAAATATCGAAACGTAAAAAACCCCAAAAAACAAATCGAGTTTAGAAACAAATTTTTCTGTGGTTGCCCAGCCCTACTTTCCTCCTTTTGGTCACCATGCATTTTCTGATCTTTTTCTTTATGGTGTCGTAAAACTAACATTAATAGGCACCCTGTATCCCAAGGTCAACCTCTGCAACCAATGTCCTTGTTTTAACCACTGATAAGGCAATTATATTTTTCGTTTCATCAATTAAATTACTATATTTTAAATGCAAGCAGCAATAATGCAAGTGAAACAAACCGACAAGGAAACAGGGAAAGGAAATGGCAAAGGGGGTCACGGGATAGTTTTGAACTTGCATCAGTCCTCAACAAACTATCCATGAAATACACATGACTACAGTAGGTATTGAATATTACAAAACAGATTCCCTAACACTTATTTCCCCAAGAATGTAAGATTGGAAATTTTGGAGTTCTCCTGGACTCATTGTTGAGCCTGGAACCCCAAGTCTCGGTGGTGGCTAGGGGTACATCCGTACAATTAAAACCTGTGCACCAGCTGCGCCCGTAGCTTGGGAAGTCTGGCTTTGCCATGGTAGCCACACTCTGGTTACATCCCATGTAGACTACTGTAACACGCTCTACATGGAGTTTCCTTTGAGGACTGTTCGGAAGCTTCAAATAGTCAAACGGGCGGCAGCCGGATTGCTCACCGGAGTGGCGTTCAAGGAGCATACAACTCCATTGTTACACCAGCTCCACTGGCTGCTGTCTTGCTACCCAGAACAATTCGAGGTGCTGGCTTTGGCCTATAGAGCCCTAAACGACCCCATCCCAATTTACTTGTCTGAACGCATCTCCCTCTATGAACCATTGCGGAGATTAAGATCTTCTGGAGAGGCTCTGCTTTCCTTCTCAGCACTGTCACAGTTTGTGACTGGTGAGGACGAGAGACAGGGCCTTCTCAGTGGTGGCCCCTGGTCTGTGGAACTCCCTCAGGATATTGGATCAGGCCCTTCTCTCCTGACCTTCCGCAGAAAGATGAAAACATGGCTTTTTGAACAAGCCATTGGAAATAAGTGCAATAAATAAACATGGAACTATGTGAAATCAAATACTTGAGCAGCTTAGACAATTTTTGGACAACGGGGCTAATAGTGAAAGTAGTGGTTTTATAGGTTTTTTAAGGTTTTAATGTATGTATTTTATAATGCTGTTTTAAATGTTTACTGTAATTTTTACACTGTTTTAATGGCATCAAATCACTGCCTATCTTGTAAAGTCGCCTTGAGTCACCTTCAGGTTCGAGAAAGGCGGGGTAGAAATATTGTAAATAAATAAATAAATAAAATAATCTCATCTTTCTCTGGCTGGGTGATGCGCTGAGTTTTCTTTTCTTGTCCTACGTGTCAGGCCCCTTCCACCCAGTTGTATAAAATCCACACTGAAATGGATCATATGGAAGGGTGGACTCAGATAATCCAGTTCAAAGCAGATAATGTGGATATTTATCGAGTCATCAGGAACCAGTCATTTATATTACATTAATAACAGAACAAAGCAAACAAACAGACAAGATACAAAAATACAAAATACAGAATACAAAATTTATGAGTTTGGTAGTTGATTAAATGTCCTTTGACCAGTATCTGGCCACTTGGAGTGCTTCTGGTGTCGCTGCAAGAAGGTCCTCCATTGTGCATGTGGCTGGGCTCAGGTTGCATTGCAGCAGGTGGTCAGTGGTTTGCTCCTCTCCACATTCGCATGTCGTGGATTCCACTTTGTAGCCCCATTTCTGAAGGTTGGCTCTGCATCTCATGGTGTCAGAGTGCAGTCTGTTCAGCGCCTTCCAAGTTGCCCAGTCCTCTGTGTGCCCAGGGGGGAGTCTCTCATCTGGTATCACCCATTGGTTGAGGTTCTGGGTTTGAGCCTGCCACTTTGGGACTCTCGCTTGCTGAGGTGTTCCAGAGAAGCCTCCTCGCAGGATTGCAAGACATCCGAGCGTCCCCTGGGCAACGTCTTCGTAGACGGCTGATTCTCTCGCCACAGAAGCGACCAGCATGCAAGCAAGCAAGCAAAACAACCAACGATAATGTGGATTATCTGCCTTGATAGTATGGATTATATGGTTGTATGGAAGGGCCCACAGAAACCCTCTGGATATCATGGAATTGCAACTTCCAGCAGCCATAACCAGTGTGACCAAAGGCAAGAAATGCTGGGAGCTGGAATTCCGCAACACCTGAAGGGCTCCACAATTATCAGCCCTGCAATGAGTGGACATGACTACTCTGTAAGTAGGCAGCCTAAACACTAGCCACGGCACAAGGCATATGTTAAAGATGTTCTCCTTTTCTATGCACAGGATCCAACCATTTCCTTCAGAAAATGGAGCCAACTGTGGAGTTATGAAAGACAACCAAGCCCGCTCTAAAAAGTGCACTGCTGAATTTTGGTGGATTTGTGAAAAAGAAGTCATTTTGTTCTAATAAGTGATACCATTGGTCCACCAGCTTTAATATGCTAATAAGATGTCTTGCTTTTTCTCATATATTCTTAATGACAATAATGAGGGCCTTCTTTGTGGTGGCCCCCCGACTGTGGAACTCTCTCCCCGAGGACATCAGACAAGCCCCAACGTTGGCAGTCTTTAGGAAGATCTTGAAGACATGGCTGTTCCAGTGTGCCTTCCCAGAATAGGAAACTCCTAGCATCATGTCCCAAATGCACTTTATTAGAGATTTAAGATTGTCTGCACACCGCACCTATCTCCAAAAACCTATCCATTTCACCTGTCATGTCCAGCATTTTTTAATTTTATTTATTCATTACATTTGGCCCGGCCTCAGTTTTAAATGTGTCGTGGTGTTATTGTGTAATGTTTATTGCTATTGTTTTAATGTTTATTTCTTTGCTTTATGGGTTTATTTACTGTTGTATTTGTTATGCTGTTGTTTTATTGATGTGTTGGGCCTTGCCCTCTTGTAAGCCGCACCGAGTCCTTCGGGAGATATTAGCGGGGTATAAATAAAGGATTATTATTATTATTATTATTATTATTTATATAATAATGCTATTTTTTTAGAAAAAGTCATTGTTTGATTTTGGATTTTAAGAATGGTCCCATTAGAAAATGCGTAAGGATGTGAGTAAACTACAACTCCCATCATTGCCTGTCACATATACACCCCAAACCGTGCTAGTTAAAGTTGATCATGATGGGTATGCCTGCCAAGCTTGGTCCAGACCCATTATTGCTATTATTATTTTACTGACACAAAAGCACAGTATGTCACAAGATATATATGCTATATTTCGTATCACAAAAGCACAAGTCGAACACTTCCCAAGCGTCTAGGACTGTGTGATGTATTTTTGAATGATGTGCGCAGATCCAAGTTGGCAGATCGTGATTTTGTCAATGTTTATTGTTTCCAATTTCCAGCTGAGATCTTTTGGCACGGCACCCAGTGTCAAAATTATTATTATTATTATTATTATTATTATTATTATTATTATTATTTGATACATTCCAAAAACGTGGGCAATTGACAAATTCAAGGACTGCATTGGTGTTCGATTATGTGTTGTGCATGACTATAGTTTAATTGAAAACTCAAGAGGAAGAAATCATATTTATCTGTCTATCTCAATTCGTGGTTGCTCTTGTTTCTCAATAGAATCTCAATCTCCGACACCTTCACAAAGGAACTACATGCTGTTGTTGCAAAAGTCTCGATCAGAACAGCATTTAGTTTCCTTACTAGTAAATAATAAACTCACTGACTTGTGGCCACACTTGCTGTTGTCTTCACTGCAGTCCTTTGTCTTCATTGACATACCTGTTAGGATGGTGAAGAAAAACAGAAAGTTTCTGTGTTAACTATCTCTGGCAGTCCAATTTGAGATTGTATTTCTAAATTGTAAAATGTTTAAAAGGTATCTTCCCTTTACAAATCTGTATCAATCTATATGAATATGAAGTTGTGCATGCTAATTTATAAGCAGTTATAGGAAATTGGAAGCTTAATTTACCAGGCAAATAATCCTCCATGACGATGCAGACAGCTTTGTCGCTGATGATTTCACATGTGCTTCGAAGAGGAGTACATGTCTTTGTTCGACTTGTAGCGGTACATCTTGTACATTTTATTGCATCACCTGAAAAAAATGCAAATGATTCATAACCCGGTTGTTGTCTTTACATCATCACTTATCATTCTTACCTACCAAGAGACACCAAGCCCATATATAAAACTGAGATATACAAAATTATGCACTCCCTGTCTCCTAATTTCAAGAGTGTGATGACAATAACAGCAACAACATTTTCGTAGAGAATCATTCTCACATGGAAATATTGACAAAACTTTTGCCAAGAGTCCTCCTCCACTGACCTTTCCAACCACAAAGTCTGACTTTAGGAAAAAGGGGAACTTGCTGTATATATTCACCTAGAAATCTAGAAATTTTAGTAAAAAATATCTTCTAAAATCTGGATCGACTCCTCCACAGGGCAATGTAAGCACTGTACCCTAACTCTTATACAAAAAAAGGGGGGGGGGAGTGAAACATCCCCTTCTCTGAAGGACAAAAAGCGTGAATCTATTAAATCTTGGAAGATCCTTAAAGAAGTAACCTAAAATGACTCTCAATTTAGTAACAAATCATATCAACATCCAATTTGGGTCAAAATACCTGCCCTAGATTAATATATGAGGTTGACTTATACATAAATATATAAGGTATTCACCTTTGGCATAGTTTTCCTGACCTCTTGCAAGTTAGACTTACCTTTTGGGATGAGGCAAAAGAAAACACAGACAGTGAATAGCCAAGCCTGAGCCATCCGTGACCTCCAGATTCCCAGGAAAAAACTCTTCCTCATTGGATAGCTCTTGGGTACAGAGGGATAGAAAATGACTTCACTCGGTGTACAGTCTGGCTTTTTATCCTTCTCAGGATGTCAGGAAAATCTTCACTTGGAATGTTTATATGACTCTCCCATTTTTTAAAATGCACATTCATCAGAGTTAATGGCTCCGTTTAGTAATTGATGGCCAAACACCATGTTCTAATGCTATTTGCCCTTGAGAAGAAGGAGTTCCTGCAGATGGAGCTAATGTTTAGATCAGTGGTTCTCAACCTTCCTAATGACGTGACCGCTTAATATAGTTCCTCATGTTGTGGTGACCCCCAACCATAAAATTATTTTTGTTGCTACTTCATAACTGTGATTTTGCTACTATTATGAATAAATATCTGATATGCAGGATGTATTTTCATTCATGGGACCAAATTTGGCACTAATATCTGATAACATCAAAATTTGAATTCTGGTGGGGTTGCTGGGGATTGATTTTGATATTTAGGAGTTGTAGTTGCTGGGATTTATAGTTTACCTACAATCAAAGGCCTCACGCAGAGCCCCCCTCGCCTGCCCTGTGCCCTCGCCAAATGGCAAGAGAGCGAGGCAGGCGAGGCGGGCTTTGCGCACCGGGCCAGGCATAGCCCAAAGGAGACTTCGCCTGGCCTGTACCCTCGGGGCAGGGCCAACGGAGGCAACCTTGCGACCCCTCCGAAATGTCCAGGCAACCCCCCTGGAGGTCGCGACCCCTAGGTTGAGAACCGCTGGTTTAGATGGTAATTCTTATGTGGAAGTAAAGAGACTTGTCTCCTTCCTCCCTGTTATGGTTGGCCCAATCCATCTTCCATAGGAAGAAAAATTCATTTCCGCCCACAATTAACTGGCAGCTGCCTGGACCCCTCAGTCTAGATTAGTCTAGTCATGCTAACTCCTCCTGGTAATTTCTCAGAGAAGAACATTCAATGAGGTAAATCATTTGATTAACCTCATATGTAATTTAAGTTTATTTCCTTTGTTTTTATTCCACCTTCCTCCTTATATACCATACTCCAGTTTAACATTCATATTTTTTGGCTGAATTGCAATACAAAAATTATGGGGCGTATTAGATTCGATAGTGCATTACAAGTGTGCCTTAGATAATGTAGGATTTTCTGCCTTGATATTTCAGGATACAGGGTTGTGTGGAAGGCCCTAAGGCACACTGAATTCACACTCAGATAATGTAGGATTTTCTGCCTTGATATTCCAGGATACAGGGTTGTGTGGAAGGCCCTGAGTGTGAATTCAGATAACCCAGTTCAAAGTAGATATTGTGCCTTGATATTTTGGGATATAGGGCTGTGTGGAAAGGCCCTGTGTTGTTGGGCAAAAAATCACGGCCAACGATAAGGAGAGAGAGGCAGTGGTGACCATGAAAAAGGTGGTGAGAAGGATTGATGGAGGAGGGCAGCTTCCCAACAGACTTTTTGCAGCCACCAGCGGCTTCCTACCAGAATGTTGTGGAGGAGCAGATGCCGGTGGTGGCCATGAAATGGCTATTGGGAAGGCCAGACTGAAAGACACAGCTTTTTCTAGCCACCACCTCATATTACACACAACAGCAAATCATTTTTCTTTTTTCTTTTTGGTAATACAAACCTTTAAAATTGAGGCATGCATTACATTCCATGGCACATTATACTCAAGTAAATATGGTATAAGGACACAAGACAGCTCCAAATCAACCCAGTGAACAGCTGGGAGAAAGATCAGACAGGAGGTCTCTGCAGAGAACTGACATGGGCCACATGGCCTATTTGAATGTATCTCCAATAATAATAATAATAATAATAATAATAATAATAATAATAATTTCATTTATATTCCACCCTATCTCCCCAAGGGGACTCAGGCAGATAACAGAACACATAAAAGGCAAACATTCAATGCTGTTTTGAATAGACAGGACACAGACAGAACACAATTGACAGCCACAGAGAGGTGCTGTCACACCATCCTCTATGATTAAGAGACATCAGGAGTTCCTTCTTCCTTTTGGTTACCAGGCATTTTCTGATCTTTTTCTTTATGGTGTCATAAAATTAAAATTAATGGGCACCCTGGGTCCCAAGGTCAACCACTGCAACCAATGTCCTTGCTTTAACCACTGATAAGGCAATTATATTTATCATTTCATCAATTAAATTACTATATTTTAAATGCAAGCAGCAATAATGTAAGTGAAACTAACTGACAAGAAAACAGGGAAAGGAAATGGCAAAGAGGGTCATGGGAATGTTTTGAACTTGCATCATTCCTCCACAAACTATCCATGAAATAAACATGGCTATCGAATATTATGAAACAGATTCCCTAACACTCAAGAATGCAAAATTGGGAATTTTGGAGTTCTCCTAGACTCATTGCTGAGCCTAGAACCCCAGGTCTCGGTGGTGGCTAGGGAGCCATTTGCACAATTAAAACTCGTGCACCGAGCTGAGAGAAAGATCAGACAGGAGGCTGGATTCGAGCATAACATCCAAGGCACCCAAAAGCTGTACACCGACACAACATACCCCAGTTCTGTTCTCTCTTGTCTCTGTTCTGTCCCCAAGTCATCTTGGGGAGATAGGGTGGAATATAAATAAATTATTATTGTTATTGTTGTTGTTGTTGTTGTTATTATTATTATTATTATTATTGGAGATACATGCAAATTGGCCAAGTGGGCCAGGTCAGTTCTCCGCAGAGACCTCCTGTCTGATCTTTCTTCCAGCTGTTCACTGGGTCTATTTGGAATTGTTTTGTGTCCTTATATCGTGTTTACTTGAGTATAATGTGCCATAGAATGTAATGCGCACGTCAATTTTAAAGGTGTGTATTACCAAAAAGAAAAAAGAAAAAGAATTTGCTGTTGTGTGTAATATGAGGTGATGGTGGCTACAAAAAGCTGTGTCTTTCAGTCTGGCCTTCCCAATAGCATTTTCATGGCCACCACCGGCATCCGCTCCTTCACAACATCCGGGTAGTGTCATCGAGGGCAGCGGAGGCCCCCACCTTCAAGTTGGTTTGACCTGCAGCGGAGAGTTCCGCAGTTCCTGGCGGCCACAGTTGGGGCGGACTGATGAAATGTGCCCCAACAGTCAGCTCAAACAGGGACTGCACTCAGCCTCTATGCCTTTCTATCACTTTCCCCCAAGCCCTAACATTGTAACTGTTCCCCTAATAAAGATACTTAAAACTGTAACTTTTAACTCTCCAGCTTGATACTTTGTGTCTCTTCTTGCCTGTACTATCAAATTGCATGAAATTAACCTTTTCCAGGCTCTGGGGGACCACGAGCCTACCTGGAATGTCTCCCTGGCGTTCCGGGGACGCCGGATCTACGCTGTTTAAAACCGCGGATACAAAATCTCTCCTTTCAGATCTCAGTATCCACAAAATCACAAAATGGCGGATTGGCTCCATTTTAATGTCTTATTTTTCTGTATTAAATTCTAAACCTATCTGCTATCTCTCTTTTCTTATTTTGGACCCCTATGCTCGGGAAATAACCTCTCAAGTTTTGAGAATGTATTTTATTAGAAACAGCTGATTGCCAAAAATGCCGGTTCCATTGCTGCTGCTTCATTACTCCTCGCCGCCTCCCGCCTCTGCCAAGCTCTGGACCCAGGGACTTGATGCGGTCCCCCCATGGATCTTTGGGGAAGAGCCCAGCCAAGGGGCCTCGGACCTTGGGAAGAGATTCTAGTTTTCCAAGGACCAAAGTGTGAATCCATTGCAGCGCAGCTGGAGTTCCATCTGCCAGCCTCTGCAAAGATCAAGGACTTTCTGTTGCCTGTTTGGAACTTCAGAAAACACCATTTCCCCATGAACTTTATTCAGAGACACTGAACTCAAAGCCTCCAAACAAAATTAAATATTTTATTAAATATGCTTGGGATGGGGTTTGTTACTATGAAATGTTTATGATTTGAATGTATATATCTCTCTATGAATTATCCTTTGCCTTTTACCCTGCCCTTGGCCCCTTGCCCAACCTTAGAGAGACGACCAGGAAACAACCAGTTGCCCGAGGGGGCTGTTGCCCCCACAAAACAAACATTTCACGAACTCTTGCATGGACAATAGCAAAGGAAATTCCTATTGATTCTCTGAGTTGGTCTGATTGATAGGCATTTCCTCCGGCCAAGTTTTGATTATTAGAAACAATGCGTGCCAGACTGCCCACTGGGGGGTCTTCTGCCCAGCTCTGTCTTTCTTTACCCAGCACACATTACAAACATCTCTTATCAGATCAGGGACAGGAAAAGTCTTCTTAAATCAATCAACTTTTCATCTGCAAGACAATAACACAATCCCCCAGCTGGCCAATTCCCCGGACGAAGGGACACGTAGGTTTCAAGAATGTCATAATCCCATTACTCTCCATTGTCCCTGATTGTCCCGCCTCCTCTTCCCTGATTAGCCGATTCCCTGAAGCAGGGAAAGCCTCCTGATAGACTCCCCAGAAGCGGGGAAGCCTTGTGATTGGCCCAGACTGAGGGCGGGCCGCCAAGCCTCCTCCCAGCTGTTCGGCCATTAGCCAATCACCATCAAGCCGGGGGGGGGGGGAAGGGAGGGTGGGAAATTTGAAATCTCTGTACATGTTTTGGCTATAAAAATGCTTGCAAACTTTGTAACAGCATGCTTGTGGGTGAGCTATCCCTGCATTTGCATCCACTTCAGTTGAATCGCTCAATTAAAAGCCTCGGTCGCCATCTTCTTCCACTTTGGTGAGACAATTATTATTTTTATTATTATTATCGCTGGAATTCATCTTCTCTGTCCTCGCCAAGGTTGCGTGCCCTCTTTGGTGCAGTCCTAGGGGTCTCTCTTACTGGAGAGACCCTCCTAAGGTCTATATTGACTTCATTAGGAAGCCGCTGGTGGCTGCAAAAAGTCTGTTGTGAAGCTGCGCTCCTCCATCAAACCTTCCCACCAGCTTTTTCACAGTCACTGCTGCCTCTCTCTCCTCCATCCTTAGCTGTGATCTTTTGCCCGACAACACAGGGCCCTTCCACACAACCCTATATCCCAGAATATCAAGGCACAATATCTACTTTGAACTGGGTTATCTGAATTCACACTCAGATAATGTGGGGTTCTCTCCCTTGATATTCTGGGTGTAGGGCTGTGTGGAAGGCCCTAAGGCACACTTCTAATGCACTATCGAATCTAGTACATCCCATAATTTTAGCACTGCAATTCAGCCATTCAGTTAAACTAGAGTATGGTATATAAGGAGGAAGGTGGAATAAAAACAAAAGAAATAAACTCAAAAGAAATGACATATGAGGTTAATCAAATGATTCACCTCTTTGAATGTTCTTCTCTGAGAAATTACCAGGAGGGGTTAGCATTACTGGACTAATCTGGACTGAGGGGTCCAGGCAGCTGCCAGTTAATTGTGGGTGGAAATGAACTTTTCCAAATTGCTATGGAAGATGGATTGGGCCAACCATAACAGGGAGGAAGGAGACAAGTTCCATTGCTTCCACATAAGAATTACCATCTAAACATTAGCTCCATCTGCAGGACCTCCTCCTTCTCAAGGGCAAATAGCGTTATTAATGGTACATGGTGTTTGGCCATCAATTACTCAACGGAGCCATTAACTCTGATGAATGTGCATTTTAAAAAAGAGGAGTGCCATATAAAAAAATTCAAATTATGAATTTTCTGACATCCTGAGAAGGATAAAAAGCCAGACTGTACACTGAGTGAAGTCATTTTCTATCCCTCTGTACCCAAAAGCTATCCAATGAGGAATAATTTTTTCTTGGGGTCACGGATGGCTCTGGTTTGGATATTCACAGTCTGTGTTCTCTTTTGCCTCATCCCAAAAGGTAAGCCCAACTTGCAAGAGGTAAGGAAAGCTATGCCTAAAGGGAATACCTTATATACCCATGTATAATTCAACCTCATTAATCCAGGGCAGGTATTTTGGCCAAAATCAGGGATGTTGATATGACTTGTTACTAAATTGAGAGTCATTTTAGGTTACTTCTTTAAGGTTCTCCCAAGATTTAATAGGTCCACGCTTTTTGTCAGAGAAGGGGATGTTTCACCTCTCCCTTTTTTTGTATAAAAGTTAGGGTACAGTGCTTACATTGCCCTGTGGAGAAGTGGATCAAGATTTTAGGGGATATTTTTTCCTAAAATTTCTAGATTTATGCAGGAATATATACAGTAAGTCCCCCTTTTTCCTAAAGTCAGACTTTGTGGTTGGGAAGGTCAGTGGAGGAGGACTCTTGGCAAAATCTTTGTCAATATTTCCATGTGAGGATGATTCTCTATGAAAATGTTGTTGCTGTTATTGTCATCACACTCTTGAAATTAGGAGACAGGGAGTGCATAATTTTGTATATCTCGGTTTTATATATGGGCATGGTGTCTCTTGGTAGGTAAGAATGATAAGTGATGATGTAAAGACAACAACTGGGTTATGAATCATTTGCATTTTCTTCAGATGATGCAATAAAATGTGCAAAATGTACGGCTACACGTCAAACAAATACATGTTCTCCTCTTCGAAACACATGTGAAACCATTAGCAACAAGGCTGTCTGCATGCTCATAGAGGATTATATGAATGGTAAATTAAGCCTCCAGAATCCTATAACTGCTTATAAATTAGCATGCACAACTTCATATTCATATAGATTGAGAAAGATTTGTAAATGCAAGATGCCTTTTAAACATCTTACAATTTAAAGATACAATTTCAAATTGGATTGCCAGAGAATATTAACACAGAAATGTTATGTTTTTGGTGTGTTAGTGAAGAAGACAAGCAACTGTATTGAAGAAAAGAGCTATTGTGGCCTGTCAAGGACTATATTAATAAGGAGTCAGATTTTTAAATGCTGTTCTGATCGAGACTTTTGCAGCAACAACATCTAGTTTCTTTGCGGAGATGCCAGAGATTGAGGTACTATTAAGAAACAATAGCAACCACAAATTGAGACAGATAGATATGATTTCTTCCTCTTGAGTTTCCAATTAAATTATAATCGTGTACACCACATAATCGAACACCAATACAGCCCTTGGATTTGTCAATTGTCCGCGTTTTTGGCAACCCATTTTAAAGGATTTTTTTCTATATAAAAAAAGAAAACATCTTATAAAGCAATATGAATGTTCATTGACACAACATGAAAGCTATCCAAACATATTCTTTCCATGAGATGGAGAGGAGAGTTGCCTGAAGGGGGAAATTGTTTTAATGACATCCAAAATTTAAATCATGAAACATCAGCACAATGCAGAGGGCCAATGGAGGAAATGAAGGGAAATCTCTTGACATTAGGTTCTTGTGGGTTTTTTCGGGCTATAGAGCCATGTTCTAGAGGCATTTCTCCTGACGTTTCGCCTGCATCTATGGCAAGCATCCTCAGAGGTAGTGAGGATGCTTGCCTCTGAGGATGCTTGCCATAGATGCAGGCGAAACGTCAGGAGAAATGCCTCTAGAACATGGCTCTATAGCCCGAAAAAACCCACAAGAACCTAGTGATTCCAGCCATGAAAGCCTTCGACAATCTCTTGACATTGATTATTCTCTGCTTTCAAAAAGTTGCAAGGCAACTACATAGAACACAGTGAAGTTGGAAATGACAGCTGCAGGTGGAAGGAATGTGAGGTTAAGCATTTGTAAAGTTGGAGACAGGTACCGTGATAGATTTGTGCACTCTTGCTTATTACTCTTTGCATTGTAACATGACCACAAGCCTCTGTAGCATCATAGTGAAATAAAAGTATGTGGTTGATTGAGAACTTATTCGAAAGGTTGCAAGTTTGAAGCACCGGGTCAGCGTGAGCTGCTTACTGTCAGCCCAGCTTACTGTTGACCTAAGCAGTTTGAAAACAGTGTTAGCTGTAATTAGAGAAATTAGGTACCGTTAAAAGTGGGGGATATGTTTTATGACATCATGTGGAAAGAAGATCAGAAACTGCCTGGTGACCAAAAGGAAGAAGGAAGTCCTGATGGCTCTTCATCATAGTGAATGGAGCAACAGCACCCCCTGTGGCTGGATTTGAGTCCAATCTTCCATGGCACTAAAAAAAGCTGGACATTAAGTTGAAACAACACACCTCCTTCTGTTCTGTCTGTCTCTGTATTGTCTATAGAAAGCGGCATTGAATGTTTGCCGTGTATGTGTACTGTGATCCGCCCTGCGTACTGTGATCCGGGGTGAGAAGGGTGGAATATAAATAAAAAGATATTATTGTTATTATTACTAATTAAAACTTTGGCTAATATTTTGAGAACGACTTTACACTGACCATCTAATGCAGTTTCGATCTTCATTATATGACAGTATAGGTAGGGCCTCAACCTTAAACCTTGCAGAGGTTTAAAAATATCCCAAATATTTGGGGGGGGGGGGGGGAAACCTAAAACAAAGATTTCCCCCCAAATCCACTGTGCTAATTAAGGGATACCAGTTCGACTGTATATAATGGGACTTGAGTACCCATGGATTCTGAAATCCCAGTTTACTCGGCATTACCCTGGATATTCATAAGGTGTTGTTTGTGGCCTCAGATAAACCTGTTAGCTATCACAGGCTTTAGGGCCTGTGCCAAGGTGTCTTAGCAAGCTATATTGACTTTTCCTATGAGTCACATTAACTCATGATGTATCCAATGTATAACACTCTCAGGCTAGTTCCACACTGCCTTCTATCCCAGGATCTGATCCCAGATTATCAGCTTTGAAGCGGATTATATGAGACTGGATCTACACTGCCATATAATCCAGATCATCAAAGCAGATAATCCACTTTATCTGATTTGCACTGGATTGTATAAATCTACACTGCCAAATAATCTAGTTCAGAAAATCTGGATTTTATCTCAGAGTGTAGATGAGATCTAAATCTACACTGCCAGATAATCTGGAATAAACAGATAATCTGGGATCAGATCCTGGGGTAGAAGGCAGTGTAGATTCAGTTAATGTTTAGTGATTTGCTCTTTGACTCACTTACTTGTCTTTTGGTAATCTGTAGTATTAGTCACACAATGTTCCTTCAGCTTCATATTTCAAATGAGTTTATTCTCTTGCTGTCAGCTCTCTTCCCTTTCCAGCTTTCACAACTGTACATAGAAATAAAAAATACTATAGAGTGGATAATCTAACTCAGGCCCGTAGCCAGGATTTCGTTTCGGGGGGGGGGGGGATGAATTTTTTTTCAGGGGGGGTTTTGGGGGGGGTGAGTTTCGGGGGGGGGGGGGCTGAGTCTGAGTGAAAGAGAGTCTACCCTAGCAAACCTTTTGTATTGTTACCCCAATACCCCCATGCATAGGGGATATATTGAGTATGGTGATCAGATCATGATATGAATAAACATAACAGTTTAAATAATGCACCAATAAGGCCTTTTCGCGAACCACCATGAAAATTTCGGGGGGGGCTGAAGCCCCCCGAGGCCCCCCCCCCTGGCTACATGCCTGATCTAACTGTAGTATACAGTGATATAATTATTTACTTGAAGGTTTTTTTTAAATTCCCTCTGATGCCCATCAAAGCCTTAACTTTCTTTTAATTTCTTGACTATAGTTTCCACCCTGATTTTCCAAGAGATGGAAAATCTTTCATTAGATAACCTCCCATTCAAAGTCTTAAAGATTGATATGTTCAATTGCTTTGGAAATATTTGGAAAGGAGCCTTTTTCTCTAATTCACTCTATTACAACAGGTTAACTACACATTAACAAAAATAAATGAAGAGACACAGTTTATTTATTCAGTTGTTGTTGCTTTATTCCAGTGTTTCTCCAATGCACTCAAAACACCATACATGATTTCCATCCTCACCTTGCCTTCACAACCAAGCATTTGCAGTATAGTTGATTTTGCCCAGGGATGCTCTTGAGGCATTCTTGGGGGAAAATAGACTTTGACATATGCGAGTTGTAGCTACTGGGATGTATAGTTCACCTACAATCAAAGAGCATTCTGAACTCCACCAATGATGGAATTGAACCAAATATGCCACACAGAACTCTAACAACGAACAGAAAATACATATCAGTGATTGGTTGGGGGGGGGGGGGGCAAAATACTGTTTGCTTACAATTGAAAATTACCTAGGGCTGCCTCTGCTTACACATTACCAAAAATAAATGAAGAGACACGGCTTATTTATTCATTGGTTGTTGCTTTATTCCAATGTTTCTCCAATGCACACAAGACACCATACATGATTTCCATCCCCTTCTTGCCTTCACAACAATCCAATTTTGAGTGCACCTTCATCCTAGAAATAATGTAGTTTGACATCACTTTAATTTCCATGGCTGAATGCTATCGTATCCTGAGAGCCATAATTTGATAAAGCATCAGCACACTTTGGGAGAGAAGGCTACAGACCTTGCAGAACTACATCTCTTATATTTCCAGAACATTGACCCATAGCCAGGCCCGTAGCCAGGATTTCGTTTCGGGGGGGGGGGGGGGCTGAATTTTTTTTCAGGGGGGGTTTCGGGGGGGGGCTGAGTTTCGGGGGGGGGGCTGAGTCTGAGTGAAAGAGAGTCTACCCTAGCAAACCTTTTGTATTGTTACCCCAATACCCCCATGCATATGGGATATATTGAGTATGGTGATCAGATCATGATATGAATAAACATAACAGTTTAAATAATGCACCATTAAGGCCTTTTCGCGAACCACCATGAAAATTTCAGGGGGGGGGGGGGCTGAAGCCCCCCGAGGCCCCCCCCCCCCCCCCCCCCCCCCCGGCTACATGCCTGCCCATAGCAGTTAAACTGGTGTCAAACAAGTATGATTTCTACAGTGTAGATGCACCTGTGGCTAAGAATGATTTCAAAGACATCCCCAGGTTGGATCTACACTGTCCTATATGCCAGAATCTGATCCCAGAATATGAACTGGATTATATGAGGACCCTCCCACACATAAAATCTACATTGAACTAGATTATATGGCAGTGTGGACTCAGATAACCCAGTTCAAAGCAGATATTGTGGATTATCTGCCTTGATATTCTGGGATGTTATGGCTGTGTAGAAGGGTCCTGAGTCTACACTACCAGATAATATGGAATAAGAAGATAATCAGGGTTCAGATCCTAGGATACAGAGCAGTGTAGATCCAAACCAAGATTCATAGCGGAATGAGAACCAAATACCTGTTCAAGGCTCATATAACTACTACATCATGCTGTCTCATCGTGCCATTACTGCTCAAGCAGGGAGCTTTGAAATGGTTGAACAGAAGCTCTCCGAAGCTCTAGGTGCTCTTACTGCCTATTACAGGGAAAACCAACTGATCCCTAATCCATCTAAAACACAGACATGCGCCTTTCACCTTAAGAACAGACAAGCATCCCGAGCTCTGAGGATTACCTGGGAAGGAATCCCACTGGAGCATTGCAACACACCCAAATACCTGGGAGTCACTTTGGACCGTGCTCTGACCTACAAGAAGCACTGCCTGAACATCAAACAAAAAGTGGGTGCTAGAAACAACATCATACGAAAGCTGACTGGCACAACCTGGGGATCACAACCAGACACAGTGAAGACATCTGCCCTTGCGCTATGCTACTCTGCTGCTGAGTATGCATGCCCAGTGTGGAACACATCTCACCACACTAAAACAGTGGATGTGGCTCTTAATGAGACATGCCGCATTATCACAGGGTGTCTGCGCCCCACACCACTGGAGAAATTACACTGCTTAGCCGATATTGCACCACCTGACATCCGCCGGGAAGTAGCAGCCAATAGTGAAAGGACCAAGGCAGAGACATCTCCAGCTCATCCCCTGTTTGGGTATCAGCCAGCACGTCAACGACTTAAATCAAGACATAGTTTTCTTAGATCTACAGAGACACTTGCTGGAACACCCCAGCAAGCGAGAGTCCAAAAGTGGCAGGCCCAAACCCAGCACCTCAATTCATGGGTGACACCAGATGAGAAACTCCCCCCTGGGCGGCGTTGAACAGACTGCGCTCTGGCACCACAAGATGCAGAGCCAATCTTAAGAAATGGGGCTACAGGGTGGAATCTTTGGCATGCGAGTGCGGAGAGGAGCAAACCACGGACCACCTGCTGCAGTGCACCCTGAGCCCTGCCACATGCACGATGGAGGACCTTCTTGCGGCAACCCCAGAGGCACTCCAAGTGGCCAGATACTGGTCAAAGGACATTTAACCAAATACCAAATTTGCAAAATCTGTGTGTGTGTTTTTTTCTTTTTCTTTAATCTGTGTGTTTGTTTTGCTCTGTTAGAATTGTAACACAATGGTTGCTGATGACACGATAAATAAATATTGAACGTTTATATTGTTTTATACAATTTTTAAAAAAATAATCCTTTAAAATGAGTTGTCAGAAAGACAGGTAATAGACGAATCCAAGGGCTGCATTGGTGCTTGATTATGTAGTGTGTGTAGCTACAATTTAATTGGAAACTCATGAGGAAGACATCATATCTCTCTGTCTCAAGCTGTGGTTACTGTTGTTTTCTTATAGTACCTCAGTCTCCAGTATCTCCACAAAGGAACTACATGTTCAGGTTGCAAAAGTCTCGATTAGAACAGCATTTATAATGCTGAGAAGCTATGATGACATTTCTTTTCGTGCCACAATAGCTCCTGTCTTCCTCACAGTCCCTCTCCTTTCTCACAAAGAAACCTGTTAGGTTGGTGAAGAAAACAGAAAGTGTTTGTGTTAATACTCTCTGACAATCCAATTTGAAATTCTACTTCTAAATTTTGAGATGTTTAAAAGGTATCTTGCCTTCACAAATCTAGATCATATAAATATGAAATCATGCATACTAATTTCTAAACAGTTATAGGATACTGAAGACTTAATTTACCGAAGACATAGTGCTCCGTCATCATGCAGGTAGCCTGATTGTAGGTCATTTCACATGTGCTTACAAGAGGAGAACATTCATTTACTCGACGCCATGACACACATCTTGCACATTTTATTGCATCTCCTTAAAAAAAAATTGCAAATGTTTCATAATCCAATTGTTGCCTTTACATCATCACTTATCATCATTCTTACCTACCATGTTCATCTATAAAACTGAGATATACAAAATTATGTGCTCTCTGTCTCCTAATTTCAAGATGGTGATGACAGCAACATTTTCATAGCTAATCATCCTCATGTGAAAATATTGACAAAGGTTTTGCCAAGAGTCCTCCTCCAGTGTTCTTCCCAGCCACAAAGTCTGACTTTAGGAAAAAGGGAGAAGTCAGACTTCCTGTATATACTCATGTATAAATTTATAAATTTTAATAAGAAAGAATATCCCCTAAAATCTGGATGAACTTGCAAGCACTGTATCCTAACTCTTATAGCAAAAAGGGAAACATCCCCTTCTCTGAATGGCAAAAAGCAAGAACTTAGTCGGTCCTGGGAGAACCTAAAAGAAGTCTCCATAAAATGCCATCCATTTAACATATAAACATCCATAATTTTGGCCACAATACCTGCCCTAGATTAATATATGAGGTTGACTTATACATAGGTACATAAGGCATTCCTTTTTGGCATAGCTTTCCTGACCTCTTGCAAGTTGGGCTTACCTGTTGGGATGAGGCAAAAGAGAACACAGACTGTGAATAGCCAAACCTGAGCCATCCGTGACCCCCGTATTAGCAAGAAAAAACTATTCCTCATTGGATAGCTTTTGGGTACAAAGGGATAGAAAATGACTGCACTCCATGTACAGTCTGGCTTTTTATCCTTCAGAAAATTCATCACTTGGCATGTTTATATGACTCTCTCCTTTTTTTTTTTTTAAAGGCACATTCATGAGAGTTAATGGCTCAGTTGAGTAACTGGTGGAAAACATCATGTAACATTAATGGAGATATTTGCCCTTGAGAAGACAGTGTTCCTTCAGATGGGGCTAATGTTTAGCTGGTAATTGTTATGTGGGAAGAAAAGAGACTTATTTACTGACTTAAAATATATTCCGCCCTTCTCACCCAGCAGGGAACTTCAGGGTGGAGTACAACATATAAATGGCAAACATTCAATGCTGGACATAAAATTGACTGTATACATACAAAATCCTTACATCATTTATCTCAACATTTAGACTCTACTGTTAAAACTGTCTCACTCATCCACATCAAATCTGATTGGCATAATAAGATTTCCCATTGCTGCCTCATTACAGTGTCCCAAAGGCTTGGTCCCACAGTCAATTTTTTATCATCCTCCTGAAGGACAGGAGGGAAAGGACTGCTCTAATCTCACCAGGAAGGGAGTTCCAAGTTGAGGGGCAATCACTGAGAAGGCCCTCTCCTTCATCCGCACCAGTTGTGCCTGTGACAGTGGCGGGAAGGAGAGGAGAGCCTCTCCATAAGATCTTAATCTCCGCGATGATTCATAGAGGGAGATGTGTTCAGACAGGTAAATTGGGCCGGGGCCATTTAGGGTTTTATAGGCCAAAGCCAGCACTTTGAATTGTGCTCGGTAGCAAACTGGCAGCCAGTGGAGCTGGCATAGCATGGGGGTTGTGTGCTCCCTGTATGCCGCTCCAGTTCGTAACCTGTCTGCCTCTCGTTGGACAGTCTTCAAATGTAACCCCACGTAGAGCGCATTGCAGTAGTCTATCCTAGATGTGACAAGAGTGTGGCCCATGGTGGCCAAGTCTGACCTCCCAGGGTATGGGCGCAGCTGGCACACAAGTTTAAATTATGCGAATGCCCCCCTAGCCACTGCTGCAATCTGGGTTTCCAGGCTCAGCAATGAGTCCAGGAGGACTCCCAAGCTGTGAGCCTGCACCTTCAAGGAGAATGTAACCCCATCCAGCACAGGCTGTAACCCTATATCCTGTTCAGCCTTCTAACTGACCATGAGGACCTCTGTCTTGTCTGGATTCAATTTCAATTTGTTTGCCCCCATCCAGACCATCACAGCTGCCAGGCACCGCTTCAGGACTTGGACAGCTTCCTTAGTGTCTGGTGGAAAGGAGTAATAGAGTTGGACGTATCTGCATACAGATGGCATCAGACTTCAAAACTCTGGATGATCTCACCCAATGTTTTCATGTAGATGTTACACAACATGGGGGACAATACCGATCCCTGTGGGACACCACAGGACAATATCTGTAGGGCCGAGCAGGAGTCCCCCAACAACACATTCTGGGTACGATCCTCCAGGAAGGACTGGAGCCACTGAAAAACAGTACCTCAAAGACCCATCCCCACAAGGTGAACCAGAATGATATTGTGGTCTACAGTATCAAAAGCCAGGAGAACTAACAGGGACACACTACCCCTGTTAAGTTCTCTGCGGAAATCATCCACTGAGGCGACCAAGGCTGTCTCAGTTCCATATCCCAGACTGAAGCCAGACTGCGATGAATCCAGATAATCAGTTTTGTCCAAGAACCCCTGGAGCTGCAAGGCAACCACACGTTCCAAGACTTTGTCCAGAAAGGAGAGATTAGAAACTGCCCAAAAGTTGTTCAAATCAGTGGGGTCCAGTGATGGCTTTTTCGACAGCGGTTTTATCACAGCTTCTTTTAAGCTCGCTGGAATTTTGCCCTCCCAAAGGGAGGCATTAACCACCACCTTTACCCATTCTGCCAAACCCCCTCTGGATTCCTTTATCAGCCAGGATGGGCAGGGGTCCAGGAGCCATGTGGTTGCCCTCGCCTCTCCCAAAATCTTGTCAACGTCCTTGGGTTGCACAAATTGAAATGAATCCATTAAAACTGGACAAGCAGGTGCTCGTGTTACATCTTCAGAGACGGCAGAAACAGTGGCATCCAGGTCAGAGTGAATCAGAGCGACTTTATCCATGAAGAACCGAGCAAATGTTTCACCGCGAGCTGTCGAAGGGCCAAGAACCCCATCATGGGTGATGGGGTTCAACAAACCTCTGACCTTTCGAAACAGCTCAGCTGGATGGTTCCTTGTTGGCTGCAATGTGAGACTTTCTTGCAGCCTTCACTGCTGCAGAGTACTCCCTTGCATAGGCGCATGGCCATAATGAGCACCTCCTCTTCATTCGCTTCATCGCTGCCAATTCCTCGTTGGTCCCAGGAGCCAGTTTAGCTCAGCTAGTCAAGAGGAGCCACTCCATAGCGATTGTGTCTATTGCCCTGGTCATGTCCCCATTATAGAGAGCAACCAGAGCATCAACAGAATCACCTACTTCCATGGCGGGGAATTCCCCAAGAGTCATCAGGAATCTTTCTGGGTCCATAAGCTTCCTGGGGCAGAGCGTCTTAATGGGTCCTCCACCTCTGTGGAGGTTAGGGATTGCAGTGAGTCTAAATTTGACCAAGTGGTGGTTGGTCCATGGGACTAAATAGAGTTCTTCCACACAACCACCTTCCTCCCATCCCTGATAGAACATCAAATCCAATGTATGTCCAGCTCTGTGGGTAGAGCCAGAAACTGCTTGGGACAGCCCCACGGTTGTCACGGTTACCATGAAGTCCTGAGCAGCTCCTGACAGGGAGGTCTCTGCATGAGCATTGGAGTTCCCCAGCATTATAAGCCATTGGGATTCCAATGCCATGCCTGAGATCACCCCAGCTAGCTCAGTAGGGAGCTTGTAGTATTGCAAAGTGGTCGGTACACTACAAGTATCCCTATTCTCCTACCCTCAGCTGGACACATTCAAATGAGGGTGACTGTGGGAGGGTGACTCAAGGAGACTGAATCCCTATAGATCACTGCAACCCTACCTCCCCACCCTCCAGATCTCAGCTGGTACTGCACAGAGTACAAAGCTGGGTAAGACAGACACCCCTCCGCCCAGCCCCACCTTATCCAACCAAGTTTCTGCTATGCATGCCAGGTCTGCGCCCTCATCCAGAATCAAGTCCTGGATGATTACAGTGTTTTCATTCACACATCTGGTGTTCAACAGCCCCACTCTTAATCCGGAGGGACCGCCATCCTGGTTACCCAAATTCACCATGCCAGGAGATTGTTTTGGAAATTGTTTTGGAACAACCAATTCTGTCTCAAAATCCCTAGGCTGAATTAACACATTGACTTGTCTCCTTCCTCCCTGTTATGGTTGCCCCCAATCCATCTTCCATGGCAGTGGGGGGGGGGGGGTTATTTCCGCCCACAATTAACTGGTAGCTGCCTGGACCCCTCACTCCAGATTAGTCAAATAATGCTAACTCCCCCTAGTAATTTCTCAGAGAAGAACATTCTATGAGGTGAATCATTTGATTAACCTCATATGTAATTTATTTTAAGTTTATTTCCTTTATTTTTATTCCACCTTCCTTCTTTTATACCATACTCCAGTTTTTTTTTGTTTTTTTTTGCTAAGTTTCATTGCTCAAATTATGCTGCATACTAGATTCAATAGTGCCACCAGACATTGTGGGAAAGCAGATGCCAGCGGTGGCCATTAAAAGGCAAGTGGGACCAGACTGAAAGGCACAGCTTTTTCTAGTCACCATCACCTCATATTATACACAACAGCAAATCCTTTTTTCTTTTCTTTCTTTTTTTTTGGGAGGGGGGGGGGGGTAGGAGATGCACACCTTTAAAACTGAGGTGCACATTACATTCTATGGCACATTATATTCAACAAAAATCTTCAATCTGGCAAGATGACACGAAACTTAACTAAAGAAGAAAGAAAATGTCCAAAAATCTAGCCATTGTGTGCATATGCAAGATGGATATCACACTGAAAATAAGACAGAGGTGTTCACATACCAATTTCCAACTTGGTAGTATACAAAGTAATGTTTATAAATTCCAGCTAGTTAAACTCGGGCTGATACTTTGAGAACAACTCTACACTCACCATTTAAAGCCGTTTCGATCTGCATTATGTGGCATTCTAGATAGGGCCTCAACCTTGAAAATATCCTAAAACTGGGATTTCCCCCTAAATCAACCATGCTAATTAACGGATACCAGTGCACTAAACCACTGTATATAATGGGACTTGAGTAACCATGGATTTTGAAATCCCAGTTTACTCTGCATTACTCTGAATGTACCTGAGGCAGGGGCGGCTCGTCCATTACACGAAGTAAGCGGTCGCAGAACAAAATTTTTTTGCCAGGGGCGCAGAGGTGCCTCTGTAAATGCCCCTCGACCGCCACTTGAGTAGCGCCCCCTCAGCTCACAACAGCCCTAGCAGTCCGTGGGGAGCCTTGGCTTTCTTGCCTCGCTGCCAGGCGATCCTCTTCCCAAAGGGGCCGGGCCCTTGAGCCGAGCCGAGCCCCTCTCGTTTCTGCTCCACCTGACTACCGGGTGCGTGAGCAGAGCCGGCGCTCAATTGTTCTCCGCGTTCGATCCCTTCCCTATGACCATCTCCTTTTCCTGATCCCCTGGCGCTCCACCTACCTCCTCTCCTCTTCCCAATCCGCGGGTGGGCCAAGGGGTGGAGCCGCCGCGCCTGGCCAGCTTTGGGTCTGGAGGCATGTCTGAAGTCCCCAGCGTGTGCACCAAAAGTTGCCTCTTCTCCTGACTTTCTCTTCAGCCATTAGAACCGAGAGAGAGAGAGAGAGAGAGAGAGAGCCCCTCCGGCTGGAGGTATCTCCCACCTCCGCTCCCTCCTTTGTTTTTGCGCCTACCTTCAAACTGGACAAGCAGGTGCTTCAGGAAAGGCGGGCATCTCCACCCCTGTCTCTCTCTCTCTCTCTCTTGGTCCCAATGGCTGAGGAGAAAGTCAGGAGAAGAGGTGACTTTTGGTGCACACGCCAGGGTCTTCAGGCACGCCTCCGGACCCAAAGCGGGCTAGGAAAGGGAGCAAGTGCGGCAAGTGTAGTTACTGGGATGTATAGTTCACCTACAATCTAAGAGCATTCTGAACTCCACCAATGATGGAATTGAACCAAATATGGCACACAGAACTCCCACGACAAACAGAAAATATATATCAATGATTGGTTGGGCGGGGGAGGGTTCGCCAAAATACTGTTTGCTTACCATTGAAAATTACCTAGGACCGCCTCTGACCTGAGGTGTTGTTTGTTTGCCTCAGGTAAACCTCTTAGTTATCACAGGCTTTAAGGCCTGTGCTAAAGTGTCTTTAACAAGCTTTATTGACTTTTCGCATGAGTCACGTCAACTCAATATCCTGGAGGATTGTCCTACTCAGACAATGAGGGATTACCTAAGTGAATTCCAAGATCTGATCCCAGATTATCTGCTTTGAAGTGGATTATATGAGGCCGGATCTACACTGTCATATAATTCAGACCATCAAAGCAGATAATCCACTTTATCTGATTTGCACTATACGTCTACACTGTTAAAAAATCTAGTTCAGAACATCTGGATTTTATCTCACAGTGTACATGGGAACTGAGTCTACACTGCCAGATAATCTGGAATAAACAGATAAACTGTGACCAGATCCTGGAATAGAAGGCAATGTAGATCCAGTCTATGTTTAGTGATTTACGCTTGGACTGACTTATCTGTCTTTTAGTAATCTGTGATATTGATATCGGAGGAGACTGCCACCCCCTTTAGGACTCTGTAAAAGATAATTCAAAATCAGGGAATTCATAGTTTTGCCAAGGACACCAGGCTGGAATGATCCCATAATCCCCTATCTCTCCCCCATGTGGGAACCTAAGGCTCTTTCAATGGCCCCACATGGCAACACCTCTGTAACCCAAACTAGCATCTGACCAATTTGGCTATTATTTATTAATTGGATTTATAGTTTTCTCCTCCTCAGTGAATGGATCTCGGCCCTCAGTGCTCAGAGTAACTCCCCATGGACTCTTATGAACTCTTCAAAGCCCCCTATGAACTTTCCCCCAACTTTTGAAACTTTTTGGAACTTTAATCAACTTTCTGAGGAACTTTGAAACTCTCAGGCACCCTCTGCCAAACTCCTATGAATCTATTATGATTTCCCACAACTCTTTATGAACTTTTATGGACTTTAGAGGAAGGGAAAGCTGACAGGGCTCCCTTTGGTCTTGCATGATTTATCCCTTATGATGAATTCCTTGTATGCTTTCCTTCCCAATACCAATATATGTTAGTATGTCTATATTCTGAAAAATGAAGGAAAAAGCCACTTTTTTTCAGGAACCCAGCATCTCATGGCTCCAGGAAGCATTTCTCAATTTCCTGAGCCGGTTTATCCCCCTACACAAAGGACTCAATCAAAACTTATTTGCATGAACAATAAATACATGGTTCTTATCAGCCAGATCTCAGAAGTCAAAAAGGCTAGTCCATCTGGAAACAAGACCTCTGGGCATCTTAATCCACCAACACAAAAGGTGCCATCCTGCCTGAGAAGGATTAGGGTTCACAATTGCCTCATTTTATTGTCACAACCTAGCTGGCCGATACCAGTCTCAAATCTCATCAATGGATCCCATATCCAGGATGGAATGACAACAAGTGATTTGGCCTCTGAGCCAGATCAAATGTATTTTCAAGAAAGCCAAGACAATAGCCTGGCCAGCTTGAGAGCTCAAAAAGCTATCGCTGACCGCTTGGACAATCATTAGTCATTCTTAATCTTATCATCTTCCCTCCTCATTCATTGTTTCCCACCTGACCTGTTTCTCCTCTTCCCATTGGCCGAGAGGCTGAAGCAGTGCTGGCCCTCTGATTGGGCAAGGCGCAGCTAAGCTGGCAGCGCCTCCCAGCCAGCCAATGACTCCAACCAATCAGTGTGAAGCCGGCTAAGGGGGGGGGGGGAGAGGGAAATTTGAATTTGACAGTTCTGTATTTCCTATTAAAACTGTGTTGTTTTGCCTTCAGAGTTATGTCAGCTCCTGAGCAAACAATTGTGGTTAACATCTGTTCCAGCTGGATGAAATAAACACCTCGGTGGCATTTTCTTCAACTTGGTGAGATTTATTGGAAAACTTAGGAAAATTTCTTTTAGGTGCTTTCTGTCTCACCAGGGTTAAAGGATCCTCTTTGGTGGGTCTGGCCAGCTTCTGTCCTTAAGGCAGGGCCTTCCAAATTCGTGTTTGACAGAAGTATTATTCACACGATGTTTCTCCAGTTTCATATTTCAAATGAGTTTCTTCTCTTGCTGTTAGCTCTCTTCCCTCTCCAGCTTTCACAACCATACATAGAAATAAAAAATACTATAGAGTGGATAGTCTAACTTTGGTATTCAGTGATATAATGTATTACTTGAGGATCTTGTTTAATTTCCTTTGGTGCCCATCTAAATCTTAGCTTTCTTTTGATTTCTTGACTATAGTTTCCAACCTGATTTATGACTGAGCCAAGAGATGGAACACCTTTCATTAGATAACATCACATTTGAAGTCTTAAAGCTTGATATTTTCAATTGCTTTGGGAAAAATTGGAAAAGAGCCTTTTTCTCTCAATCACTCTGTTACAACTGGTTACTTACACATTACCAAAATAAATGAAGAGACACAGTTTATTTATTCATTAGTTGTTGCTTTATTCCAATGTTTCTCCAGTGCACATGAGAAATCAAACATGATTTCCATCCCACCTTGCCTTCACAACTATCCAATTTTGGGTGTGCCTGCATTGTTGAAATGATGCAGTTTGACACCACTTTAATTCCCATGGCTCCATGCTATCGTATCCTGGGAAAACATTGATCCATAGCAGTTATTTCCAGAACATTGACCCATAGCATTTATCATTATTATTTTATTTAGTATTATTTAATAATAACAATAATAATAATAATAATAATAATAATAATAATAATCTAGTTTAGCAGTTAAACTAGTGTCAAATTTGTATGATTTCTACAGCGTAGATGCACCCATGGTCAGGAATGATTTCAGAGACATTCTTAGGCTGGGTCTACACTGTCCTATATCCCAGGATCTGATCTCAGATTATGTGCTTTGAACTGGATTATATGAGGACGCTCCCATGTAGCTGTATAAAATCAGGGATTCTTGTTGTTTCTTAATAGTACCTCATTCTCCGGCATCACCAAAAAGAAACTACAGGTTGAGGTTGCAAAAATCCCGATCATCACAGCATTTATTTATGATAAAAACGTAGGTACCATATGGACGAGAGACACCGCCACAAGGGACCAGGCGCCAGTTTTTCGCGCAATCCCTTGTCTTCTCGTTGACACCTGTTAGTATGATGAAGAAAAACAGAAAGTTTCTGTGTTAGTACTCTTTGGTACTCCAATTTGAAATTGTATTTCTAAATTGTAAGATGTTTAAAAGGTATCTTGCCTTCACATATCTGTATCAATCTATATTAATATGAAACTATGCATGCTAATGTCTAAAAAATAGTTATAGGATACTGAAGACTTACCAATACTAAGTGTGTGTATGACCGTGCAGGTAGTGTCTACACCAATCATTTCACATGTGCTTCGAAGAGGAGAACATTTGTTTACTCGACGTGTAGTAGTACATCTTGCACATTTTATTGCATCTCCTAAAACACACAAATATTTCATATTTCAGTTGTTGTATTTACATCCTCACTTATCATCATTCTCACCTACCAAGAGATACCATGCCCTTATTTAAAATCGAGATATAAAAAATTATGTGCACCCTATCTCCAAATGTCAAGATGGTGATGACAATAACAGCAACAACATTTTCATAGATAATCATCCTCACATGGAAATACGGACTAAGATTTTGCCAAGAGTCCTCCTCCATTGTCCTTCCCAACACAAAGTCTGACTTTAGGAAAAAAAGGGGGGGGGTGCATTCCACGAAACATCCATCTCACCGCGGTGCACCTCCCAGGAGAGGAGAATCTCCTCGCTAACGCCCTCAGCTGGACACCAACCTCGAGCCACGAGTGGCAACTCCATCGAGCAGAATTCAACTTCCTAGCCCATCATTATGGCCAGCCAGATGTTGACCTGTTTGTATATGTTGACTTACTGTATATATTCTTGCATAAATCTATAAATTTTAGTAAAAAGGAATATCCCCTAAAATCTGGATCGACTTTTCCACAGGGCAATGTAAGCGCTATATCCTAACTCTTATACCAAAAAAGGGGAAACATCCCCTTCTCTGAATGGCAAAAGGCAAGAGCCTAGTCAGTCCTGGGAGAACCTAAAATAAGTCTCCATAAAATGATTCTCAATTTAGCAACAAGTTATATCAAAGTCCATAATTTTGGCCACAATACCCTGCCCTAGATTAATACTGTATATGAGGTTGCCTTATAAATAGGTATGTAAGGTATTCTCTTTTGGCATAGCTTTCCTTACCTCTTGAAAGTTGGGCTTACCTGTTAGAATGAGACAGAAGAGAACACAGACTGTGAACAGCCAAGCCTGAGCCATCTGTGACCCCCAGATTCCCAAGAAAAAAATATTCCTCATTGGATAGCCTTTGGGTACAGAGGGATAGCAAATGACTTCACTCCATGTACACTCTGGCTTTTTATCCTTCTCAGGATGTTAGAAAATCCATCACTTGGCATGTTAATATGACTCTCTCCTTTTTAAAATGCACTTTCGTGAGAGTTAATGGCTCTGTTGAGTAACTGGTGCCTGAACACCATGTCCCATTAATAGCATTATTTGCACTTGAGAAGAAGGAGTTCTTGCAGATGGAGCTAATGTTTAGATGGTAATTGTTATGTGGGAAGTAAAGAGACAATGGCAATGGGAAGAAAAGTTCATTTCCACCCACAATTAACTGGCAGCTGTCTGGACCCCTTCATCAGATTAGAACCAAACTCTACACTCTGGTCCTTTCTCAGAGAACGACCTTCAAAGAGGTGAATATTTGATTATTCTCATATGTAATTTATTTTTAGTTTATTTCCTTTATCCCACCTTCTTCCTCATATATCATATATACATCACTTTTTTTGGCTTAATTGTATTGCTAAAATTATAGTGAGCATTAGATCCGATGGTGCATTAGAATTGTGCCTGTGTTGTTGGGGAAAAGATCATGGCTAAGGATGGAGGAGGGAGAGGCCGCGGTGGCCATGAAAAAGCTGGTGGGAAGGCTTGATGGAGGAGCACAGCTTCCCACCATGATTTTTGCGGCCACCAGCGACTTCCTACAAGGGCATTGTGGAGGAGGACCATCATGGCGGTGGTCATGAAAAGGCTAGTGCAGTGTTTCTCAGCCTGAGGGTCAGAACCCCTGAGGGGTTCACAAGGGGTTTCAGAGGGGTCACCAAAGCCTATCAGAAAACATATATTTCTGACAGTCTTAGGAACCCCTTTGGCAGAGAAGGTTGAAGATCTCTCCGCCTGTCCTTCTCTTCATTTTTGGAAACAGACGGCAAATCCTCCCAACAAAAGCCCTCTCCTGCTCTCTGGATGTAGGTGAACTACAACTCCAAAACCCAAGATCAATGCCCACCTAAACCTTCCAGTATTTTCCGTTGGTCATGGGAGTTCTGTGTGCCATGTTTGGTAATATTCCAACATTGGAGTTCAGAATGCTCTTTGATTGTAGATGAACTATAATTCCCAGGAGCTACAACTCCCAAATGACAAAATCAATCCCCCCACAACCCCACCAGTATTCAAATTTGGGTGTATCGTGTATTTGTGCCAAATTTGGTCTTGAATGGAAATACATCCTGCATATCAGATATTTACATTACGATTCATAAGAGTAGCAAAATTATAGTTATGAAGTAACAATTAAAAATAATTTTATGGTTGGGAGTCACCACAACATAAGGAACGGTATTAAGGGGTTATGGCTTTAGGAAGGTTGAAAACCACTGGGCTAGTGGGAAGGCCAATAATACAATTCAAAGAAGATATTGTGGATAATTTCCTTTGATATTGTGAGTTTGACAAGCTGGAATGTGTCCAGAGGAGGGCGACTAAAATGATCAAGGGTCTGGAGAACAAGCCCTATGAGGAGCAGCTTGGGGAACTGGGCATGTTTAGCCTGAAGAAGAGAAGGCTGAGAGGAGATATGATAGCCATGTATAAATATGTGAGAGGAAGCCACAGGGAGGAGGGAGCAAGCTTGTTTTCTGCTTCCTTGGAGACTAGGACGCGGAACAATGGCTTCAAACTACAAGAGAGGAGATTCCATCTGAACATTAGGAAGAACTTCCTGACTGTGAGAGCCGTTCAGCAGTGGAACTCTCTGCCCCGGAGTGTGGTGGAGGCTCCTTCTTTGGAAGCTTTTAAGCAGAGGCTGGATGGCCATCTGTCAGGGGTGATTTGAATGCAATATTCCTGCTTCTTGGCAGGGGGTTGGACTGGATGGCCCATGAGGTCTCTTCCAACTCTTTGATTCTATGATTCTATATGGCTATGTAGAAGGGCCCTCAGGCTAGATCTACACTGCCTTATATTCCAGGATCTTGTCCCAGATTATCTGCTTTGAAATGGATTATAGGAGACTGGATCAATACTACCTTATATAATTGGGGGGATTGTGGGTGGTGTAACAGGGTGGGATTACTGTGTGTCTCTAGTTGTGTTTAAAAGCTTTTTTTTCCACTTTAGGGACTGTGGCCTTAGACATCTGTGATATGTTTATCTTAGAGAAATGAAAACTGGGATGAAAAGCCAAGTATATTTAAATATCTTTTAAAGTTTATTCTTATTTGATTTTCAAAAAAGTAATTTAAATCCAAAAAGGGCCTTGAGAAAAACATAGCCCCCTTCTACCCTGCTATATAGTCAAGGTTATCAAATCAGATAAGCCCCATTACCTGCTTTGAACTGGATCATAGAATCATAGAGTTGGAAGAGACCTCGTGGGCCATCCAGTCCAACCCCCTGCCAAGAAGCAGGAAATCGTATTCAAAGCACCCCCGACAGATGGCCATCTAGCCTCTGTTTAAAAGCCTCCAAAGAAGGAGCCTCCCCCACATGCTGGGGCAGAGAGTTCCACTGCTGAACAGCTCTCACAATCAGGAAGTTCTTCCTAATGTCTACATGGAATATCGTTTCCTGTAGTTTGACACCATTGTCCTAGTCTCCAGGGCAGCAGAAAACAAGCTTGCTTCATGTCCACATCATCTGAATTGAACTGGATGATATGAGTCTACACTGGATTATATGAGTTTACACTGCTATAAAATCTACTTCAGAAAAGCTGGATTTTATCTCACAGTATGAGGGAAACAAAAGACATTGCAACAATCTTAGTGGTGTTGTTATTCGTTCGTTCAGTTGTTTCTGACCCTTTGTGACCTCATGGACCAGCCCACGCCAGAGCTCCCTGTCGGCCGTCACCACCCTCAGCTCCTTCAAGGATTCCTAGTGGTACATGTGCCTAAAGTTGATTGCTAAAGGGCACGTGCGCATAGAATAGAAACTTAGACTTGTATAACCTTGCGATAACTTGTAAATCAGTTGATTTCAGAGAAACAGAAACTTAGTGAAAACTCTTGTGCACCTGCACTGTAAAATGCTATAAAATTTACTTGGTGACTTAAGGGGGGGGGGGGGTATCCTTCATCTAAGACTGATAACTGTCACCTCAGTCATTAATAAAACAAACTCTTAAAAACTGATACTGTGCTGCTGCCTCCTTGCTCCCAAAAAGACGCAACAACAGTGTAGATGGGCCTGGAGTCTACACTGCCAGATAATCTATATATAATGTAATATTTGTTTGTGGGATTAACATAACTCAAAAACCACTGGACAAATTGATACCAAATTTGGACACAAGACACTTACTACCTCAAGGAGTGACCATCGCTCAAAAATGGGATTTGTAGTTGCTGCGATTTACAGTTCACCTACAATCAAAGAGCATTCAGAACCTCACCAACAATGGAATTGAACTTGGCACACAGGACTCCCATGACCAACAGAAAACACTAGAAGGGTTTTGTGGACATTGCCTTTGAATTTGGGAGTTGTAGTTCACCTACATCCAGAGAGCAATGTGAACTCAAACAATGATGTATCTGGACCAAACTTGGCACGAATACTCCATATGCCCAAATGTGAACACAGATGGAGTTTGAGGGAAATAGACCTTGACATTTGGGAGTTGTAGTTGCTGGGATTTATAGTTCACCAACAATCAAAGAGCATTCTGAACCCCACCAATGATAGAATTGGGCCAAACCTCCCACACAGAACCCACACAACCAACCGAAAATACTGTATTTTCTGGTGGACACCTCCTCGTGACCCCCTCAGGGGTCCCAACCCCCATGTTGAGAAATGCTGCCTTAAGGCCATCCAGTCCACCTCCCTTCACCAAGGCAAAAAAACATAATCAAAGCCCTCCTAACAAAGAGCCATCCAGCCATAGATATATGATTCACACATATATGTATATGACACATATAATGTCATAGATTTGAAAGGGACCCCTAAAGAAGGACAATAATATGTTCCATGTTTCAGAGTAGGCAAACCAAACAATCTCTACATCAACACTGACAAAGCAACAACAAGAAGTACTGTTTACCCACAAGCAGAAAGACATTACATATATCAGTAACCAACACTTTCTCATTACTTTATTTTCCAGATCACCAGACTGGGCCATAGCAACGCGTGGAAGGGGATGGCTAGTCTCAAATAAACAGATAAACTGCGACCAGATCCTGGAATAGAAGGCAGTGTAGATCCAGCCTATGTTTAGTGATTTACTCTTGGACTCACTTATTTGTCTTTAGGTAATATGTGGTATTATTGACACAAAATTTCTCCAGCTTCGTATTGAAAATGAGTTTATTCTCTTGCTGTCAGCTCTCTTCGCCCTCCAGCTTTCACAACTGTACAGAGAAATAAAAAATACTATAGAGTGGATAGTCTAACATTGATATTAAGTGATATAATCTATTACTTGAGGATCTTGTTAAATTCCCTCTGGTGCCCATCTAAATATTTTGATTTCTGGACAGTAGTTTCCATCCTGATTTATGACTGAGCCAAGAGATGGAAAAATTTTCATTAGATAATATCCCATTAAAAGTCTTAAAGCTTGATATTTTCAATTGCTTTGGAAAAAATTGGAAAAGAGCCTGTTTCTCTCATTCACTCTGTTACAATTGGTTACTTACACATTACCAAAAATAAATGAAGAGACACAGTTTATTTATTCATTAGTTGTTGCTTTATTCCAATGTTTCTCCAATGCACACGAGACACCATACATGATTGACTATACTGCAAATGCTTACTTTGCGTAAATGGTTGAGCCGCCCCTGGTCACGCCATCCTCTATGACGAAGAGCCATCAGGACTTCCTTTTTCCTTGTGGTCATCAGGCATTTTCTGATCTTTTTCTTTATGATGCTGTAGAATTATAATTAATGGGCACCCTGTGTCCCAAGGTCAACCTCCTCAACCAATGTCCTTGTATTAACCACTGATAAGGCAATTATATTTCTCGTTTCATCAATTAAATTACTATATTTTAAATGCAAGCAGCAATGATACAAGTGAAACAAGCTGACAAGGAAACAGGGAAAGGAAATGGAAACTTGACGATGCAGACAGCCTTGTCGCTGATGATTTCACATGTGCTTTGAAGAGGAGTACATGTCTTTGTTGGACGTGTAGCAGTACATCTTGCACATTTTATTGCATCACTTCAAAAAAAAAAATCAAATGTTTCATAACCCAATTGTTGTCTTTAGACCATCACTTATCATCATTCTCACCTATCAAGAGATACAATTCCCATATATAAAACATATATACAAAATTATGTGCTCCCTGTCTCCTAATTTCAAGATGATGATGATGATGATAACAGCAACAACATTTTCATAGATAATCATCCTCACATGGCGATATTGACAAAGATTTTGCCAAGAGTCCTCCTCCACTGGTCTTCCCAACCACAAAGTCTGACTTTAGGAAAAAGGGGGACTTACTGTATATATGCACCTAGAAATCTAGACATTTTAGTAAAAAATATCCCCTAAAATCTGGATCAATGTAAGCACTGTACCCTAACTCTTATACAAAAAAGGGGAGGGGGTGAAACATCCCCTTCTCTGAAGGACAAAAAGCGTGAATCTATTAAATCTTGGAAGATCCTTAAAGAACTAACCTAAAATGACTCTCAATTTAGTAACAAATCATATCAACATCCAATTTGGGTCAAAATACCTGCCCTAGATTAATATATGAGGTTGACTTATACATAAGTATATAAGGTATTCACCTTTGGCATAGTTTTCCTGACCTCTTGCAAGTTAGACTTACCTTTTGAGATGAGGCAAAAGAAAACACAGACAGTGAATAGCCAAGCCTGAGCCATCCGTGACCTCCAGATTTCCAGGAAAAAACTCTTCCTCATTGGATAGCTCTTGGGTACAGAGGGATAGATAATGACTTCACTCGGTGTACAGTCTGGTTTTTTATCCTTCTCAGGATGTCAGGAAAATCTTCACTTGGAATGTTTATATGACTCTCCCATTTTTTAAAAAGCACATTCATCAGAGTTAATGGCTCTGTTGAGTAATTGGTGGGCAAACACCATGTACCATTAATAACGCTATTTGCCCTTAAGAAGGAGTTCCTGCGGATTGAGCTAATGTTTAGATCAGTGGTTCTCAACCTTCCTAATGCCGCCACCGCTTAATACAGTTCCTCATGTTGTGGTGACCCCCAACCATAAAATTATTTTTGTTGCTACTTCATAACTGTGATTTTGCTACCATTATGAATAAATATCTGATATGCAGGATGTATTTTCATTCACGGGACCAAATTTGGCAATAATATCTGATACGCCCAAATTTGAATTCTGGTGCGGTTGCTGGGGACTGATTTTGTCATTTAGGAGTTGTAGTTGCTGGGATTTATAGTTTATCTACAATCAAAGAGCATTCTGACTCCACCAATGATGGAATTGAAACAAACTCGTCACACAGAACTCATATGCTTCCACATAAGAATTACCATCTAAACATTAGCTCCATCTGCAGGAACTCCTTCTTCTCAAGGGCAAATAGCGTTATTAATGGTACATGGTGTTTGGCCACCAATTACTCAATGGAGCCATTAACTCTGATGAATGTGCATTTAAAAAAGGGGGGGGGGGGGGTGTCATATAAACATGCCAAATGATGAATTTTCTGACATCCAGAGAAGGATAAAAAGTCAGACTGTACACGGAGTGTAGTCATTTTCTTTCCCTCTGTACCCAAAAGCTATCCAATGAGGAATAATTTTTTCTTGGGGTCACGGATGGCTCAGGTTTGGATATTCACAGTCTGTCTTCCCTTTTGCCTCATCCCAAAAGGTAAGCCCAACTTGCAAGAGCTAAGTAAAGCTATGCCGAAAGGGAATACCTTATATACCCATGTATAAGTCAACCTCATTAATGCAGGGCAGGTATTTTGGCCAAAATTAGGGATGTTGATATGACTTGTTGCTAAATTGAGAGTCATTTTAGGTTACTTCTTTAAGGTTGCCCTTGAGGTTACTTCTTTAAGGCTGGCAGGGATGAGGAGCAGGGCTTTCTCAGTGGTGGCCCCTCACCTGTGGAACTCACTCCCGGGGGAAATTAGGGCATCATCATCCCTCCTCTCCTTCAGGAGGAAGGTAAAGACATGGTTGTGGGACCAGGCCTTTGGGCAATCTGACAATTAGATAAGATAATCAGACGAGTATGACCAGGACTGACAATGTGGAATTGAAAATGGAACTATGAGATAGCGAACGCTGACCGTTTATGAGGAGAAATTGGGTTTGTATTGGTTTTATTGATTTTATTGGTTTTTATAGTTGTAATGTAGGAATTGTTGTTTAACTCTGAATTGATGCTATTTCTGTTTTTGACTGTTATGTGATGTGGGCATCGAATGGTGCCTTTGCTTTGTAAGCTGCCCTGAGTCCCCTTTGGGGTGAGAAGGGCAGGGTAGAAGAAACCGGAAAAAAAATTCTCCCAAGATTTAATAGGTTCACCCTTTTTGTCATTCAAAGAAGGGGATGTTTCACCTCCCCCTTTTTTTGCATAAGAGTTAGGACACAGTGCTTACATTGCCTTGTGGAGAAGTGGAACCAGATTTTAGGGGATATTTTTTCCTAAAATTTCTAGATTTAGGCAGGAATATATTTATTTATTTATTTATTATTTGAATTTATATGCCGCCACTCCCCTGGGGCTCGGAGCGGCTTACAAGAATAGCTAAAATTTAACAAAATTTAAAAGCAATTTTAAAACAATTTAAAAACGGACTTCAGATGGCAGAGTATTCCAGAGTGATGGTGCCACTGCTGTGAAGGCTCTGCGTCTGGTTGCTGTTAGACGCAAGGTCTTGACACTGGGGACTTCCAATAGATCTTGGTCCTCAGAACGGAGGGATCTCTGGAGTTGGTAGGGGGTGAGGCGGTCCCTCATATACATCGGCCCCAGACCATGCAAGGCCTTAAAGGTGAGCACCATCACTTTGAAAGTGATCCGGTGCTCAATTGGTAACCAATGCAGCTGTAGTAAGATTGGTGTTATGTAGCATCTAATTGGAATTCCCGCAGAACCCGAGCAGCTGCATTTTGCTCCAACTTGAGCTTCCGGATCACCGACAGAGGAAGGCCAATGTAGAGGGCGTTACAGTAGTCCAGTCTTGAGAAGTAAGTCCCCCTTTTTCCTAAAGTCAGACTTTGTGATTGGGAAGACCAATGGAGGAGGACTCTTGGCAACATCTTTGTCAATATTTCCATGTGAAGATGATTCTCTATGAAAATGTTGTTGCTCTTATTTTCATCACATTCTTGAAATTAGGAGACAGGGAGTGCATAATTTTGTATATCTCGGTTTTATATATGGGCATAGTGTCTCGTGGTCCTCCTTGAAGTGACTGGACTGACCTTGAGGGAGCTGGGGGTGGTAACGGCCGACAGGGAGCTCTGGCGTAGGCTGGTCCATGAGGTCACGAAGAGTCGGAGACGACTGAACGAATGAACAACAACAGTGTCTCGTGGTAGGTAAAATTGATAAGTGATGATGTAAAGACAATAATTGGGTTATGAATCATTTGCATTTTTTTTCAGGTGAAGCAATAAAATGTGCAAAATGTACAGCTACACGTCAAACAAATACATGTTCTCCTCTTCAAAACACATGAAACCATCAGCGACAAGGCTGTCTGCATGCTCATAGAGGATTATATGAATGGTAAATTAAGCCTCCAGAATCCTATAACTGCTTATAAATTAGCATGCACAACTTCATATTCATATAGATTGAGAAAGATTTGTAAATGCAAGATACCTTTTGAACATCTTACAATTTAAAAATACAATTTCAAATTGGATTGCCAGAGAATATTAACACAGAAACTTTATGTTTTTCTTCACTATCCAAATAGGTGTGTTAGTGAAGAAGACAAGCAACTGTATTGAAGAAAAGAGCTATTGTGGCCTGAAAAGGACTATATTAATAAGGAGTCAGATTTTTAAATGCTGTTCTGATCGAGACTTTTGCAGCAACACATCTAGTTCATTTGTGGAGATGCCGGAGATTGAGGTACTATTGAGAAACAACAGCAACCACGAATTGAGACAGATAGATATGATTTTCTTCTTCTTGAGTTTCCAATTAAATTATAATCGTGCACACCACATAATCAAACACCAATGCAGCCCTTGGATTTGTCAATTGCTTATGTTTTTGGCGACCCATTTTAAAGGTTTGTTTTTTAAAGAAAACATCTTATAAAGCAATATAAATGTTCACTGGTACAGCATGAAAGTCATCCAAACATATTCTTTCCATGAGATGGAGAGGAGAGTTGCCTGAAGGGGAAAATTGTTTTAATAACATCCAAAATTTAAATCATGAAACACCAGCACAATGCAGAGGGTCAATGGAGGAAATGAAAGGAAATCTCTTGACTTTGATTATTCTCTGCTTTTAAGAATTGCAAGGCAACTACGTAGAACACAGTGAAGTTGGAAATGACAGCTGCAGGTGGAAGGAATGTAAGGTTTAAGCATTTGTAAAGTTGGAGACAGGTAGGTACCGTGACAGATTTGTGCACTCTTGCTTATTACTCTTTGCATTGTAACATGACCACAAGCCTCTGTAGCATCATAGTGAAATAAAAGTATGTGGTTGATTGAGATCTTATTCGAAAGGCTGCAAGTTTGAAGCGCCGGGTTGACCTAAGCAGTTCGAAAACAGTGTTAGCTGTAATTAGAGAAATTAGGTACCGCTAAAAGTGGAGGATATGTTTTATGACATCATGTAGAAAGAAGATCAGAAACCGCCTGGTGACCAAAAGAAAGAAGGATTTGAGCCCAATCTTCCATGGCACTAAAAAAAGCTGGACATTAAGTCGAAACAACACACCTCCTTCTGTTCTGTCTGTCTCTGTATTGTCTATAGAAAGCGGCATTGAATGTTTGCTTCTTTTCTTTCGGAAGCAGATAGTAAAGGAAAGATGGGAAATGTTTGGATCCTAAAAGGGTTGGCCTTGATCAGGATAAGATGGTGGACAGAAGAGAAAAAGTATATCCATTAGACCCCATATTGCCTACTTCTGATATAGAATCTTAAGGCTGGAAGAGACTTCCAAGGGCCATCCAGTCCAACCCCCTGCCATGCAAGAAGGCACAATCAAAGCACTCCCAATAGACAGACAGCCTCTGTGGAAAAGCCTTCAAAGAAGAAGACTCCACCACACTCCCAGGCAGCCTTTGCCACTCTCCAGGAAGTTCTTCCTAATCTTTTCAGTCAAATCTCTTTCCCTGCCATTTGAACTCATTGCTCCCTTTTGTCCCCCTGTGCTGTCACGCGCTGGGCCTGTGAAAGAGTCTGTAGACAGGACGTGTTTTCTGAATGCCCAACAGGACGCCGGGGGTGCCTTGGCTGAGAGGCCTTTCGGATTTCCCCACACAAAGTTCTTTTAAAGTTCAACAAAGTTTTTATTGTTGCTTAAATCTTCAATAAATCAAACAAATACTTCAAGGCTTTGAATCCACTGGTGGCTTGGTTAAATCTTGTCCACAAGGGACAGGCAACTTTCTTCATAAACTGTTTCTTCCTTCTACAAGGGAAATCCTTGACCCCTCCCTGGGCAATCTGACTTAAGCTCTGCTGGCGTGGGCCCCTACACCCGGTCCAAAATGCTTTATGGCTGGCGCGAGTGGTCCTTACCAAACAGAGTCCTTTAGTAGATTTCCAAGACCAATTTGGCTATTATTTATTAATTGGATTCCTTTTTTATGAATGAAACTCCTGTTGGACTCCAGCTATTCAGTGCTCCTGTGGACTTCTATACACCCCCATGAACTCTTATGGACTTTCAATGATCTTTCATGAACTTTATAGGAACATTTATAAAATCTTGCCAAACTTTATGAACTTTTATGGACTTTGGGGAGGACTGATATAGGACCCCCTGACCCTGCCTGATTCCCCCTCTCTTCCTATGAATTCCATGTACAGGAACAAGCTGATTTGGCGTGTGTAACGGAGACCTGGTTGGACGAAGGGGGTGGGGTTAATCTCACTCAACTCTGTCCACCGGGTTACTCTGTGCAGCACCAACCAAGACTTGGAGGGCGGGGAGGCGGAGTTGCAGTTGTCTACAAGGATTTCATCCCCCTGATCAGACGTCCCATCCCACAATCAACTGCATTTGAATGTGCCGGCTTTAGGATAGGTGACCGGGACAGGATAGGGATTCTGTTGGTGTACTGACCACCCCACTGCACTACAGTCTCCCTACCTGAGCTAGCAGGAGTGGTCTCGGACATGGCGTTGAGCTCCCAACGGCTTTTAGTCCTGGGAGATTTCAATGTCCATGCCGAGGCCTCTCTTTCCGGTGCGGCTCAGGACTTCATGGCCGCCATGGCAACCATGGGCCTGTCCCAACTAATATCTGGTCCCACCCATAGTGCCGGGCACACATTGGATTTGGTATTCTCTCAAGGATGGGACGGGGATGACGGGGTGGAGGAGCTGACCATCGCTCCATTGCCATGGACCGATCACCATCTGATCAGGTTTAGACTAACTGCACCTCCCAACCTCCGCAGGGGTGGTGGACCCATTAGAATGGTCCGCCCCAGGAGACTTATGGATCCAAATGGACTCCTGATGGCTCTTGGGGATTCTCCCACCTCCTTGGCTAGCGACCCTATCGATGTCCTGGTCTCTCGCTGGAACAGTGAGTTGACCAGGGCCATTGATACAATCGCTCCGGAACGCCCCCTCTCGAATAGCCGAGCTAAACCAGCCTCTTGGTTTACTAAGGAGCTGGCAGCAATGAAGCGAGAAAAGAGGAGGCTAGAGTGCGTGTGGCGCCGGAACCCCACCAAATCAGCTCAAACACTTCTGAAGACCTTTTTAAGGTCTTACGAAGTGGCAATAGCGGCGGCGCAAAAAACATTTCTGGCAGCCAATATTGCATCTGTGAAAAATCGTCCAGCTGAGCTCTTCCGAGTTGTCAGGGGTCTGTTACATCCGCCAAAAAGCGAGGCCTCAGACAACTCGGTGGCTCGCTGTGAAGCATTTGCCCGATTCTTCGCGGATAAAATTGAGCGGATACGGTCGGGTTTTGACGTCATGTTAACAGCGGTCTCTGGGGATGTAACGAGAACATCTGCTTGTCCAGGTTTGATGGATTCGTTTCAATTGGTTCAGCTTGAGGATGTGGACAGGATCCTTGGAGAGGTGCGACCCACTACATGCATCCTAGACCCCTGCCCATCCTGGCTGGTCAAGGAAGCCAGAGGGGGTTTGGCAGAGTGGGTGAAGGTGATGGTTAATGCCTCCTTACAGGAAGGAATATTTCCAGCGAGCTTAAAGCAAGCTATTATAAAACCGCTGTTGAAAAAAACATCACTGGATCCCACTCAATTCGACAACTATCGGCCAGTTTCCAATCTCCCCTATTTGGGCAAAGTCATGGAACGTGTGGTGGCGACACAACTCCAGGGATTTCTGGTAGACACTGATTATCTAGACCCGGCACAGTCTGGCTTTAGGCCGGGACATGGAACTGAGACAGCCTTGGTCGCCTTGGTAGATGATCTGCGCAGGGAACTGGACAGGGGGAGTGTGTCCCTGTTAGTTCTGCTGGACCTCTCAGCGGCCTTCGATACCGTCGATCACGGTATCCTTCTGGGCCGCCTCATGGATATGGGGCTCGGAGGCACTGCTCTGCGGTGGCTCCGATCCTTCCTTGAGGGACGGACCCAGAAGGTGTTATTGGGTGACACCTGTTCGGCCCCACAACCGTTGTTGTGTGGAGTCCCACAGGGTTCAATCTTGTCCCCGATGTCATTTAACATCTACATGAAGCCGCTGGGAGAGATCATTCGGAGTTTCGGACTAAGATGCTATCTCTATGCAGATGACGTCCAAATCTGTCACTCCTTCTCACCTGTCACCAAGGAGGCGGTCCAGACCTTGAATCGGTGTTTAGCCGCTGTGTCGGACTGGATGAGAGCTAACAAATTGAAACTAAATCCAGACAAGACAGAGGTCCTACTGATCAGTCGTAAGGCCGAACAGGGCATAGGGTTACAGCCTGTGTTAGACGGGGTTACACTCCCCCTGAAGACACAGGTTCGCAGCTTGGGAGTGATCCTGGACTCATTGCTGAGCCTGGAGCCCCAGGTCTCGGCGGTGGCCGGGAGAGCTTTTGCACAATTAAAACTTGTGCACCAGCTGCGCCCGTACCTTGGGAAGTCGGACTTGGCCACGGTGGTCCACGCTCTTGTTACATCCCGGTTAGATTACTGCAACGCACTCTACGTGGGGTTGCCTTTGAAGACTGCTCGGAAACTCCAACTAGTCCAACGAGAGGCAGCCAGATTGCTCACCGGGGCGTCATACAGGGAGCATACCACCCCCCTGTTATATCAGCTCCACTGGCTGCCAATCCAGTTCCGAGCACAATTCAAAGTGCTGGTTTTGACCTATAAAACCCTATACGGTTCCGGCCCAGTGTACCTGTCCGAACGGCTCTCCCTCTACGTCCCACCCCGGAGCCTAAGATCCTCTGGGGAGGTCCTGCTCTCGACCCCGCCTTTATCACAGGTGAGATTGGCGGGGACGGGGAGCAGGGCCTTCTCAGTGGTGGCCCCCCGCCTATGGAATTCCCTCCCCGGGGAAATCAGATCGGCAACTACGCTCCTTTCTTTCAGGAAAAAACTAAAAACATGGATCTGGGACCAGGCATTTGGACAAGCGGGTAAATAAAGAAGAACTCTACTGATGGCTAAGAACGGACTAACGGATTGGTTGTATGGAACTCTGGAACGAAACGCTGACTATAGGAATGACTTTATATGATGTTTAGATGATGTTTATACAATGACCTAGATACTAATGCTGATGTTTTATTGTGATAATTGTTTTAATTATATTTTGTATATCGCTTTTATATTTTTATATTTTGTACACTATGTATTATTATGTATAGGCATCGAATTCTGCCTTTTGTGTAAGCCGCACTGAGTCCCCCTCCGGGGGTTGAGAAGGGCGGGGTAAAAGCACCAGTAATAAATAAATAAAATAAATAAATAAATGTATGCTCCCTTGCCCTATTCCCCATTCCTTATATGTATGTATGCCTATATGAAAAATATGAAGGAAAGCAACCTTTTCATGAAACCAGCACTTTGCGGCTCCTGGAAGTTTCCCAACTTCCTGGGCCAGTAAATCCCTAAACAAAGGACTCAGCCAAAACCCATTTGCATGGACAATAAGTAAATGGCTCTTATCAGACCATGCCTCTGAAGGCTGAAAGCCAGGCCATCTGTAATGATAGGGTCTATGGACATTTTGGATCGCCCAACACAAAGGGCAATTCTCTATCTGCGAGGAACCAGGAATTTTGCCACAGCCTCTCCATTGTGTCACATCCTGACCAGCTGAAACCAACATTAACTTCATCAGTGAACTCTATATCCCAGGACAGTAACACAAAGGACCTAGCCTCTCGGGGCTAGACAAAGATGCTGATTCAAAAGGCTAAAACCATAACTCAGACTCTGCTTGAGAGCCTAAGCTATTGTTGGGTCATTGGGCAAACATCGGTCATCTTAATCCAGTCAACTAGACATTTCTTCATTGTTTCCTTGTTGCCCACCTCCCTTCCACCTCATTGGCTGAGCGGCCAGAGCAGGGTTCAGGCCGCCATTGGCTCTCCTGCTGGTTTGCTGACGTCACAGCCAATCATAACAAAGCCAGCTCAGGGGGCGGGTGGGCATGGGAACTTTTGAATCTGAAGTCTATATATATATTGTATCTCTCTGTTCAATGGGTATGTCGATTGTTTTGGTAGGCTAATGCAATAGTTATCCTTTCCAGCTGGAATGAAATAAAACCTCAGTGGCTTTCTCTTCAACTTTGTGAGATTGATTCTGGAATACCGGCGTTTATTCTCACCAGGTAACCCACAATGGCTTGGATCTCTCTATCCACAGCCAATCTAAATTGCTCGACAACAAAGATACAATGAATAAAACCCAATCAGAAGAGCTTGCTATGGGTGTTCTGGCATGTTCTATAGCAGCCACAGCAGCAGACTCCTCTAGCCCTCCCAAGTCTTGTGGCCTCAGTTTTTAAAGCTGCACCCTCCTGGAGTTGGTTAGCCACTCCCAGCCGGAAATGGCCTGGGGTTGCAATCTTACTTGTGAGGAGCCCCAAAGTTGGGATCTGGAGAGCTTGCTGGGGGTGTTCCAGCCTCTTCTGTAGCAGCAACAGCAGCAGACTCCTCCACAAAGTTAATGGCTCTATTGAGTAACTGGTGGCCAAACACGATGTACCATTAATTTGCCCTTGAGAAGAAGGTGTTTCAGCAGATGGAGCTAATGTTCAGATGGTAATTGTTATGTGGGAATCAAAGAGACTTGTTTCCTTCCTCCCTGTTATGGTTGGCCCCAGTCCATGTTTTATGGTAGTGGGAAGAAAAGTTCATTTCCGCCCACAATTAACTGGCAGCTGCCTGGACCCCTCAGTCCAGATTAGTCCAGTAACATTAACCCCTCCTGGTAATTTCTCAGAGAAGAACATTCAAAGAGGCGAATGATTTGATTAACCCCATTTGTAATTTCTTTTAAGTTTATTTCCTTTATTTTTATTCCACCTTCCTCCATATATACCATACTCCAGTTTAACATGCACATTGCATTGTTAAAATTTTGGTGTGTTCTAGATCCGACGGTGCATTAGAATTGTGCCTGTGTTGTTTGACAACACAGGCCATCCGTGACCCCTAGATTCCTAAGAATAAAATATTCCTCATTGGATAGCCTTTAGGTACAGAGGGATAGAAAATGACTTCATGTACAGTCTGGCTTTTTATGCTTCTCAGGATGTCAGAAAATTCATCACTTAGCATGTTTATATGACTCTCCCCTTTTTTAAAATGCACATTCATCAGAGGGTTGTTGTAAGTGTTTTGGGCTGTATGGACATGTTGCAGAAGCATTCTCTCCTGACGTTTTGCTTGCATCTATGGCAGGTATCATCAGAGGTTGCGAGATCAGTTCGAAACTAGGAAAATGGGGTTTATATATCCGTGGAATGTCCAGAGTGGGAGAAAGAACTCTTCAGTGTTGGAAGTAGGTGTGAATGTTTCAATTGGTCACCTTGATTAGCATTAATGACCTAGAAATTTTCAAGGTGTGGCTTCTTACTGCCTTTGTTGAGAGGTGATTAGCTGTCACTGATTGTTTCTAGTCCGGAGTTCCCCTGTTTTTGAATGTTGTTTTTCATTTACTGTTATGATTTTATTATTTCTATTGTCAAAGGCTTTCATGGCTGGAATCACTGGGTTGTTGTAGGTTTTTTTTGGGCTATATGGCCATGTTCTAGAAGCATGCCTTGGACTGCGAGAAGATCCAACCAGTCCATCCTCCAGGAAATAAAGCCCGACTGCTCACTGGAGAGAAGGATATTAGAGACAAAGATGAAGTACTTTGGCCACATAATGAGAAGATAGGAAAAGTTGAAGAAAGCAATGATGCTGGGGAAAATTGAAGGAAAAAGAAAGAGGACAAGCCAGTCACTGGACAAGGGCAAGATGAATGGATGGTATCCTTGAAGTGACAGGCTTGACTTTGAAGGAGCTAGGGGAGGCCACAGCCAACAGGGAGCTCTAGCGTGGGCTTGTCCAGGAGGTCACAAAGAGTTGGAAATGACTGAATGAATAAACAACAACAATTAATCCTAATCAAGGAGGCCTATTGAAACATTCACACTTGCCTCAAGTAGACAAGAGTTCTTTCTCCCACCCTGGACATTCCACAGATATAAAAACCCAATTTTCCTAGTTTCCAACAGACCTCACAACCTCTGAGGATGCCTGCCATCGATGTGGGCAAAACGTCAGGAGAGAATGCTTCTGGAATATGGCCATACAACCCAAAATATCTGCAACAACCCAATGATTCCAGCCATGAAAGCCTTCAACAATAGATTCATCAGAGTTAATGGCTCTGTTAAGTAACTGGTGGCTGAACACTATGTACGATTAATAGTATTATTTGCCCTTGAGAAGAAGGAGTTCCTGCAGATGAAGTGAATGTTTAAGTGCTAATTGTTATGTGGGAAGCAAAGAAGCTTATCTCCTTTCTCCCTGTTACGGTTGGCCTCAATTCATCTTTCATGGCATTGGGAAGAAAAGTTCATTTTCACCCACAATTAACTGGCAGCTGTCTAGACCCCTTCGTCCAGATTAGACCCAGAGCGCTACACTCCTCACCAGTTCCTCGCCCCACTCAAACAGGCTCCTTCTACACTGCTATATAATTCAGATTACCAAAACAGAAAATCCGCATTATCAGATTTGAACAGGATTATGTGAGTCTACAATGCCATGTAATCCAGTTCAAAGCAGATCTTGTGGATTTTGTATGGCAATGTAAAAAGGGCCCCAGTAGTCCTATAATCTCTTCTGGTCCTTTTTCAGAGTACGACCTCCAAAGAGGTGAATCATTTGATTATTCTCATATGTATTTTATTTTTAGTTTATTTCATTTACCCTACCTTCTTCCTTATATATCATATTCACTTCGCTTTTTTTTTTGCTAAGTTGCATTGCTAAAATTATAGTGGGTATTAGATCCGATGGCGCATTAGAATTGTTCCTGTGTTGTTGGGCAAAAGATCACAGCTAAGGGTAAAGGATGGAGAGGTGGCGGTGATGTGAAAAAGCTGGTGGGAAGGCTTGATGGAGGAGCATAGCATCTCATCAGCATTTTTTCAGCCACTAGCGACTTCCTACCTGGGCACTTTGGAGGAGCAGAAACTGGCGGTGGTCATGAAAAGGTTAGTGCAATGGTTCTCAATCTGGGGGTCAGGATCCCTGGGGAGGTTGCAAGGGGGGTTTCAGAGGGGTCACCAAAGACCATCACTTTGGCAGAGAAGGCTGAAGACTTCTCCACCTGTTCTTCTCTGGTTTTGGAAACAGACGGCAAATTCTCACACCCTCCTCATGCTCTCTGGGTGTAGGTGAACTACAACTCCAAAACTCAGTCAGTGCCCACCAAACCCTTCCAGTATTTTCTGTTGGTCATGCAAGTTCTGTGTGGGAAATTTGCCCCAATCCTATCGTTTGTGGGGTTCAGACTACTCTTTACTTGTAGGTGAACTATAAATCCTAGCAACTACAACTACCAAATGTCAAGGTCTATTTTCTCCAAACTTTTCCAGTGTTCATATTTGAGCATATTTAGTATTCATGCCAATTGTGGTCCATCCCAGTACTCTCTGGATGTAGGTGAACTACAATTTCAAAGCTCAAGGTCAATGCCTACCAAACCCTTCCACTATTTTCTGTTAGTCATGGGAGTTCTGTTTGGTTCAATTGCATCAGAATGCTCTTTGATTGTAGGTTAACTACGGTATAAATACCAGTAACTACAACTCCCAAATGACAAAATCAACACCCCACCCCACCAGTATTCAAATTTGGGCACATTAGGTATTTGTGCCCAATTTGGTCCAGTGAATGAAAATACATCCTGCATATCTGATATTTAGATTATGATTCATAACAGTAGCAAAATTACAGTTATGAAATAGCAACAAAAATAAATTTATGGTTGGGAGTCAGCACAACATGAGGAACTGTATTAAAGGGTCATGGATTTAGGAAGATCGACATCCACTGGGCTAGTGGGAAGGCCAGAAAGCTTCCCACCAGTCTTTTTGTGGGCACCGGCTGCCATCAGCTCACATTATGCATGACAGCAAATCCTTTTTTTGTAGTGCACACCTTCAAAATTGAGGCTCGCATTATATTTTATGGTACATTGTACTCAAGTTAATACCTTAAATATGGTATTGGGACTCAGGACAGCTCCAAGTAGGCCCATTGAATAGCTGGGAGAAAGGCTCGGCAGGAGATCTCTGCAGAGATCTGAGGCCCCTTCCATACAGCTGATTAAAATCCCACATTGAATGGGATTATATGGCAGTGTGGACTCAGATAATCCAGTTCAAATATTGTGGATTATTTGCCTTGATATTCTGGGTTATATGGTTATATGGCTCTGTGGATGGGTCCTCAGGCTAGAGCTACATTGGTTATCAAATCAGATAAGCCCCATTATCTGCTTTGAACTGGATCATAGAATCATAGAGTTGGAAGAGACCTCGTGGGCCATTCAGTCCAACCCCCTGCCAAGAAGCAGGAAATCGCATTCAAAGCATCCCCGACAGATGGCCACCCAGCCTCTGTTAAAAGCCTCCAAAGAAGGAGCCTCCCCCACATGCTGGGGCAGAGAGTTCCACTGCTGAACAGCTCTCACAATCAGGAAGTTCTTCCTAATGTCTAGATGGAATATCGTTTCCTGTAGTTTGACACCATTGTCCTAGTCTCCAGGGCAGCAGAAAACAAGCTTGCTTCACGTCCACATCATCTGAATTGAACTGGATGATATGAGTCTACACTGGATAATATGAGTCTACACTGCTATAAAATCTAGTTCAGAAAAGCTGGATTTTATCTCACAGTATGAGGGAAACAAAAGAAATTGCAACAATCTTAGTGGTGTTGTTGTTCATTTGTTCAGTTGTTTCCGACCCTTTGTGACCTCATGGACCAGCCCACGCCAGAGCTCCCTGTCGGCCAGTTCATTCAAGGATTCCTAGTGGTACATGTGCCTAAAGTTGATTGCTAAGGGGCACATGCGCATAGAAGAGAAACTTAGACTTGTATAACCTTGCGATATCTTGTAAATCAGTCAATTTTGGAGAAACAGAAACTTAGTGAAAACTCTTGTTCGCCTGCACTGTAAAATGCTATAAAATTTACTTGGTGACTTAAGCGGGGGGGGGGGGGGGGGGGAGGGTATCCTTCATCTAAGACTGATAACTGTCACCTCAGTCATTAATAAAACAAACTCTTAAAAACTGATACTGTGCTGCTGCCTCCTTGCTCCCAAAAAGACGCAACAACAGTGTAGATGGGCCTGGAGTCTACACTGCCAGATAATCTATATATAATGTAATGTTTGTTTGTGGGATTAACATAACTCAAAAACCACTGGACAAATTGATACCAAATTTGGACACAAGACACTTACTACCTCAAGGAGTGACCATCGCTCAAAAATGGGATTTGTAGTTGCTGCGATTTACAGTTCACCTGCAATCAAAGAGCATTCAGAACCTCACCAACGATGGAATTGAACTTGACACACAGGACTCCCATGACCAACAGAAAACACTAGAAGGGTTTGGTGGACATTGCCTTTGAATTTGGGAGTTGTAGTTCACCTACATCCAGAGAGCAATGTGAACTCAAACAATGATGTATCTGGACCAAACTTGGCACGAATACTCCATATGCCCAAATGTGAACACAGATGGAGTTTGAGGGAAATAGACCTTTACATTTGGGAGTTGTAGTTGCTGGGATTTATAGTTCACCAACAATCAAAGAGCATTCTGAACCCCACCAATGATAGAATTGGGCCAAACCTCCCACACAGAACCCACACAACCAACCGAAAATACTGTATTTTCTGGTGGACACCTCCTCGTGACCCCCTCAGGGGTCCCAACCCCCATGTTGAGAAATGCTGCCTTAAGGCCATCCAGTCCACCTCCCTTCACCAAGGCAAAAAAACATAATCAAAGCCCTCCTAACAAAGAGCCATCCAGCCATAGATATATGATTCACACATATATGTATATGACACATATAATGTCATAGATTTGAAAGGGACCCCTAAAGAAGGACAATAATATGTTCCATGTTTCAGAGTAGGCAAACCAAACAATCTCTACATCAACACTGACAAAGCAACAACAAGAAGTACTGTTTACCCACAAGCAGAAAGACATTACATATATTAGTAACCAACACTTTCTCATTACTTTATTTTCCAGATCACCAGACTGGGCCATAGCAACGCGTGGAAGGGGACGGCTAGTCTCAAATAAACAGATAAACTGCAACCAGATCCTGGAATAGAAGGCAGTGTAGATCCAGCCTATGTTTAGTGATTTACTCTTGGACTCACTTATTTGTCTTTAGGTAATATGTGGTATTATTGACACACAATTTCTCCAGCTTCGTATTGAAAATGAGTTTATTCTCTTGCTGTCAGCTCTCTTCGCCCTCCAGCTTTCACAACTGTACAGAGAAATAAAAAATACTATAGAGTGGATAGTCTAACATTGATATTAAGTGATATAATCTATTACTTGAGGATCTTGTTAAATTCCCTCTGGTGCCCATCTAAATCTTTTGATTTCTGGACAGTAGTTTCCATCCTGATTTATGACTGAGCCAAGAGATGGAAAATCTTTCATTAGATAATATCCCATTAAAAGTCTTAAAGCTTGATATTTTCAATTGCTTTGGAAAAAATTGGAAAAGAGCCTGTTTCTCTCATTCACTCTGTTACAATTGGTTACTTACACATTACCAAAAATAAATGAAGAGACACAGTTTATTTATTCATTAGTTGTTGATTTATTCTGGAGAACAAGCCCTATGAGGAACGGCTTAGGGAACTGGGCATGTTTAGCCTGAAGAAGAGAAGGCTGAGAGGAGACATGATAGCCATGTATAAATATGTGAGAGGAAGCCACAGGGAGGAGGGAGCAAGCTTGTTTTCTGCTTCCTTGGAGACTAGGACGCAGAACAATGGCTTCAAACTACAAGAGAGGAGATTCCATCTGAACATTAGGAAGAACTTCCTGACTGTGAGAGCCGTTCAGCAGTGGAACTCTCTGCCCCGGAGTGTGGTGGAGGCTCCTTCTTTGGAAGCTTTTAAGCAGAGGCTGGATGTCCATCTGTCAGGGGTGATTTGAATGCAATATTCCTGCTTCTTGGCAGGGGGTTGGACTGGATGGCCCATGAGGTCTCTTCCAACTCTTTGATTCTTTGATTCTATGATTCTATTCCAATGTTTCTCCAATGCACACGAGACACCATACATGATTTCCATCCCACCTTGCCTTCACAACTATCCAATTTTCGGTGTGCCTGCATTGTTGAAATGATGTAATTTGACACCACTTTTATTCCCATCGCTGAGTACTATCGTATCCTGGGAGCTGTAGTTTGATAAGGCATCAGCATTCTTTGGGAGAGAAGGCTACAGACCTTGCAGAACTACAACTCTTATATTTCCAGAACATTGACCCATAGCATTTAAACTAGTGTCAAATTTGTATGATTTCTACAGCATAGATGCACCCATGGTCAGGGATGATTTCAGAGACATTCTTAGGCTGGATCTACACTGTCCTATATCCCAGGATCTGATCCCAGATTATATGCTTTGAACTGGATTATAAGGGGCCCTCCCATACAGCTGTATAAAATCCACATTGAATTGAATAATATGGCAGTGTGGACTCAGATAGCCCAGTTCAAAGCAGATATTGTGGATTATCTGCCTTGATATTCTGGGTTTTATGGCTGTGTGGAAGAGTCCTGAGTCTACACTGCCAGGTAACATGGAATAAGAAGATAATCAGGGTTCAGATCCTGGGATATAAGGCAGTATAGATCCAACCCAAGATTCATACCGGAGTGAGAACCAAATCTCTGTTCAAGGCTATAACTCAAGCTCCCAGTGGCGCAGTGGGTTAAACCCCTGTGCCAGCAGGACTGAAGACCGACAGGTCGCAAGTTCGAATCCGGGGAGAGGCAGATGAGCTCCCTCTATCAGCTCCAGCTCCTCATGCAAGGACATGAGAGAAGCCTCCCACAAGGATGATAAAAACATCAAATCATCCGGGCGTCCCCTGGGCAACGTCCTTTCAGATGGCCAATTCTCTCACGCCAGAAGTGACTTGCAGTTTCTCAAGTCACTCCTGGCACGACAAAAAAAAAGGCTATAACTCTTATTTCATGCTGTCTCACAGAACATTCCTATTGTATTATAAGATTTATTTAAAGAATCCTTTAAAATGGTTTGGTCAGAAACATAGGAACTCGATGAATCCAAGGGCTGCATTGATGTTTGATTCTGTGATGTGCACAGCTATAATTTATTTGCGAACTCATGAGGAAGAAATTATATTTGTCTGTCTCAGTCTGGGGTTGTTGTTGTTTCTTAATAGTATCTCATTCTCTGGCATCACCAAAAAGGAACTACATGCTGATGTTGCAAAAGTCTCGATTGGAACAGCATCGATATTCACGAACACTAAGGAATGAACTAAAAGAAAGGTTACAAAAGTTCTTGTCTCTCTGGCAGCCCATTGTCTTCTTTACTAAGATACCTGTTAGGATGGTCAAGATAAACAGAAAGTTTCGGTGTTAATACTCTCTGGCAATCCAATTTGAAATTGTATTTCTAAACTGTAAGATGTTTAAAAGGTATCTTACCTTCACAAATCTATACCATATAAATATGAAATCATATGCAGTGTTCCCTCACTTATTGCTGGAGTTAGGTTCCAGGACCTCCCGCAATAAGTGAAAAACCACGATGTAGGGATGTTCTATTTATTTTAACATTTATACATTATTTTAGTAGTTATACACTATTTTAAGTATTTATAAACTTAAAATAAAGTGAAGGAAAGGCCTTTCAAGGCCGGAAGGAGGACTGAGGAGGGAAAGCACCTTGGAGAGTGGCAACAGCAAAACCCCACAAAACAGCGAAAATACCATGATATAATTTTAAATTAATACTTTGGAATCCGTGAAAAAGCGAGTCCGCAATAAGCGAACTGCGAAGTAGTGAGGGAAAACTGTATACTAATTTCTAAACAGTTATAAGATACTGAAGACTTAATTTACCAAATCCATAGTGCTCCGCAGTGGTGCAGGTAGCCTTATCGCTAAGCATTTCACATGTGCTTCGAAGAGGAGAACATTTGTTTACTCGAAGTGTTATAGTACATCTTGCACATTTTATTGCATCTCCTAAAACACACAAACATTTCATATTCCAATTGTTGTCTTTACATCATCACTTATCATCATTCTCACCTACCAAGAGATACCATGCCCATATTTAAAATTGAGATATACAAAATTATGTGCTACCTATCTCCAAATGTCAAAATGGTGATGACAATAACAGCAACAACATTTTCATAGATAATCATCCTCACATGGAAATACTGACCAAGATTTTTCCAAGAGTCCTCCTCCATTGTTCTTTCCAACGCAAAGTCTGACTTGAGGAAAAAGGGGGGAGTCAGACTTACTGTATATATTCTTGCATAAATCTATACATTTTAGTAAAAAGGAATATCCCCTAAAATCTGGATCAACTTCTCCACAGGGCAATGTAAGTGCTGTATCTCACAGAAATATCCCTTTCTCTAAATGGCAAAAAGCAAGAGCCCAGTCAGTCCTGGGAGAACCTAAAAGAAGTCTCCATAAAATGATTCTCAATTTAGCAATAAGTCATATCAAAGTCCATAATTTTGGCCACAATACCCTGCCCTACATTAATACTGTATATCAGGTTGACTTATACATGAGACTTATACAAGGGGCTGCTGATAAGTCTTTGGCTTTACTTAGAAATAAACAAGATAGGTAGATGAAACTTTGCATTTATTCCACATACTCTCCTCTGATATCAACACACTTGTTACTTCGATATTCCAAGTTCTGTAAGCCTTGCAAAAAGAAGAATTTTGGATATGCCTCAAACCAGTAATCCATAGCAGCCATAGCACCAGAAATGGTGTGAAATTTAGTACTCTTGAGGTATTTCTTCAGGTTTGGAAACAGATGATAGTCAGAGGGAGCTAGATCTGGTGAATAAGGTGGGGTGGTCAACCAGCTGGAAGCCCAGCTCCACCAGTTTTGTCATGGTCACTTGTGCAGTGTGAGCGGAGGCGATGTCTTGCAGAAACAAGATTCCTTTGGACAGTTTGCCGCGCCTTTTGGCCTTCAGAACTGCCTTCAATTGGTCAACATGTTCAGTGTAGTACCTTGCATTGATGGTGGAATCATTTTGGAGATAGTCCACTAAGCAGCACACCCTCCTTATCCCAGAACACAGATGCCATCACCTTACTGGCTGATTTTTGCACCCTGAACTTCTTTGGACGAGGAGAACTACTGTGCCTCCACTCTTTTGACTGCACCTTGGTTTCATGGTCATACAAATAAATCCAGGTCTCATCCATAGTGACCAGTCGATCTAGGAAGTCCTTATCAGTCCAGAAACGCTGACAAATGGACTGGGAAGTTTTCACTCGCATGCTTTTTTGCTCTGTTGCCAAACATTTGAGGACACACTTTGCAGAGAGCTTCTTCATGTTCAAATCTTCATGGATAATGACATGAACATATTCACGAAAAATCCCCATGATTTCTGCTATTCCTTTAGCTGAAATTCACTGATTATCCAGTATGAGGTTGTGCACAGTATTGACAATCTCCGGAACAATGACCACTCTCAGTCGTCCAGGATGTTCCTCATCATTGGTGCTGAAGTGGCCCGTTTTAAATTTGGCAACCCAGTTCTTAACTGTAGAATATGAAGGGCATTGATCCCCCAATGTCTGTGATATATCCTTTGTGGACTTTCCTTGCAGAAACAAGAATTTTATCACTCCTCTGCTCTCATTTCCTGTGAATATCACCTTAGACACTTTGTTTTCCCATGTGTCTAGATCATTGTTGCCATAAGCTACAAACACAAAATTTTGCAAACATATATAAGACACATAAGGCTTTCATGTGATGTAACATTCATTACCATAGAAACAAAACAAGAACACAAAGCCAAAGACTTATCAGCAGCCCCTCGTATAAGGTATTCTCTTTTGGCATAGCTTTCCTTACCTCTTGCAAGTTGGGCTTACCTGTTGGGATGAGACAGAAAAGAACACAGATTGTGAATAGCCAAGCCTGAGCCATCCGCGTCCTCCAGATTCCCAAGAAAAAAATATTCCTCATTGGATATCTTTTGGGTACAGAGGGATAGAAAATGACTTCACTCCGGGTAAACTCTGGCTTTTTATCTTTCTTGGGATGTTAGAAAATTCATCACTTGGCATGTTTATATGACTCTTTCTTTTTCTTTTTCTTTTTTTAAAAAAGCACATTCATGAGAGTTAATGGCTCCATTGAGTAACTGATGCCTGAACACCATGTACCACTAATAGCGTTATTTGCCCTTGAGAAGAAGGAGTTCTTGCAGGTGGAGCTAATGTTTAGATGGTAATTATTATGTGGGAAGCAAATAGACTTATCTCCTTCCCCCCTGTTTTGGTTGGCATCAATACATCTACCATGGCAATGGGAAGGAAAGTTCATCCCCCTCCCCAATTAACTTGCAGCTGTCTGGACCCCTAAGTCCAGATTAGAACCAAAGCTCTACACTCTGGTCCTTTCTCAGAGAACGACCTTCAAAGAGGTGAATCATTTAATTATTCTCATATGTAATTTATTTTTAGTTTATTTCCTTTATCCCACCTTCTTCCTCATATATCATATTTACTTCACCTTTTTTTGGCTTAATTTGACTTTTTTTGGCTGAACAAGTGGACCTAGCATGCATCACTGAGACCTGGTTGGATGAGCGGGGGGAGGGGGGGGGTCAACCCCACCATGCTCTGTTCTCCAGGTTTTGGGGTGCACCTGGGGGGCGGGGAGGAGGGGTTGCAATGGTCTATCATGAGTCCATTTCCCTGGTCAGGTACTCCTTCATGCAGTGCCCTGGGTTCGAGAGTATTCACCTGAGAGTGGGTAACCGAGACAGCTTGGGGATTCTGCTCGTGTACCGTCCACCCCGTTGCACAGCAGTCTCCCTGCCAGAGCTACCAGGAGTTGTCTCTGACTTGGTGTTGGAGTCCCAAGGCTAATAGTGCTGGGAACTTCAATGTCCACCTTGTCCGGAGCAGCTCAAGACTTCATGGCTGCCATGACAACCATGGGGCTGTCCAAAGTGATATCTGGTCCCACTAATGCAGTTGGTCATACTCTGGATCTAGTTTTTATTGCAGATGGGGGTAATGTCAGTGTGGACGAACTAAAAATCCTTCCTTTTTCATGGACTGACCATCACCTGATCAGTCTTAGGCTTACCACAACCTCGAACTTCTGGAGAACCCATTAAGATGGACCGCCCCAGGAGGCTTATGGATCCAGAAGGACTCCTGATGTTTCTTGGGGATTTTCCTGCCATGGTGGTTGACAGTCCTGTCAAAAGCCCTGCTCAACCTCTATAATCAAGAGATGGCCAGGGCAGTGGACATGATCACCCCCGAACGTCCCCTCTCACTGCACAGAGTCAATCCAGCCCCCTGGTTTACTGGGGAGCTGGCAGCAATGAAGCAGGTGAGACGGAGGCTATAGCGCCACTGGCAGAAAACTCGAAATGCAGCTGCCCGAACATGGGCTAGAGCCTCTCTTAAGGCCTACTCTGTAGCAATGGAGGCAGCCAGAAAGACTTTCTCGACTGCCTGCATTGCGTCTGCATCTAATAGACCGGCGGAGTTGTTTTGGGTGGTCAGGGAATTCCAGAGTGGGGAGAACCTTGACCACCTGGCAATTCGATGTGGCCAGTTCGTACATCATTATGCAGATAAAGTTGCTCAACTGCATTCCAATTTAGATGCCAGTTTTGATGCCACGTCCATGGATGTAACGGAGGTACCTGTCTGTCCGGTTTTGATGGATTCATTTCAACCTGTTCAGCCTGATCAGATAAGCCCCATTATCTGCTTTGAACTGGATCATAAAATCATAGAGTTCCAATTCAAATCTCCTGCCAAGGAGCAGGAAATCGCATTCAAAGCACTCCCAACAGATGGCCATCCAGCCTCTGTTTAAAAGCCTCCAAAGAAGGAGCCTCCCCCACATGAAGGGGCAGAGAGTTCCACTGCTGAACAGTTCTCACAGTCAGGAAGTTCTTCCTAATGCCTAGATGGAATCTCATTTCCTGTATTTTGAAGCCATTGTTCCTCGTCCTAGTCTCCAGGGCAGCAGAAAACAAGCTTGCTTCAAGTCCACATTGATTTGAACTGATTTGAACTGGATGATATGAGTCTACACTGGATGATATGAGTCTACACTGCTTTAAAATCTAGTTCAGAAAAGCTGGATTTTATCTCACAGTATGAGGGAAACAAAAGAAATTGTAACATTCTTAGTGGTACATGTGCCTAAAGTTGATTGCTAAAGGGCGCATGCGCATAGAATAGAAACTTAGACTTGTATAACCTTGTGATATCTTGTAAATCAGTTGATTTTGGAGAAACAGAAACTTAGTGAAAACTCCCGTGCGCCTGCACTGTAAAATGCTATAAAATTTACTTGGTGACTTAAAGGGGGGGGGGGGGTATCCTTCATCTAAGACTGATAACTGTCACCTCAGTCATTAATAAAACAAACTCTTGAAAACTGATACTTGCCTTTACCAAAGTTGCTTAATGGCTGTGAAAATTAAAATAACCTTGGGAGACATCCGAATAGTATGGAATATTTATGAATAAAAAAGGTAAGTGGTTCAAATTCGTATTTGCACCTCCCACCTTTCCTGCATGGTTCAAAACTGCTTCAGAAGCCCAAAAGTCAGTAAGTTTTTATGACTTTTAGGTTCTTCCAAACCGGATCTATCCAACTCTACTGGATAATCTAACGTTGATATTAAGTGATATAATTTATTACTTGAGGATCTTGTTTGATTCCCTCTGGTGCCCATCTAAATTTTAGCTTTCTTTTGATTTCTTTACTGTAGTTACCATCCTGATGTATGACTGAGCCAAGAGATAATATCCCATTCAAAGTCTTAAAGATTGATATGTTCAATTGCTTTGGAAATATTTGGAAAAGAGCCTTTTTCTCTCATTCACTCTGTTACAACAGGTTACTTACATATTACCAAAAATAAATGAAGAGACACAATATATTCATTCATTGGTTGTTGCTTTATTTCAGTGTTTCTCCAATGCATTCAAGACACCATACATGGTTTCCATCCCCATCTTGCCCTTACAATAATCCAATTTTGGGTGCACCTTCATCCTAAAAATTGACACCACTTTTATTCCCATGGCTCAATGCTATCATATCCTGGAAGCTGTAGTTTGATAAGGCATCATCACACTTTGGGAGAGAACTACAGCTCTTATATTTCCAGAACATTGACCCATAGCAGTTAAACTTGTGTCAAATTTGTATGATTTCTACAGTGTAGATGCACTCATGGTCAGGCATGATTTCAGACACATTTTTAGGCTGGATCTACACTGTCCTATATCCCAGGATGTGCTTTGAACTGGATTATAAGGGGTCCCTTCCATGCAGCTGTATAAAATTCACATTGAACTCGATTACTTTATCTGGCGCAGCTCAGGACTTTATGGCCACCATGACGGCCATAGGACTGTCACAGATAATATCCGGCCCCACGCATCAAGCTGGGCACACTCTCGACCTTGTCTTTGTGGCGGACGACGAATTGATCAGAGTGGAAGATCAAAACATCCTTCCAGTGTCATGGTCTGACCATCATCTGATCACATTTAGACTTACTGCGACCCTAAACCTCCGCAGGGGTGGAGGACAAATTAAGATGGTCCGCCCTAGGAGACTGATGGATCCGGATGGATTCCTGAGGAATCTTAGGGTTCTTCCTGCCTTGGAGCCTGGCGATTCTATCGACGCCTTGGTAACTCTCTATAACGGGGAGATGGCCAGGGCGTTAGATATGATCGCACCCGAACGCCCCATCTCGTTGCGTCGTGACAGGCCATCTCCTTGGTTCACCGAGGAGCTGGCTGTGATGAAGCACACGAGAAGGGGGCTAGAGCGCAAATGGAGGAAATCTCGAGATGTATCTGATCGAACACGGGCTAGAGCCTCTCTTAAGGCATACTCCGTGGCCATACGGGCGGCCAGGAAGTCATTCACGACCGCTCGTATAGCATCTGCAGCAAATAGATCATCGGAGCTGTTTCGGGTCGTGGGAGAACTCCTTCACCCACCTGCGGTGGAGGAGGTCCCTGACGACCCCGCAGCTCGGTGTCGCGATTTCGCACACCATTTTGCAGATAAAGTCGCCCAGATACGCCTCGAGCTCGACTCCAATTCCATCGCAGTGCCTGAAGAGGTGACGGAGGTACCTGCTTGTCCAATTTTGTGGGATTCTTTTAGGCTTGTTCTTCCTGAAACCGTAGAGGAGGTTCTTGGGGCTGTGAGGGCGACCACCTCACCTCTAGACCCATGCCCATCTTGGCTCATTAAATCAGCCAGGGAGGGGTTGGTTGACTGGTTTGTATTGATTATCAATGCATCGTTGGAGCAAGGGATTTTTCCATCTGGTTTGAAACAGGCAGTGGTTCGTCCACTCCTCAAAAAAGCTTCCCTTGACTCCACGGTGCTGAATAACTACAGACCAGTCTCCAACCTCCCTTTCCTGGGTAAGGTGCTGGAGCGGGTGGTCGCCTCGCAGCTCCAGGGCTTCCTAGACGATACCAACTACCTAGATCAGGCACAGTCTGGCTTCAGGCCTGGTCATGGCACCGAGACAGCCTTGGTCGCCTTGGTGGATGACCTCCGCAGAGAGCTGGACAGGGGGAGTGTGACCCTGTTGGTTCTCCTGGACATCTCAGCGGCTTTCGATACCATCAATCATGGTATCCTCCTGGGTCGTCTCTCTGGGATGGGCCTTGGGGGCACGGTTCTGTCGTGGCTCCGGTCCTTCCTGGAGGGACGTACCCAGTTGGTGAAGCTGGGAGACGCCTGCTCGGACCCCTGGCCTTTGACCTGTGGGGTCCCGCAAGGATCTATCTTGTCGCCCATGCTCTTCAACATCTACATGAAACTGCTGGGAGAGGTCATCCGGAGTTTTGGAGTTGGGTGCCATCTCTATGCGGATGACACACAACTCTACTACTCCTTTCCACCTAATTCCAAGGAGGCTTCTCGGGTGCTGGACGAGTGCCTGGCCGCTGTGTCGATCTGGATGAGGAAGAACAAGCTGAAGATCAATCCCGACAAGACAGAGGTCCTCCTGGTCGATCGTAAACCGGATCGGGGTATAGGGTGGCAACCTGTGTTGGACGGGGTTACACTCCCCCTGAAGCCACAGGTCCGCAGTTTGGGAGTCCTCTTGGATTCTTCGCTTACACTTGAGGCTCAGGTGTCGGCGGTATCCGGGAGGGCCTTTGCACAACTGAGACTTGTGCGCCAGCTGCGACCGTACCTCGTGAAGGCGGATCTGGCCGGGGTGGTCCACGCCTTGGTCACCTCTAGAATGGATTACTGCAATGCGCTCTACGTGGGGCTGCCCTTGAAGACGGCTCGGAAACTACAATTGGTCCAGCGGGCAGCAGCCAGGATGCTAACTGGAGCTCATTATCAAGAGAGGTCAACCCTCTTGTTCAAGGAGCTCCACTGGCTGCCATTTATTTTCCGAGCCCAATTCAAGGTGCAGGTGCTCACCTACAAAGCCCTGAACGGTTTGGGACCACCCTACCTGCGTGACCGCATTTCCATCTACGAACCCACACGCTCGCTCCGGTCATCTGGGGAGGCCCTGCTCGTTATCCCACCTACGTCGCAAGCGCGCTTGGTGGGGACGCGGGACAGGGCCTTCTCTGTGGCGGCCCCCCGACTTTGGAATGCCCTTCCAAAAGAGCTTCGTCAGGCCCCTACTCTGGCAGTTTTCAGAAGGAACCTAAAAACTTGGCTGTTCCGATGTGCCTTCGCAGATTAGGAATCCCCATCCCAAGTCCTAGATGCACTTTAGCACAACTAATGCTGCTGCACACCGCACTTTTAATCCTACGTTCCTCCTGCCATCTCAGCACTTTTAACCCTGTACCCCATTGCGCTGGCCGAACCAGTTTTAATAGTGTCTTGATGTATTGTCATTGTGGTTATTTTGCTTAATTGTTTGATTTGCTTTGTTTATTGCTGTGTTATGTTTTCTATTGTATTGTGTTTTGTGGCTTCGGCCCGTGTAAGCCGCATCGAGTCCTTCGGGAGATGCTAGCGGGGTACAAATAAAGTTAATAATAATAATAATAAATAATAATAATAATAATTATATGGCAGTGTGGACTCAGATAACCCTGTTCAAAGCAGATATTGTGGATTATCTGCCTTGATATTCTGGGTTATATAGCTGTGTGGAAGGGTCCTGAGTCTACACTGCCAGATAATATGAAATAAGAAGATAATCAAGGTTCATATCCTGGGATATAGGGTAGTACAGATCCAACCCCAGATTCATAGCGGAGTGAGAACCAAATTTCTGGTCAAGGCTATAACTACTATATCATGTTGTCTCATTGAACATTCATGTGTGTGTGTGTGCATGTGCGTGTGTGCATGTGTGAACTTTGTTTGTTTTGAGTGACATCATAACTCAAAATCCGCTGGACTAATTGCCACCACATTTGGCTACAAGACACCTCCTAACCCAAGGAGTGACCATCACTCAAAAAATTGATTTTGTCATTTGGGAGTTATAGTTACTGGGATTTATAGTTAACTTACAATCAAAGAGCTTTCTGAACTCCATCAACAATGGAATTGAACCAAACTTGGCACACAGGACTCCCATGACCAACAGAAAACCCTAGGAGGGTTTGGTGGGCATTGACTTTGAGTTTTGGGATTGTTGTTCACCTGCATCCAGAGAGCACTGCGGACACAAACAATGAAGGATCTAGACCAAACTTGGCATGAATATGCCATATGCCCAAATATGAAAACAGATGGAGTTGGGGGGGGGGGGAATAGACCTTAACATTTGGAAGTTCTAGTTACTGGAATTTATAGTTCGCCTACAATCAAAGAGCATTCTGAACCCACCAATGATAGAATTGGGCCAAACTTCCCACACAGAACCTACTCCTTTGGCTACCCCTCTGGTGGTCTTTGGCGATCCTTCTGACACCCCCTTGTGACCCCCAGGGGTCCTGACCCCAGGTTGAGAAATGCTGCCTTAAGGCCATCTAGTTCATCTCCCTTCACCAGGGCAAGAAAACATAATCAAAGCCCTCCTGACAAAGACCCATCCAGCCTTAGATATAGATAGATATATATGATTCACACACACACATGTATGTATGGATGGATGTATATGATAGATATGGTATCATAGATTTGAAAAGTACCCCTAAAGAAGGACAATAATAAGTTGCATGTTCCAGAATAGGCAAACCTGGGCTCCCTCTGCACTCAGCACTTATAATTTCAGCCATGATACTGTTTTTAAAATGTGTGATGTGATTGTAATGTTTCTCTGATGTTGCGGTTAATTTTATTTTGTCTTATTTTATTTGATTGTGTGTGTTTTAATCCTAATTTTTGGGCTTGTTCCCCTGTAAACAGCCCCAAATCCCTTCGGGGAGATGGTGGCGGGATATAAAAATAAAGTTGTTGTTGTTGTTGTTGTTGTTGTTGTTGTTGTTATTATTATTATTATTATCTCTACATCAACACTGACAAAGAAACAACAACAAATCCTGTTTCCACACAAACATAAAGAAATGACATCTATTAGAAACCAACATTTTCTCATTACCATACTTTATTTCTCAGATCGCCAGGCTGGGCCACAGCAATGTGTGACAGAGGATGGCTAGTTGTTTTATAAGATTTTTTTTAAAAAGAATCCTTTAAAAAGTTTGCAAGAAACGTAAGGAATAGACAAATCGAAGGACTGTATTCGTGTTTGATTATGTGGTGTACGCAGCTATAATTTAATTGGAAACTCATGAAGAAGAAATCATATCTCTCTGTCTCAATCTGTGTTTGCTGTTATTTCTTAATAGTACCTCAGTCTCCAGCATCTCTACAAAGGAACTACATGCTCACGTTGCAAAAGTCTCGATTAGAACAGCATTTAGTAGTCTTACTCACTATGATCAAATTCTTTGACCGGCCGCATGCTCTCCTGTCTTCAGCACAGTCCTTTGTCTTAGTGACGTAAAAACCTGTTAGGATGATGTAGAAGACAGAAAGATTTTGTGTTAATACTCTCTGGCAATCTAATTTGAAATTGTATTTCTAAATTGTAAGATGCTTAAAAGGTATATTGCCTTAAAACATCTATATCAATCTACATGAATATGGAGTCATGTATACTCATTTCTAAACAGTTATAGGATACTGAAGACTTAATTTACCGAACAGATAGTCCTCCTGGACGATGCAGGTAGCCTGTTTGTAGGTCATTTCACATGTGCTTACAAGAGGAGAACATTCGTTTCGAGGGTAGGAAAGACACATTGCACATTTTATTGCATCTCCTACAAAAATGCAAATGTTTCATAATCCAATTGTTGTCTTTACATCATCACTTATCATCATTCTTATCATTCTTATCTACCAAGAGACACCATGCCCATATATAAAAGAGATATAGAAAATTATGTGCTCCCTCTCTCCTAATTTCAAGATGACGATGACAATAAGAGCAACAATATTTTCATAGGTCACCCTCACATGAAAATATTGACTAAGGGCCCTTCCACACATCCCTATATCCCAGAATATCAAGGCAGGAAATCCCACAGTATCTGAGTATGGACTCAGATAACCCAGTTCAAAGCAGACATTGTGGGATGTTCAGCCTTGATATTCTGGGATATAGGGCTGTGTGGAAGGGCCCAAAGATTTTACCAAGAGCCCTCCTCCAGTGTTCTTCCCAACCACAAAGTCTGACTTGAGGGAAAAAGCGGAAGTCAGACTTAGTGTATATATTCTTGCATAAATCTATAAATTTTAGTTAAAAGGAACATCCCCTAAAATCTGGATTGACCTCCACAGGTCAATGTAAGCACTGTATCCAATTTTTATACCAAAAAAGGGAAACACCCCCTTCTCTCAAAGGCAAAAAGCAAGAACCTGGAAGAATCTAAAAAAGTTCTCCATAAAATGACTCTCAATTTAGCAACAAGTCATATCAACGTCCATAATTTTGGCCACAATACCTGCCCTAGATTAATATATGAAGTTGACTTATACATGCGTATATAAGGTATTCCACCTTTGGCATAGCTTTCCTTAGCTCTTGCAAGTTGGGCTTACCTTTTGGGATGAGGTAAAAGAGAACAGAGACTGTGAATAGCCAAGCCTGGGCCATCCGTGATCCCCGGATACCCAGGAAAAAACTCTTCCTTATTTTGGGTACAGAGGGATAGAAAATGACTTCACTCTGTGCGCAGTCTGGCTTTTTATCCTTCTCTGGATGTCAGTCGGATATTAGAATTAATAAATCAAAGAAACACAACCATCAGCTTCCAGACCATTATGTCTTGGTTTGGAAAAATTATCACTTGGCATGTTTATATAACTCTCTCCTTTTTAAAAAAGAGTTAATGGCTTTGTTGAGTAACTGGTGGCTGAACACGATGCACCTTTAATAGCATTATTTGCCCTTGAGAAGAAGACGTTCCTGCAGATGGAGCTAATGTTCAGATGGTAATTTTTATGTGGGAAGTAAAGAGATATCTCCTTCTTTCATGTTATGCTTGGCCCCAACCATATCCCTGCTGAAATCTTTAAAGAGGTTGGGCCTGAGTTGACACAACCGCTCAACCAGCTCATTAAAAAAGTGTGGGTGACCAACAAAATCAAAGCACACTTCAAAAAAGGGAAAGAACAGACTGCGGAAACTATCGCGGTATCTCCCTTCTAATCTCCGCTGGGAAAATCCTCGCAAGAATCCTTGCAAACCGCCTTCTGCCCTCTCAGAAGACACCCTCCCAGAATCCCAGAACGGCTTCCGCCCCTCCAGAGGAACCGTGGACATGATCTTCACTGCACGACAGCTCCAAGAAAAATGCAGGGAACAAAATCAACCTCTGTACATGGCATTCATTGACCTTGCAAAGGCATTCGACACAGTGAATCGCAGCGCTCTCTGGACCATCCTCCAAAAAATCGGATGCCCTGACAATGTTGTGAACATCCTGTGGCTTCTCCATGATGACATGATGGCAACAGTCTTGGACAGCAATGGATCCCGAAGTGATCCATTTAAGGTGGAATCAGGTGTCAAACAGGGTTGTGTTATTGCCCCAACCTTATTTTCCATCTTCATCGCTATGATACGTCACCTTGTTGATGGGAAGCTCCCCATCAGACTGGAAATCATCTATTAAACAGATGGCAAGCTATTTAACTTCAACAGACTGAAAGCCAAAAGCAAGGTCACAACAACATCTGTTATAGAACTCCAGTATGCCAATGACAACACAGTCTATGTGCAATCAGAAGAAGACCTACAAGCCACTCTAAATAGCTTTGCAGAAGCATACAAGAAGCTCGGCCTCTCATTGAATATTGAGAAAAACAAAGTCGTCTTCCAGCAGGTACCAGCCAATCCCTCTGCAATGCCAGTAATACAGCTTAATAGTGGAACATTAGAAAATGTTGACTATTTCTGCTACCTTGGGAGCCATCTCTCCACAAAAGTCAACATTTACACTGAAATGCAACACCGCCTGAGCTCTGTGAGTGCAGCATTTTTCCGAATGAAGCACAGAGTGTTTGAGGACTAGGATATCCATAGAGAGACCAAGTTTATCCAAACCCTGCTATACACCTGGAAAACGTGGATTGTCTACAGACATCACACTCAACTCCTGGAACAATTACATCAGCGCTGCCTCCGAAAAATCATGCAAATCTCTTGGGAAGACAGGCAGACAAATGCCAGCGTGCTGGCAGATGCAAAGACCACCAGCACTCAAGTGATGCTCCTCCGCAAACAACTCCACTGGACTGGCCACGTTGTCTGAATACTCAATCACCATCTCCCAAAGCAGTTACTATACTCCCAACTCAAGAATGGGAAATATAATGTTAGTGGACAGGAAAAGATATGTAAAGATGGGCTTAAAGCCAACCTTAAAAACTGTGACATAGACACTGAGAACTGGGAAGCCCTGGCCCTTGAGCGCTCTAACTGGAGGTCAGCTGTGACCAGCAGTGCTGCAAAATTTGAAGAGGTGCAAATGGAGGGCGAAAGGGAGAATCGTGCCAAGAGGAAGGTGTATCAAGCCAACCCTGACCAGGACCACCTTCCATCTGGAAAGCGATGCCCTCACTGCGGGAGAACATGCGGATCAAGAATAAGGCTCCACAGCCACCTATGGACCCACCACCATTGTCCTCCTAACCCTGCTATACGCCTGCAAGTCATGGATTGTCTACAGACATCACACTCAACTCCTGGAACAGTTCCATCTGGAGGACCATCATGCTCAAGCTACGAGGGATCTACTAAGTCATTAAGTTTGGACCCAATCCATCTTCCATGGCAATGGAAAGAAAAGTTCCCCCCATAATTAACTGGCAGCTGTCTGGACATCTCAGTCCAGATTAGAACCAAAGTGCTACACTTCCCACCAGTACACCACCCCATTTGAATTTATCTTCATTAATGGGCACCTTGGTTCCCAAGGTCAACCTCAGCAACCTGGTATCCCAAGGTCAACTTCAGCAACCCCTGATAAGGCCATTACAGTTCTCATTTCATCCACTCAATTACTGTATTTTGCAAGCAGTAATAATGCAAGTGAAACAAACTAACAAGGAAATGGGGAAAGGAAATGACAAGGAGGGTCATGGGATTGTTTTGAACTTGCATTCAGTCCTCAACAACCTATCCATGAAATAGACTCGGCTACAGATTAGAATCATAGAGTTATAGAGTTGAAAGAGCCCTTGTGGGCCATCCAGTCCAACCCCCTGCCAAGAAGCAGGAAAAAAACGCATTTAAAGCACCCCCAACAGATGGCCATCCAGCCTCTACTTAAAAGCCTCCAAGAAGGAGCCCCCACCACATGCCTTGGCAGAAAGTTCCACTGCTGAATAGCTCTCACAGTCAGGAAGTTCTTCCAATGTTCAGGTGGAATCTCGTTTCCAGTAGTTTGAAGCCATTGCTCCATGTCCTAGTCTCCAGGGCAGCAAAAAACAAACCTCCTCCTCAATTGCAGTGCCCAGAATTGGACACAGTGTGATTCCAGGTGTGGTCTGACCAGGGGCAGCTCAACCCATTACGCAAAGTAAGCATTTGCAGTATAGTTGATTTTGCCCAGGGAAAAATAGACCTTGACATATGTGAGTTGTAGTTACTGGGATGTATAGTTCACCTACAATCAAAGAGCATTCTGAACTCCACCAATGATGGAATCGAACCAAATATGGCACACACGACGAACAGAAAATATATATCAGTGATTGGTTCGGTGGGGGGGGGGGGGGGAATACTGTTTGCTTACCTTTGAAAATTACCTAGGGCCGCCTCTGGATCTGACAAAGGCAGAATAGAGGAATAGCATCTAATCTTTCTCCGGCTGGTTGATGCCCTGAGTTTTCTTATCTTGTCCTTTATGTCACTTGGCTTCTAACAGCCATAAGCAATTAATTGTACACACTCACTTGATTCATAATAGGCATGCCTTTGCTTGATTTGTTTACTAGTTAACGCCTACTTAGAACAAATGGACTATACCATATTGGGAATCCTCAACTTTCGCCATCACCACCACCAACACTATCCTTATGTATAAAAATAATTTCTTTTTAAAGTTTAAAATGTCTATGTATGTACATAACACATACTATGCTATAAAATTCTGGGATTTGTAGTTTTGCGAGTCACCAACACTTTTTGGCAGTGTTTGTGACTACCAGGATTGCTTAGCATTGACCCAGGCCCCTTCTACACTGCCATATAATCCCGATTATCAAAGCAGACAATCCACATTATCTGTTTTGAACTGTTTTGAACTGGATGATCTGAGGCCCCTTATACACTGCCAGATAATCCAAGACCCCTTCCACACAGCTGTTTAAAATCCACATTGAACTAGATTATATGGCAGTGTGCACTCAGATAATCTAGTTCAAAGCAGATACTGTGGATTATCTGCCTTGATAATCTTGGTTATATGGCTGTGTGGAAGGTTCCCTAGTTATCAAAGGAGAAAATCCACATTATCTGATTTGATCTGGATTATCTTAGTCTATACTGCCAAATAATGCAGTTCAAAGTCATGGGAGTTCTGTGTGCCATTGATTCGATTCCATTATTGATAGTGTTCAGAATGCTCTTTGATTGTAGGTGAGCTATAAATCCCAGAAATTACAATTCCCTAATGACAAACTCAACCGCCCACCCCACCAGTATTCAAATTAGGCATGTCGTGTATTTGTTACAAATTTCGTCCAGTGAATGAAAATATATCCTGCATATCAGATATTTACATTACGATTCATACGTAGCAAAACTGCAGTTATGAAGTAACAACAAAAATAATTTTGTGATTGGAGATCACCACATGAGGACCATGTATGAAGGGGTCACGGCATTATTTGGAAGATTGAGAACCACTGCTCTAATACGAAATGAGGCATACCTTTGAGGTACTATTGCGCATAAGCCCTTAAAGGAACATTTCCTTGTAGGAACCAGATTCTTCATCTGGTTATTCTTGTTTCCTTTTCCAATTATTCAAATAACCTCTAGGGAATTTCCCATGTCGATGTGGCAGGAAGAATTTGGGCCCCTTCTACACTGCCATATAAAATCCAGATTTCCTGCTTTGAACTGGCTTATATGGCAGTGTAGACTCAAATAATCTAGTTCAAAGCAGAAAAAGTGGATTATCTACTTTGATAATCTGGATTATATGGCAATGTGGAAGGGGTCCTAGACAACATTCCAAGAAAGCCCACAGTAACATCCAATGATGGTTTTTTTTCTTTTCTTTTAGTCGTGTCAGGAGCAACTTGAGAAACTGCAAGTTGCTTCTGGTGTGAGAGAATTAGCCATCTGCAAGGATGTTGCCCAGGGAATGCCCAAATGTTTTTATGTTTTACCATCCTTGTGCTAGGCTTCTCTCATGTCCCCGCATGGGGGACTTGAGCTGATTGAGGGAGCTCATCCGCACTCTTTTTGGATTCGAACCTCTGACCTGTCAGTCTTCAGTCCTGCCAGCACAGCAGTTTAACCCACTGCACCACTGGGGACTCCAATGCTGTTGATGATTCAATATAGTTAAGAATTACTGATGGCATCTAGCTCTTTTTCTCCAGATGTGCAGAAAGTCAGCCAGAATGCTGTTATATTGTTGTTGTTGTTGAATGTCTGCTGTGGACTCACAACAAGATGAGTCCACAGCAGACATTCTTCTGGCTGTTGTATTGGATCACACGTCGGACACTTCCCAAGTGTCTAGGACTATGTGATATATGGGCGAATAATGCGTGCAGATCCCAGTAAGGTGGCCTTCTGCAGCTGGCAGATGGTAATTTTGTCAGCACTGATTGTGTTTAAGTGCAGGCCAAGGTCTTTAGGCACTGCACCCAGTGTGCCAATCACCACTGGGACCACCTTGATGATGATGATGATGATGATGATTATTATTATTATTATTATTATTATGCCACTTTTCTCTCTTAAAAGAGATTTAGGCCCCTTCTACACTGCCAAATAAAGCAGATAATCCACATTATCTGCTTTGAACTGGATTATATGACAGTGTAGACTCATATAATCCAATTCAAAGCAGAAAGTTTGTTTATATTGCAGTCTAGAAGGGGCCCAAGTGGTTGAAAGCAGAACTGTGCCTCAGTGGCTGGTAAAGGGGGTCCCGGAAATTTGAAGTTTTTCAAGAACCGTGGGAAGCCTGGTTAAGTTCCACTAACTGCGGATATTCCTAAATAGAAATCAGGAGCTCACCAGTGTGAAAGCAAATGACAGAAGCTATGCTCAATCTGCAGATTGGATGCAGTTTCTCAGGGCGCTCCTGACACGACAAAAAAAATATTATTATTGCTGCTTTTTTGATATTATTAAATGCATTAAACTGAAGGCAGACCAAGACGAACTCTTTTAACCTCTTGAGCAACCTCTTGAGCAATCTCAATTTCTAGGAATTCTCCTCTGCCCTGGGCGGAAGGTATGGCAAGGACAATAATCTGTAGGGCAAAAGTCTTTCCTGGCACCCAGCAGTAGGGTACCTCTTGGCCACCAGAAACTTCTTCCAGGAAGAGACATTTTCCTGTTGGAAATGGAAACCTTCCAAAGCTCCACTAACTGTTTGTAAATGTGTATAATTGTTAACCTATATTGTATGTACATTTTGATTTGCCAGTTTGACTGTACCTCTGTGGTGTGGGAGGGGCTTCAGACTCAGGACTCTATGTTATGCAGTATGCTTTTAAACCTCAATGGAGGTGGATTGCAGTTTGTCTCCTTTCAGACTTCAGTGATTAAGTTACAGTGTTCCCTCACTTATCACAGGTGTTATGTTCCAGGACCACCACCGAATAGTGAAAATCCACGAAGTAGGGATGTTATATATATAGTGGAAGTTGTCTGTCCCTGGAAGGATCTCTACAGGGGCCAGGCTTCCTTTGGATGATCGCTGGTGCAGATCTGTTAGCAGCTGGGAAGCTGTGGGCTTCCTTTGGTCACTGCAGCATCAGGACCTGGACAACCATCTGAGAGGCTTGGGGGTCACTAGTGGGGACCTTCAGGTGGGCTCAGCTCCATGAGACCCACTCTCGGCCCTGCCATATCCAGAGGAATGGTGGTCCCCTCCACATATGCGCTGATCCGGACTGGGTTAGATTAAAGAGCTGAGCTAACGTGTATGTGGAAGAAAAATGGGCTTCATTATGTTTGGGTTTACTGCTGGAGGTGAGGAAAGGCCACATGTCATTGATGGGGCTGTTGCAGTTAATCCTAGCCCTGTGTCCTTGGGATACTATAATTTCCTTTCAGGGTCAAACTATGTGTCTCATAGAATCATAGAATCATAGAGTTGGAAGAGACCTCATGGGCCATTTAGTCCAACCCCCCTGCCAAGAAGCAGGAATATTGCATTCAAATCACCCCTGACAGATGGCCATCCAGCCTCTGCTTAAAAGCTTCCAATGAAGGAGCCTCCACCACACTCTGGGGCAGAGAGTTCCACTGCTGAACGGCTCTCACAGTCAGGAAGTTCTTCCTCATGTTCATATGGAATCTCCTCTCTTGTGGTTTGAAGCCATTGTTCCGCGTCCTAGTCTCCAGGGAAGCAGAAAACAAGCTTGCTCCCTCCTCCCTGTGGCTTCCTCTCACATATTTATACATGGCTATCATATCTCCTGTCAGCCTTCTCTTCTTCAGGCTAAACATGCCCAGCTCCTTAAGCCGCTCCTCATGGGGCTTGTTCTCCAGACCCTTGATCATTTTAGTCGCCCTCCTCTGGACACATTCCAGCTTGTCAATATCTCTCTTGAATTGTGGTGCCCAGAATGGGACACAATATTCCAGGTGTGGTCTAACCAAAGCAGAATAGAGGGGTAGCATTACTTCCCTCTCTTTTATTAGGGGAGGGGGTAAGCAGTGTTTGATATCAAAAGGTTGCAGATCTATGTAGGGTAAGAGAAATGTCATATTTGTTTTCAAAGTGATGGCCAAGGGCTCGTCCAGACAGTACTTTTATTACGGTAACTCCCACAATAAAGAAGGGGCTATCCAGACAATGTTCTAGACAGTCCTGAATTAATTAACTACAAACCAGGAAAACCCTGGACTGCACTCCAGATACCCTAGACTGCACTCCAGACACCATCCCCACCCCCCTCCTCCAAAGCCTCCAAACCCCGTTGAAAAGTAAAGAAAACTTACCCGGCCCCCAGTACAGTCTTGGAGCAGCTCTTCCAGCACATAGAAATGATGTGTCAGGATAGCGGGGTGGGGGAGAGTAATTTTCCTCCTCCCCCCCCCCCCCTTTCTCCTGGCACGTCATTTCTACGAGCCATCATTTCTAAGATTTTTTAAACTTTTCAAAGGGGTCTGGGGGCGTCGGGGGAGGGCCTCCAGATGTTCTTGTGGGCCAGTCCCATGAGAGCATCTGGACACCCACCCCAGAAAGTGTGCACTTTCTGGGGTGTGTGTGAACAGGTCCCCAGGAAGATCCGTGTTTTTAAAACACTGATTCTCCTGGAATAAAGGCCTGTCTGGATCTGCCGTCAGATAACGTGGGATTTTCTGCCTTGATATTCTGCCTTGATATTCTGGGATATAGGGCTGTGTGGAAGGGCCCTGAGAGTCCTAATCCAACATCTAAATCACTTTGCTACACTGGCCCTGAGGGTGCATCTACATAGCAGAATTAATTCGGTTTGACACCACTACAACTACCATGGCTCAATGTCATGGAATCATTGGAGTTGTTACTTACAAGATCTTCAGGCTTCTCTACCAAAGAATGCTGGTACCTCATCAAACTACAATTCCCTGAATTCCATGGAAGTTAAATGGTGACAAACTGCATTATTTCTACATTTCTTCGTTGGCAGTTTAGGTAAGTCAGGAGAGCCAGTATGTATGTTCTATTAGTTTGAGTGTTGGGCTGGAATTTGTGAGACCAGGAATGTATGGCAGTGCGGCCTCAGATATCCCAGTGCAAAGCAGATATTGTGGAATTTTCTGCCTTGATATTCTGGGTTATATGGCTATGTGGAAGGGCCCTATATGCTTCCTTAGATAATGGTGGGCGAACCCATTGATCCCTGCAGGAAGTGGATTTGGGAAATAAAAGAAAAGCAATCACTTGATAGTGACCTAATTGATAATTGTATTGTTATTGCAATTCATGATTGTGCAAATGGAAATGGATAGGTAAGCCATGTAAGAGGTATTGAGCCATCTGAAAAAATGCTAGAGAACAGGTCAGTTTGCTTTGCAGCAGAAAAATCCAAAAGTACATCCTTGTTAGAAGGAGTATTTAAAGAGCCTTCTTTGGAGTGGCAAATGAAACACCTCAGCATCTTGGAGCTTTCGTAGTCATTGATAGAATTATATTTTTCCTGCAAAGTAAGGTAAGACCTTATTTTGAAATGACTTGTTTTCAGGCATATCCATTGTTTGACAATAACTCATGACAACAAAACTAGTTTAGATCAGCAGGAACAGCTTATCTTGTAATGACTTATTCTCAGATATATCACTTTCCAAATTTCAGAAATGCTGGGATACTTCCACAAAATGTGGAAATATGTACCCACTGCCTAGCAGTAACTCTAGCATTTGTTAGGTGAATGTTTGTCTGCATGTTTCGCTTTTTCTGGAGAAGAGTGACAAATTTATTTATTTATTTTACGATATTTAAGGCCCGCTTTTCTCAGCCATATGGCAACTCAAGGTGGGTTATGGATTGGCACAATTCGATGTCAGGCATTCATAAAAGTGCCATTTAAAAATCAACATTAAAATATAAAACATAAATAAAAAACGTTAAAGCATATAATCATCGGTGTCATCTTGTTAAAAACGTTATCCAGCAACATCGTCTGACCATTCCATGTTCATCATTCATAGTTCTGTGTTATCTATTCCGCTGCATTCTCAAAAGCTTGTCTTTACTTTTTTTACGGAAAGTCAGAAGGGAGGGGGTTGATCTAATATCCTGGAGAGGGAGTTCCATAGTCAGGGGGCCACCACTGAGAAGACCCTGTCCTTCGTCTCTGCCAAGCGCACTTGCGAGGCAGGTGGGATAGAGAGCAGGGCCTCCCCAGACGATCTTAAGCTCCTATATGGTTCATAGGAGGAGAAACATTTGGACAGGTAAGCTGGGCCGGAATAGTTTACAAAAGCCCTTTCCACACAGCTGAATAAAGTCCCACATTATCTGCTTTGAACTGGAATATATGGCCGTTTGGACAGGTAAGCTGGGCCGGAATAGTTTACAAAGGCCCTTTTCACACAGCTGAATAAAGTCTCACATTATCTGTTATATGGCAGTGTGGACTCAACCCAGTCCAAAGCCGATATTGTGAGATTTTTTGCCATGGTATTCTGGGTTATATGACTGTGTGGAAGGGCCCAAAGCTGATTGAAGCTCTGGAAACTAAGCCTTGTGAGGAACAATAGAGGGAGCTAAAGTCCCTCTGCCTATAAACCAGTTTTGGAATGCAGATTAACTGCATTGAACTGGATTATAGGGCAGTGTAGACTGATATAACCCAGTTCAATGTAGGTAATCCACATTCTGTAACTGGATTATAGGGCAGTATGATAGGGCCTTGGAGAAGATAAGACTGTGACATGATAGCCATCTTTAAATATTTGAAGAGGCATCATGAGAAACACGGAGGGCCCTTCCAGACAGGTCCAAATCTTCCTACTCAGATTCTATAACTCAAACCCATTTTGACTCAAAATCATTTCTTTTTATTAGTCCCTTCTTACATTGTATATCACATCTTTGTACCAATTATCAATTTCATATTCATAATTTTCTTTCTATTTTTTTTTGGGCTATAATTAATCTTAGAACAGCAACAAAATATTAATTCTTTCTTTTGCCATTTTAATTTTATATCTCAAAAATTTTGTAGAAGTGCTATATTTGGAAAAATGTATATAAATCTCGGTTTCTTTCTTTATTGCACCTCCAACAATTTTGTAGTGGGTACCTCAGGTTAACTTGTGACCCATCACAGGTTTTTGGGCCTGTCTGGAAGGGCCCTCTGCAGTTCCAGCCCCTTCCAACTCTAAGACTCTATTATTCCTTTCTTGCTTTTAACTTCTCTGTTTTGTCTTCTATGAGAAGAAAGATACCCTGGCTGCCATGAAGGTGAGAGGTGTCCCCCAGACATTTGGAGGTAAATGAATAATATATTTTAATGTTATTTTCCCCCCAGGAAATCGGCCTCATAAATGTTGAATTAGTTCAAGGGTCAATACTGGTTTTATATAGGTTCTTCAGCTCTGGCTCCCATCAGGACTAGCAAGCAGTGGAGGTTAGGGCAAACAAACTGAAGTTGAATCCTGACAAGACAGAGCTGGATGGGGTTACGCTCACCTTGAAGGCACAAATTCGCAGCTTGGGAGTCCTCCTGGACTCGTCGCTGAGCCTGGATCCTCAGGTTGCAGCGGTGGCTAGGGGGTCTTTTCCACAATTAAAACTTGTGTGCCAGCCGCGCCTTTACCTTGGGAAGTCAGACTTGGTCACGGTGGTCCACGCTCTTGTTACATCCAGGATAGACGACTGCAATGCACTCTATATAGACTTGCCCCTGAAGATGGTTCAGAAGCTTCAAACAGTCCAACGAGAGGCAGCCAGGTTAATAACTGGGGTGGCATACAAGGAGCACACGACTCTTCTATCGCGCCAGCTCCACTGGCTGCCTGTTTGCTACTGGGCACAATTCAAAGTGCTGGCTTTTGCTGGCTCTGGCCCATTTTACCTGTCTGAATGCATCTCCTTTTACGAACCACAGCGGAAACTAAGATCTTCTGGGAAGGCCCTGTTCTCAGTCTCGCCACCATCACAGGTGCGTTTGGCGGAGACAAGAGACAGGGCCTTTTCAGTTATTGCCCCCCGGTTATGGAACTCCCTTCCTAGCAATATTAGATCAGCCCCCTCCTTCCTATCCTTCAGAAGGATGATAAAGACCTGGCTGTGGGACCAAGCCTTTGGGGCAATGCAATGAGGCAAAATGGTGTCCTGAGATTGTTTTAAAGCAATTTTTAATGTGGATATAAGTGATTTTAATGTTTGTATATATTTATGGTTTTATGTCCCGGCATTAAATGTTTGCCATATATATGTTGTGCTCCGCCCTGAGTCCCCTGCAGGGTGAGAGGGGCGAAATATAAATGTTTCACATAAATAAATAAATAAATAAATAAATAAATAAAGGGAGTTGTGACCACACATGCAGATGGCCAAAGATTAATCACCGATGGGGTTATGAACTAGATGTAGATTTGAATGTGCTGTTCACAATAACAAGATTTGGGCATGCTGGCACCTATTATTTTCTTTATGATTATGTGTCTCCAAGTAATTTCGGATTAATGGCAACCCTAAGACAAATCTATCACATAGGTTTCTTGGCAAGATGTGTTTAGATCAGTGGCTCTCAACCTGTGGATCCCCAGATGTTTTGGCCTTCAACACTCAGAAATCCTAACAGCTGGTAAACTGGCTGGGTTTTCTGGGAGTTGTAGGCCAAAACACCAGGGGAACCACAGCTTGAGAACCACCAGTTTAGAGAGTTTTGCTATTGTCTTCCTGTAAGACTGAGAGAGTGCAACTTACACAAGGTTACTCAATGGGTTACCATGGCAAAGTGGGGATTCACCCCTAATCCCTAGAATCATAGTTCAATTCTTAATCCATTTCACTGTACCGGCTGTCTTTTGGACAATTCAATGTCAGAATGAGTCCAGGGTTCATCAATGAGTGGTGTTGATGGATTTCTTTATCCTAAATATGCTGGGAAGTTAAATATGAGAATTTACACCACTTTTGCCCCACTTCTGATCATCTTGAGTGTGTCATGCAAAAAAGTCCACCAACTGTTAGGGGAAAAGATCTCTTTGCTGATTGTGAGGCCTTGTTCTCATCTGACCTTGTTCTCTTTAGCCAGAAGTGGACAAATTGTACACAATCTGTAAAGGAAGGAAAATTGTGGTCTACCATAAAAGGCTGCTATAAATATATGCTCATAAAACTCATGAGGCATTTACAAAGCCACTGCTGACTTCTTCTGTCTGTGCTTCTGTAGGACTCTGCTGCGTTCTGTGGCTCTCATTGTGTTTTCTTACCGAATTCGAAGGTGGCGGGAAGGTCCTGGCTTCAACACCAGGTAAGAGTCACAAAGGTAAAGAATTGATTGAGTAAGTGGTTGGGAGGGACTCTGGCTGGATCTACACTGCCATATAATACGGATTATCAAACCAGATAATCCACATTATCTGATTTGAACTTGATTGTATGAGTCTACTCTGCCATTTAATACAGTTCAAAATAGGTAATCTGGATTTTATATGGCAGTGTAGATAGGGCCACTGCTGAAAGGTGCCTCAATAACGTGTTACAAAATAAATTTGCACAACTCTAGAACTCATCTTATTAAAATGGATGGTAACACAAGAAGCCCCCATTGTTACAGTTGCAATTGCTGTAGTTCAATGTGCTATTCATGTTATCCCAAAAGGAGTAAAGCAAGGGAAACAGCAGGCTTATGAAAATGCAGCAGTCCTATTTTAACCAACATGGGATTACCAAAAAGCAGAGGGAAAGATGGTTTTATTTGTACAGAGAGTTAAGTGCCTTTTCACTTTTTTTGCCTGCCAGCTTTCTCCCAGTGAATCCAAAGGAAATTTTAAAATAAAATTCTAAGATGAAGTTTATTTATTATTTGTGATTTATTATTTACTAGCCGTCCCCTGCCACTCATTGCTGTGGCCCACATGGGGGTTCTGTGTGGAAGGTTTGGCCCAATTCTGTCATGGGTGGGGTTCAGAATGCTCTGTGATTGTAGGTGAACTATAAATCCCAGCAACAACTCCCAAATGTCAAAATTCTATTTTCTCCAAACTCCACCAGTGTTCACTTTTGGGCATATTGAGTATTCGTGTAGAGTTTGGTCCAGATCCATCATTGTTTGAGTCAACAGTGATATCTGGATGTTGGTGAACTACAACTCCCAAACTCAATGTCAATGCCCATCAAACTCTTGTAGTGTTTTCTGTTGATCATAGGAGTTCTGTGTCCCAAGATTAGTTCAATTCCATCATTGGTGGAGTTCAGAATGTTCTTTGATTGTTGGTGAACTATAAATCCCAGCAACTACAACTCCCAAATGACAAAATCAATTTTTGAGTGAAGGGCATACATTGGGTTGTTAGGTGTCTTGTGTCCAAATTTGGTGTCAATTCGTCCAGTGGTTTTTGAGTTCTGTGAATACCACAAATGAACATTACATTTTTATTTATATAGATTTGAGATATTTGTATACCACCCTTCTCAACCCCGAAGGAGACTCACAGCGTTGGCAACCATTCAATGCCATTGATAAAAACTGCGTAAAGCATTAAAATTGACCCTTCCCTAATAAAACATTAAACATTATTAAATACAACACATAAAATAACATCACCTATCACAGGAAGACATAGCCATTGTCGCAAACAGTCCTGGGTCAGTTTAAGGGCCTTATGGCATCGAGTTGCTATCTATGGTACTTGTGCTACAATAGATAACAGATACAGATACATACCAAGATGAGCACCTTTGATATCACATCTCTCTTCATTTGCACAATCATGACCATTCAAAAATCCATGATCCCATGATTGTACTTCGGTATACCCTTGTAATATTACTTTTCTACACTTCTGCAGCTTATTATTATTATTATTATTATTATTATTATTATTATTACAGTAGAGTCTCGCTTATCCAACATAAACAGGCCAGCAGAATGTTGGATAAGTGAAAATGTTGGATAATAAGGACGGATTAAGGAAAAGCCTATTAAACATCAAATTACATTACAAATTAAGCACCAAAACATCATGTTTTACAACCAATCGACAGAAAAAGCAGTTCAATGTTATGTAGTAATTACTGTATTTACAAATTTCGCACCAAAATATCGCAATGTATTGAAACTGCTGTAAATCTGGGTGGGAGGCAGACTGCGTTGGATAATACAGAACACTGGATGAGCAAAGGTTGGATAAACGAGACTCTACTGTATTATTATTATTGGTTAATTTGCAGTTCCAGCAATGAATAACTTTTAAAAGGCAAAAAAGTACTGTGATGTTTTAGATAAAAAACAAAATAAAATCATCAGCTTGGGAGCAATGTGGGGAAGAGAATGGCATGATGGAAGTTTTAGTTACTCTGGAAACATCTAGAAGGCCATATGTTCCCCATCCCTGGAGCTGAGTGACAAGACTTTCCAAGGTGGACAAAGGGGCTGAATCGATCGAAGGCAAAGCTGTGACTTTTTGTTTTGTTGCTTATGCTATACAACTCCACATGCTGTATTCACACACCATGGGACTGACTAGGCCCCATCTACACTGCCATATAGTGCTTTTGAAGCTGCAATATATGGTCAGAGTCAACTCATATAATGTGGTTTCAAACTTGGTTGTTTGGCAATGTAGATGAAAAACTTCAGCTTTTTTTTCAGGAAGATTGCTGACTTTAGATAGATATTGCATTGAACTTGGTGTGAAACATTTGTCAAAACTGCTGCATTCAAACCATAAGATAAATCAACATAATGCCACATTGATTTCCTAACCATATAAATAGCCAAGGAGGTATAATTTTAACTCATGAGGAAGTGCTGCAGTTGAACAAGACTAGTCTGGGCCCTTCTATACTGCCATATAATCCATATTATCAAAGCAGATAATCCACGTTCTCTGCTTTAAACTGGATTATCTGAGTCTATACTGCCAGATAATCCAGTTTAAAGCAGAAAATCTGGATTTTATATGGCAGTGTAGAAGGGGCCTCCATTTTGTATTTTTTAATGCTCCAATGTGAGAAAAAGATGTCTATCAGTGACACTGTCAAAGGCCTCACTGCCAAAGGCCATATAGTTCAGATTATTAAAGCAGATACTTGACATTAACTGCTTTAAACTGGATTACTACACTACCATATAATCCAGTTCAAAGCAGATAATCTGGATTTTATATGGCAGCGTAGAAGGGGCCAAACTCTATTCCTCTCAAATTTGATTCTGTCTCTAATGCTGATTTCTCTTTTGCAGCCAATGTACTTTTTGATCCAATCACTGCACACCCAAATCTCCGTGTGTCTCCAAACAAGAAGACTGTGACGTGGCTACCTGAACCCCAAAATGTTCCTGACAATCCAGAGAGATTCAATGCCAGCTATTGTTTGCTGGGTACCCCAAGATTCACCAAGGGGAAGCACTACTGGGAAGTGGAGTATGGAGGCCAGAGGGAGTGGGCAGCAGGGGTGGCCCGGGCATCTGTGCAAAGGAAAGGGTATGTCAGCATGACACCAGAGGAAGGGATTTGGCAGGTGGGCCTTTGGTGGCTTCGTCGCGGGGAAACTGATTCCCACCAACCTCCCAAGCACCCTGCCAAGATCAAGATATCTCTGGATTATGAGCAGGGGACAGTGACTTTTAACCTGGAGAATAAGGTCACTGTACAGAAAGCCTCTTTTAAAGGGGAGATGATTCGCCCCTTCTTCTATGTAGGCGCAACTGTTTCACTCAAAGTGTGAGTGAAGCAGATTTCATGAGATGCCAGAAGCTGCAGTTGGAAACAAGACAATGGGGATTTTCCAAGAAAGACCCACAGTGCATTAAACAAAACACATATTCATTGGCTATGGATGCATTTACACTGTAACTGCCATGGTCCAGTGCTATGTAGTCTTTGGATTTGTAGTCTGGTGAGACACTGGCACTCTTTTGCAGATAAGGCTAAAAACCTTGTAAAACTACAACTCCCTTGATTTCATAACACTGTGCCATGGCAGTTGAAGTGGGCTACACAGAAACAATTTTCAGTTGTATTACTCTTTTTTCAGTATAAAAAGAAGGAATGAGTCATTTGGCACCTTTACGTCTATTTTTTCTGCATAAGCAAAGTAATGTTCAGAATTTTACAATGAAGCCTTTGGCAAAAAAAAAAAAAACCCAAACAATATCCAAGCCATGTTCAGAAAACCGAAAGGACAAGAGATCATATTGCAAATTCTTTCTGTTGGCCAATGAAATACGTCACAGAACTTCCTGAGAAAATCAAATTGTGTTTTATATGTCATAACAAAATATTTGCTTGTGTAAATCATTAAAGTCCTATGGCTATCTCTCAAATAAATGAAGGTTGTATAACATTTCATTGTATTGGTGCCTAAGTTATTGGTAGAGAATAGAGTTGTGCACAGAATTGGTTTCTCCCGTTTCCTTCGTTTCTTTGGTTACTTCAGGAGCACGTAACGGGAATATCCCTCCCAGTATGAAAATCAACTCACCGCAAAAGCAAGCAGGAGCCGATCCAGGCTCCAAGTCTGCTTTTCAATATCACTGTTTAATGCTTTTTGTTAATCCTCCATCAAACCCTCATTCCCTCAAAACAACTCTCCTCTTCCAGGAGGTCATCACTCTTCCTTACCTGGAAATGGGAAGCCTCCTTAAAATGCCTTGGAATGGAAAGAGTGTGTGGCTAGCTAGCATGGTGTAGTCTGGGAGAGACAGTGCATATGGGCTTGCCAGTGCCTGCAGCCAATTCTTACTCTAGAGGAGGTGCTTGGCTATAGGCACTGGCTGGTGCATGCATTTTCTGGGCCTTCACACTGAGCAAAGCGAGTTCGTGTGTGGCATGCAGGCCCAGAAACTGCATGCACCAGCCAGTGCCAACAGCCGAGTGCCTCCTCTAAAGTAGAAAGAAACAGCAGGTAAGAAGCCTCCTTAAAGCACACAAGAAAGGAATCCTTGAAAGCCCCCAGCACCACCCCATCCCACCACTACCCCCCACACACACACATAATGGGCCAATAGGAAATAGATCAGCACCCCAGGATGAAAACAGGCATTTTGCCCTCCCAATTTCAGGAGGCTCCCAAAAATGAATCTGGGGCCCCCACCGAAACCCAGGACACGAAACAGGTCAAGGTTTACCCCAAATGCGCAACCCTGCTGGAGAATCAAATCAATTGAAGCATGTTGTAGCTCGTTCCCTTTATTCCTCTAGCCTCTCAGTTAATTGGAATTCAAGAAGGACAGAAAAGTATTAAATATGATAAACCTTAATACACAAACCTTAATTTTAAAAATAGCTAAAGGAGATCTTCCTGTGAATTAAACTCCCCCTTTACTATAGACACTTTTGAGAAGCATTTCCTGATTTGGATATACTGTAGCATCTGTTTCCTTGCTGGACTAGCTATGACAGAGGAATCTTCCTAAAAATCAGATATACAGCCAATCCTCTGTATCAACATGTTCTGCATCCACGGATTCAACAATCTATGTATTTTGAAAGTATTTGTGAAAAACTCCAAACATCAAACCCTCCTTTTGCAATTTTATGCAAGGGACACCTTTTCCCAATGCCATTGTATTTAATGGGATTGGGAAATCCACAGGTTTTGGTACCCACCAGGTACCAACCGCTGAGCTGCTGAACTTGCTTACCGAAAAGTCAGTGGTTCGAATCCAGGGAGTGGCATGAGCTCCCACTGTTAGCCCCAGCTTCTGCCAACCTAGCAATTCAAAAACATGCAAATGTGAGTAGATCAATAGGTACTGCCCTGGTGGGAAGGTAGTGGTGCTCCTGGAACCAAACCCCTAGCAGATATCAAGGGCTCACTGTATGCAGATTTAACTTAGGCCCCTTCCACACAGCTGAATAAAATCTGACATTTTCTGCTTTGAGCTGGGTTATATGGCAGTGTGGACTCAGATAACTCAGTTCAAAGCAGATAATGTGGGATTTTCTGCCTTGATATTATGGGATATAGGGCTGCACGGAGAAATGTTTTTTGATTCAATTAACTCAGTTGAGTCAAAAACCATTTCTCCAACTAGTTAGTCTCTCAGAAACAAATTAGGCTGCTATGTCTGTATACGTTCAACTGGCTGTTGGTGATTAGTTGCTGATGACGTTTACATCTTCTTTTGTTATCCCATATGCTGGCCACTGATAGCAGGGAAAGAGATAGAGAGTATTAAAAGACAAACTTAACAGTGACCAACATATGTTCAGTCATAGTCAGAGGAACTTTCTGCGCAGCATGCTTCTTTCCGTTGATTGATGAAGAATAGCTATGGAAAAAGGGAGGTCCTACAACCAGAAGTGAATGAAGAAGAGGAGATCCACTTGAATGGGCATTTGTTTTCACGAAATGGAAGCTAATAAAGATCCAAGGAATTAGCAACACATGCTGTTCATCCCTAAGGTAAATGAAACTGTTGTAATTGTTGATACATCAAGAAGTCTAATGCAGCTCTAAGGGATGGGAGCATTTGAGAAGATTTTCTTTCATAATGCTTCCAGTAGTAGATGTGTCTATGGAGAAGTTGATAGGGGATTTTTGCTACATTCTTTGATTTCCTTCACACTTTCTAAATGCAGTAGAGTCTCACTTCTCCAATCTTCCCTCATCCAATGTGCTGTATTATCCAACACAGTCTGTCCTCCCAGACCCACAGCTGTTTCAATACAGTTAAACTGCTGAGCTGATGAACTTGCTTACCTAAAGGTCAGCAGTTGGAATTTGGGGAGCGGCATGAGCTCCCACTGTTAGCCCCAGCTTCTGCCAACCTAGCAGGTTGAAAACATGCAAATGTGAGTAGATCAATAGGTACTGCTCCGGTGGGAAGGTAGCAGTGCTCCAAGCAGTCATGCCGACCACGTGACCTTGGAGGTGTCTATGGTCAACACCGGTTCTTTGGCTTAGAAATGAAGGTGAACACCAACCCCCAGAGTTCAACACGACTGGACTTAAAGTCAGGGGAAAGCCTACTACATAATGTTACTGCATATTGAACTGCCTTTTCTGTTGATTTGTTGTACAACATGATGTTTTGGTGCTTAATTTGTAAAATCATAAGATAATTTGACATTATCCAACATTTTTGCTTATCCAACATTCTGCCAGCCCATTTAAGCAAGACTCTACTGTGTGTGTATAACACAGAGTGCACCTTTACTATAGAATTAATGCAGTTTCACGCCACTTTAGCTGCTGTGGATCAATGCTATGCATTCCTCTTCTTGGTTAGAAATTTCTGGACTGTTTGCTTACAATCCTTGGTTCTTTTACAAACATCCCAGCAAGTTTTGGAGGAAAACTTCTGCAAACACCAGTTGAGTTGGTTTGGCAATGAGGAGTCAACACACACACACACACACACACACACCTTGCAGAATACAAAAATCAGAGAAAGGCTGGTAATTGCATAATGCTTATTTCCTTTTTTATCATTATTAAAGTATTTACAGAAATAGCACTTGTGAAGTTATGGACATCATTAAAGCCATATTCTCATGAGATTTTGGAGTAGCATAATTCTTTTGGAAATAAAAAAATAAAGGGATGGGAATGGACAAACGAGGGCAATTCACAGATTGGGAGGAGTCAAGTCCCAGCACTAGCAGTAATCTAAAAGCACTTGCCAGTTTCTTCAAGCATTTCAGGAAGAGATTGGTGCCATAAGGAAAGTGTCTGGCATGCTTCAGCTCAAACCTAAATGGGTTTGTAATGCCAGACCCATGTTTACAGCCTCTCGTGATAATTTCCTGATATATTCCTATTGGCTTTCATGGTATTTTGGTGCTGCCCATGCTTAAAAATCCTGAGATACTTGGATGGGCTTTCATGGTATTTTGATGTTATCCATTATTTTTTTTCTGTGGTTCCAGTTGCTCTGTTTCTCATCAGTTTCCAGTGGAAGTTTTTAACAGAGATTAATTCCCTGTGAAAAGAGAGAGATAAACATATATTACAATTACCTGTTTATAAATCTGGAGCCTGAAATAATATGCTGTGCCATAAATTATTTATTTCTCCTACTTATGTAACACAAACATCCGTTCAGCATTTCATGGCTAGTCACCAAAGACCATTGTCTCATCAAAATATTATGGCATTTATCCTAGAAGAGGACACTGTGTTATAAACAAATTGTGTGTTTACATTATCCTTCTGATGTCTCTTCCTTTCTTTTTCCCCCCATAGAGTTTGCATTGTTCCCTGGAAATAAGAACAAGGAAAGAAAAGAAAATGAAATTTCCTGTCTTCCCTTATGCCTCGGAAATGAGCTGCTTTCTGTTCCTTTTCTTTGTTATTTCACCTATTAATAACGTGAGCCCTGGTAAGAACCCTCATCTATGTTAGCTGTGCCTGAAATGTATTTTCTGGAAGGAGAAGACTCTCTCAGGGCTCTTCCAGACAGGACCAAAATGCGGGACCTGTCTTGCTTTTTACCTGAGGTGTCCAAATTACACCAGATAAAAGCGAATTAATGCAGAGTAAACAGGATATTGACCCCAGATACCATTTAGCAATCCCTTTCAGTAAATTTTGGGTTGGGGGTGGGGACTAGAACCTGAGTTGATTTAACCTGCTTCCTCTGGGGTTTTATCTCAGTGTAGAAGGGCCTTTCATTACACCGTTATAGCACTCGGGTCTCACTGTGAGCACCACAGCTCCATCTTATATTTTCTGAGATAACATAGCTCTGGCTGAGAGTTGTAAATACTCCTCCCCCAACTGTAAATGGAACCAGTATGGTGATTTGTATTTTGAATATTGGACTAGGGAGCTTGTCTATACAGACTTAAACACTTGTACTTATCTAGTAGGTAGGTAAGAACAAGCCCTATGAGGAGCGGCTTAAGGAGCTGGGCATGTTTAGCCTGAAGAAGAGAAGGCTGAGAGGAGATATGATAGCTATGTATAAATATGTGAGAGGAAGCCACAGGGAGGAGGGAGCAAGCTTGTTTTCTGCTTCCTTGGAGACTAGGACGCGAAACAATGGCTTCAAACTTCAAGAGAGGAGATTCCATCTGAACATGAGGAAGAACTTCCTGACTGTGAGAGCCGTTCAGCAGTGGAACTCTCTGCCCCGGAGTGTGGTGGTGGCTCCTTCTTTGGAAGCTTTTAAACAGAGGCTGGATGGCCATCTGTCAGGGGTGATTTGTATGCAATATTCCTGCTTCTTGGCAGGGGGTTGGACTGGATGGCCCATGAGGTCTCTTCCAACTCTTTGATTCTATGATTCTATAGGTGTTCTGATCCTGAACACAACTTCCATGACAATTGGTTTGCAATTTACTTATTTGGGTCTTAAACCATTTTTAAATGCTTTCTATACCCCAAGAAAATCCAGACTTTGCAGTGTAATTGCATGGGGGTTACTGGTGTAAGGAACTGGTTGATGAGGAGGTGAGCATTCCTGATAGGAAATGTTTTTTCCCATGTTGATTTAACAAAAGAAAGGTTCATGTGTGTGAATACTCATATGACAGCATATTAGCATTAGCACACTGCTGCTTAACAAAAAACACACACACACACACATTTATCTGCATCCATGATTGGCTTGGGGGACAAATTGCCTATCACCGTGTCTTTGAAAATAATATGACAGATTAGAAATGTGGACGCCTCCTTAACAGCAGGGTGAGTTTGCCAGGATGAGATGTGTAGCCGGTTATGATGATCTCACTGTGATATGTCTGATGCATGTGATGTTAATGGGGTCACTGCAGGATCAATGTGGGCAAGCAAAATGTGGTGCCAAACGTATTTTTTCCATCAGTGTCAACAACCCCTAGGACTCTGGAGACAAGGATTCAAATTTTGGGCAAGTGACATTCTTTCATTGTCAGAGGAAGGCAATGGCAAATACCCTCTGAAAAAAGTGCTAAGAAATCCCCATAATAGGTTGCCCCAAGGTCTCCATAAGTCCAAAATGACTTGAAGGCAGCCATGTCATTCCATCTAATGTTAAAACCAGCCCTAATATATTCAACATGGTGGCCCAGTTTATCAAAACACATATCATGTTTACATTTTAATGTATTACACGTCCCCCCAAAAATTCTTGGTGTCTTGGTTTTTAGGACTGTTCCTGGAGTACATAAATTAGAATGACTATCAGCTCTAGTTTCCTAGATATGGTTATCATGATTTTTCAAGCAGATGAAGACTGGTAGATGCCATATAGTCTGTATCTCAAAAACTAGAGCTGATAAGGGAAAACTGGTGTCATTTTTTTTTTGAACCAGCAGGTCAAATATACCCATAAACGGGGTATAATTGATATTTGAGGCACCAAAATGTGAGTTGACCATGTTATTTTGCTGCAGCACATGGTTTGTGAATCTAAAATAGCTGCTTGTGCTGATTTGTTCTATGTTTGGTGCATTTCACAGTACCATTTACCGTGACTGGGCCACTCCACCCAGTCATTGCCTCTTTGAGTGAGGATATTGTGCTGCGCTGTCATCTGTCCCCCAGAATGAGTGCAGAAAACATGGAAATAAAATGGTTTCGCTCCCAGAATTCTTCATACGTGCACCTTTATCACAGTGGCAAAGAGCATTTGGAAAAGCAGCAGCCAGAATACCAAGGAAGAACAGAATTGTTGACAGAGGGCATTGGGGATGGTAAGATCAGCCTGAGGATTTCTAATGTCAGCTTATTTGATGAAGGACAGTATCACTGCTCTGTGAAGAACAGGAGCTTCCATCAGGAAGTCACACTGGATATAAAAGTGGCTGGTAAGTGACAAGTGAAACTTTTCTAACTGATACAACTATGTGTTATTTTTTTAAAAATATAACTCCTATACTTGTCTTCTCCTGACTGAGGCTGGATCTACGCTGCCATAAAAAATCCAGATTTTCTTCTTTGAACTGAATTATAATAGTATAATAGTAGTGGTGGTGGTAATATACTTTATTTATATTCTGCTGTATCCCCCTGAAGGGACTCAGAGCAGATTACAGAACACATTTATGGCAAACGTTCAATGTTATTACACAATTAACAACAAAGATAAACAGTAGAGACTGGATGGCCATCTGTTGGGGGTGCTTTGAATGCGATTTTCATGCTTCTTGCCAGGGGGTAGGACTGAATGGCCCATGAGGTCTTTTCCAACTCTATAATTCAATGAGTCTATGAGTACATGGACAGAGGCAAGACTTCCCAGTTTTTTTTTTCATCTACAGCATCTGGAGGCTATGCTTGACTTGGCCATGGGGAGGTGCTGTTGTTCCATTTTCCACACCAAGTATGCTGTTGTCCATGGACACCTTTGTGATCCACATTTGCAGGCATGTTTTCAGGGCACCTTTTACCTCCCTGCCAAAATGGTACATATTTATCTAATCACATTGCTGTTTTCAAAGTGCTAGGTAAACAGAAGCTAGGACTGATGGCCGGAGCACATCCCAACCCATGGTTTGAACTACTGACCTTCTGGTTGACAAAATTTTCTGTAACTGGTGGTTTAACCTGCTGTACTAGCTGTGGGTTAAACCGCTATCTTCTTTGCAATGGATTATATGGCATTGTAGACTCATATAATCCAGTTCCGAACATAATCTGGATTATATGGCAGTGTAGATCCAGCCTGACTCTAGGTAGTTAAGATTTTGTCACAAGGTCGAAAGTGCGAAATGTTGGGTAAGACTGAAATATCAATTCTACTGTATCTCTAAGATGGGACATAAAGCCAGGAGGAGACCTGAAACTGAGAAAGACAAAAATTCAATACTATCCTTCTCTGTCTTGCGCCCCCTAGTGGCCTCCGCCCAGTTATTGGAACAGTATTGTAAATATTACAGACAATGATAAAGTGTTCATTATCTAACATATACATGGTAATCCTTATTTGAGGTCTATGTAACCAGCACAGAATGTATCTAGGTTTGTGGTTTGAGAAGAATATCCTAAGGGTCTGGTACACTATATGTAACACTAGCCATTACATGAGGCTATTGACCCTGGCCATACAATATTGCAATTACAGTGTTTATATAGAAAAGCACAAATAAGATGGGACGTAAAGCCAGGATGAGCACACATATACAATACTAGCTGTGCCCTGCCACCCGTTGCTGTGGCCTATAGTAAAACTTATCAAAGTTGAGGTAGATATCTGGACTATTATGAAAGAGAGGTCCCTACCTATTCCTTCCCCCTTTTCCTCCCCCTTTCTCTCCTTTCTTCCTTCTCTACCTCTTTCTTTCCTTCTTTCACTACTTGGTTTCATCCTTCTCTCTTTCCTTCATTCCCTCCCCCTTTCTTCCTTTGCCTTTCTTCCCTCCCTGTTTGCTTCCTTCTTTCACTTTTTATTTCCTTTTATTTCACCACCATCATAACAATAACAATAATGCAATGCATTGCCTCCGGGACCTGACACCTCTCCCATTCCCCCTAAAAGGGTCTCATAGGAACAATAGCATCATAATAATCATAGAAATAACAACCTTTACCCGCCACGTGTTGCTGTGGCCAATCTTCCCTCTTTCCCTCCTTTTTTCTTTCCCTCCCTCCCTCCCTCCCTCCCTCCTTCCTTCCTTCCTTCCTTCCTTCCTTCCTCCCCATCTTTCCTTCTCCTCTTCTTTCTCTATCTCTTTCCTTCCTTCCCCCTTTTTCGTTCTCTTCTGCTGTCTCTCTTTCCTTTCCTTCCATCTTTCCTTTTCTTTCCTTTTCTTCTTCCTCTAACTTTCCTTCCTTCCCCCTTTTTCTTTACCTCCCTTTCTCTTTCTTCCTTCTTTCCTTCCTTCCTGTCTTTCCTAGATTTTGACAGGGCGGGAAGGGGCGGGGTGGGGTTTGAAGGTGGCGTCAAGTAAAAGAAGGTAAGATTGGGGCAGGGGAGTGATGGAGCGTGGGGTTGCGTGTGTGTGTGCGGCAGCGAGGGGAGTCATGGAGCATGGGGTTGCGTGTGTGCGTGCGGTGGCGGGAGGAGTGGGGTTGCGTGTGTGTGCGGCGGTGGGGGGAGTGATGTAGCGTGGGGTTGCGTGTGTGTGTGTGTGGCGGCGGGGGGAGTGGGGTTGCGTGTGTGTGTGTGGCGGCGGGGGGAGTGATGGAGCGTGGGGTTGCGTGTGTGCGCGCGGCAGGGTGTGTGTGTGTGTGGGAAGTGGCGCGGCGGGGCTTGGAGTGGGCATGGTTTCCGCAGAGGGAACGTTGGCCGGAAGGCCATGTGCGCGCGCCAGGGAACTTGCGGCTGGGCGCCAATGCGCATGCTCAGTTGTTTTGCCGTTTTGTGAGTGTGTTGTGGTGTTGTTTTTCATTTTGAGTAGATATGTTTGTACCTTGTGGGTTGTGTTATGGGCATGGGAATTTTGGTTAAGTTTCGTTGGGGGGTTTTTGAGTTTTGTTTCCTCGTTGGATGCCCCTAACAAATTTATATATATAGATAGCAAGCAATCTGAATTATATACATAACAACTATTAGTATAGGAGGCTTGTAGAAAGTTGTTATTTCCAACAAGTGAAAGTTTCTCATTCTTTGTATGTGGCCACTCTTCTTACATTTGATCGTACCTCTTCCCATTACACCAAGAGATATTATCTGAGGGCATTTTCCCTTTCTTTCCCATCTTGAAATTTGGGGATCACCACAGATCATAAAGCTGGCTTCTTAACTTTTCCACTCAGGACCCCTTCTGGTCCAAGAAATTTTTACATAGCACCAGCGATATAGATATAAAAATCAAACGTTTACTGATAACAAATCCTAAGTTGTACAGTTATGGAGACTAGAGTTCAGAAACTTCTAAAAAGAAACCTGTTAATGTCATAGTTCATGTCCAGTAAATAACTGCCATTGTGGTTGACAGGTTTGTTACATGGCTTTGAATAAAGGATTGCCATTTCAAATATAAATATTTCATTTGTACTTGTCTGAAATCTAGCATCAGGCTCTACTCCTCTCATTTCCATTGAACGTTATCAGGAGAGAGGGATCTACTTGGTTTGCCGATCCAGGGGTTGGTACCCGGAGCCTGATATCTTTTGGAGAGATCCCAGTGGGAGGCATCTGTCCTTTTTGGCTGAGGAAACATCCCAGAAGAACGATGGGCTGTTTGAAGTACAGAAGGACATTCTCCTAACAGAAGGTTCAAACCAGTCCTTGACTTGTGTGGTCCGGAACAGGCTCCTCAACCAAGAGAAAGAATCAACCATTCACTTTGCAGGTAATGTAGCTAGAAAGTTTTTGAAATGTGATTGATGATATCTGTTTATTTTATTGTTGACCCTCTACATTTTCCTAGGTTTAATTATCCAAGGATTTGATTGATATGTTCTCTATAAAAACATCTAGATCCTCCAGTGTGATTCTGTGGTCACCTTCTGCTAGGATCAAGAGAGTCTCGGGCACCTTCTACACTGCCATATAATCCAGATTATCAAAGCAGATAATTCACATTATCTGCTCTGAACTAGATTATATGAGTATACACTGCCATATAATCCAGTTCAAAGCAGATTATCTGGATTTTATATGGCAGTGTTGAAGGGGCCTCCAAGATAACACCTTTCTAGGAGTCTCCTCCAGTGTGCTATTATGGTCAGCCTCTGGAGGAAGTGGACCATAGTGTTATGATGGAGAACCTAGACTTTCCTGGAGAGATGTTCTTTCAGGTGATTTTTTTCCCATAGTGCTTTTTATTTTCATGGGAGTCTTATGTCTCAACTCCCATGAAAGTATTTGGTGTATAATGTTTGCTTTAATTGCAACCCCATCAACATCGTTGCTGTTGCTACTGCTGCTGCTGTCATTGTTGTTGATGATGATAATGATGATGACAATAATTGCAATAATATTGGGGTGTATTTCAGATAACTTCTTCCCAAAGATTGACCCCTGGATAGTTGGTCTATGTGTATCCATCCTGGTTCCTGTTGGCTTACTCGTTGCTATTCTGTACCTGATTAACAGAAACAGTGAGTAGTTCCATAGCAGCCTTATAGTATCATTTTTTGGTTTAAGCAAACAATACGGAATAAAGACAACTCAAAAATAAATTCATTATGGAGCATAAGCTGTCAAAGGTCTTGTCCCATTTATGAAGTAGAATCATTAACCTCAAATCACAGATTATGTACATATAACAGTTGAATGAATGCAGTTTGATGCCACTTCAACTGCCATGATTTCAACCAATGGAATTTTGGGAGTTGTAGTTTTAGAAGGTCTTTAGCCTTCTCTGTTACTTCAACTGTTAGGAATTGTGGGAGTTGAAATCGAAAACACCTGGAGGGCCAAAGTTTGCCCATGCCTGCTAATGCAAACAAAAATGTAGCGACCAAAAAAAAACTACAGCAGTACAAATAATCATTTCTATCATGACATGACATCAATATCCATCACAACGGTTGGGAAAGAATGGTAAGAAGAAGTGAAGCTTGAAGTTCCTGCATTGAGAGAAGGGCTGGACTTTATATCCACTTTGAATTCTATGATTCTATGAAAACCAGTGGCATATATCCACACAAATCTGATAGCAAGCTTACATAGATGAATGTTTGCAGCAGTACAATAATTGTCATTTGTTTGTTTCTAGGAAAGCTCATCACGGAACTGAGTAAGTACGGTGCTTCTTTAAAAAATATATATCGGACTCATTCCAGTGAAGTCTTAAACTATGGTATTTAATGAGTTTAATCATATAGCACAACTTTGTCTATATAGTATTCAAAAATTATACTTTATTGTCAGTGTACTTTGGATTACATCATAACTCTCTCTTGGACTGTCATTTTCCTTTTAGAAAGGAAATACGGTCCGCTCTCTGCATTCGTGGGTTTGACTTTTGCAGATTTGACTATGCATTTGAGTAGGATTTCTCTCTGGGGATTTCTATATTCTCCAGTGGGACTTTATAATCAGCTTTCCACTGGGGGACATAGAGATTGCTAGAGATGGATTTGCTTGGTCCTATGGTCAACTTCCTCCATGCTGGAGAACCTAGAAATTCCTGGAGAGATGTTCTCTCAGATAATTTGTTATTTCTTTATTCGGTTTTTCAATTTCATGGGGGTCCTGTGCCTCTAAATCCCAAAGAATGTGGAAGGCTCAGTATGGGTGGCTCTACACTGTAGAATTAATACAGTCTGACACCACTTGGACTGCCATGGCTCAATGGTGTAGAATACAGGGATTTGTAGATTGGTGATCTGTTTGGCAGAGAAGGTTAAAGACTTTTCAAAACTATCTCCTGCAGGTAGTAGCTTTAAACTGCTGTGCTACCGTGTAGGGGGAAAAAAGTAATATCCAAATAAAGCCATATCCATTTTATACTCAGTGTTGTCTACAGATGACATACTGAACACCTCATCAAATTAGATGGTCTCTAAAATAACATCTGAGTATTATTATTAGATCACACAAGGTAGCTTTGAAATTATGTAAAATCACCTTGTGGCAGTCATACAATATGGAAAAAACCCAATTGGCAACCTGTTAAAACTAATTGTAATTTTTGTTCTCATTTTGTTTCATAAGACTGGGGGGCATTTTTAATCATGTGATCTTTTTTAGGTTGGAGGAATATGGTGGTGCCAATAGAGAAAGGTAAGAAGCTACCATATTAATATATGTGCATTTGATTATTCATGGATTAAAATTATCTATCTAGAAAAGTCTGAGAGTCTGTGCCTTAGGGCCTATCTATACTGCCAGACAATGCAATGAAGATATCCCATTAGCCTGGGGCATGCAAACAACATATGCAGGCTAATGCGGATTAATCCCAGGTAAACTTTACTGTTGCTTACATCAGGTTAAAAAATATCAGCAAAGATCTGATCTTCCTTGAGCACCCTGATCTTTGCAGGTATGGAGGCTGTGAAGACAGACACCTGGGGTCATCATACATGATCCCAGGTGTCATCCCCACAGCCATCTTGCACTCAGGCACCCTGGGGAGATAGGATGGCAGTGCCACCCTTCCCTTACTTCCCATCTTTGTTTCACCTCAAAAACAAAGACATAGCCTCCTTACCATTACTGGAGACTTCCCTATAGTTCAAGGCATGGACATACTTCAGCCCTCCAAGTGTTCTAGACTTCAACTCCCAGGATGGTAGTCTAGAACACTAGGAAAGCTGAAGTTTGCCCATGCCTGCTATAATTCTATTGTGCTCTAGGATGATGTGATGGAGCTTTGAAGAGAGGAAGAGGACATGTTCCAAATCCCCAAGTGTTTCAGTACAGTGCTTCAGTACAGTGTATACCTACAACTGACTTCACATTCTGCAGATCCGATTTCACCTTGTGATGTGGTGCTAACTGCAATGTATTCAGGGGCTTATCACCAACTTTAATTGATGTGCTTTATCAGGCGTTCCCTGGGCAACGTCCTTGCAGACGGCCAATTCTCTCACACCAGAAGCGACTTGCAGTTTCTCAAGTCACTCCTGACACGACCAAAAAAAAAAAATCAGCATGGTGTGATGCATGTGTTGTCTAGCTGCTGCACTTTGATGCTAGCTTCTAACTATATTATCGGGTCAGTGTAGGCAAGACCCTGTTCATTAGAGCAGGAGAAGATAAACCTGCTCTAATCTTCAATATGGTATCTCGTCCCCTCTCAGTCTTCACTTTTTTAGGCTAAAAATACCTAGCTGCCTAAGCCAGTCCTCATAGGGCTTGGATTCTGGGCCGTTAATCATTGTGGTTGCCCTCCTCTGGACATGTTCCAGCTTGTCAATATCTTTCCTCAACTGTGATGCTCAGAACTGGACGCTATTTCAAGTTACTTAGATGAAGGGTTAGAAGGAATGATTATCAAGGTTGCAGATTACGCCAAATTGGGAGGGATACCCAATACTCCAGAAGACAGGAGCAGAATTCAAAACGATCTTAACAGATTAGAGAGATGGGTCAAAACTAACAAAATGAAGTTCAACAGGGACAAATACAAGATACTCCACTTAGGCAGAAAAAATGAAATGCAGTGATACAGAATGGGGGACGCCTGGCTTGACAGCAGTACATGTGAAAAAGATCTTGAAGTCTTTGTGAGCAACAAGTTAAACAAGAGCCAGGAATGTTATGCGGTGCCAAAAATAGCCAATGGGATTTTGGCCTGCATCAATAGTATAGTGTCTAGATCCAGGGAAGTCATGCTACCCCTCTATTCCGCCTTGGTCAGACCACACCTGGAATACTGTGTCCATTTCTGGGCACTGCAATTGAAGGGAGATGTTGACAAGCTGGAATGTGTCCAGAGAAGGATGACTAAAATGATCAAGGGTCTGGAGAACAAGCCCTATGAGGAGTGGCTTAAAGAGCTGGGCATGTTTAGTCTGCAGAAGAGAAGTCTGAGAAGAAATATGATGAGAGCATGTATAAATATGTGATGGGAGGTCATAGGGAGGAGGGAGCAAGCTTGTTTTCTGCTGCCCTGGAGACTACGATGCAAAACAATGGCTTCAAACTACAAGAAAGGAGATTCCACCTGAATATGAGGAAGAACATCCGAACTGTGAGAGCTATTCAGCAGTGGAACTCTCTTCCCCGGAGTATGGTGAAGGCTCCTTCTTTGGAAACTTTTGAACAGAGGCTGGATGGCCATCTGTCGGGGGGTGCTTTGATTGCGATTTTCCTGCTTCTTAACAGGGGGTTGGACTAGATGGCCTATGAGGTCTCTTCCAACTCTTTGATTTTATGATTCTCAGTCCAACTAAAGCAGAATACAATAGTACTACTACTTCACTCAATCTAGCATCTAGATATTGGGCTGCCTAGAATCACATTGGCTTTTTAGCTACTACATCATACTGCTGACTTATGTTGATCTTCTGGTCTACTAAGACTCCTCGATCCTTTTCACATGCACTGTTGTCAAGGCTGGGACAGAAGCTGTAGCATCAACAATTTCATTTTCTTCCTTATTATTTTTCTCCCTCATCCTGCCCTTTCCCCTTCCTTCTCCATTCCATCATGCAGCCAATGTAACACTGGATCCAGACACAGCAAACAAGGAACTGATCCTGTCTGCAGACCAAAAGAATGTTATACAAGGCTTCATGTGGCACAACCTACCTGACCATCCTTGGAGATTTAATAAGGAGCGCTGCATTTTGGGAAAGGAGGGCTTTTCCTCAGGGAGGCATTACTGGGAAGTGGAAGTTGGGGAAGAAGGGTATTGGGCCGTGGGGGTGGCTAGGCAATCTGTCAGGAGGAGAGGAAAGCTCAGCCTTGATCCGAATGAAGGCATCTGGGCTGTGGAGAAGTCCAGGGTCCAAACTGTCCAGTACCAGGCTCTTACCGTCCCACTGACTCCTCTGCTGCTGCGCAAGAGACCCAGGAAAGTTGGGATTTATTTGGACTATGAGATGGGAAAGGTGGCCTTTCATGATGTCAATCACAAGATGCACATCTTCACATTCTTTGAAGCAGATTTCAACAGGGAAACAGTTTTCCCTTTCCTGCATGTGGGAATAGGATGCTGGCTTACAGTCTGCCCTTGATGTTTTCCTTGCAGGATGGAAGGAGTCAGCCTCTATCCCCTAATGTCCCTAACATTGGACAGATAGAGGCTAAGCTTTGGTGTGTCATGAAAGGGCAAAAAATGGAAACTCTTCAAAGCCCTATGAGGGATGGCCGAGGGAGCAGGATATGTTTATCTTGGAGAAAAGAAGGCTGAGAGGTGACAGGATATGCTTAAATATTTGAAAGGATGTTACACCGAGGAGCTTGTTTTCTGCTGCTTTGGAGACTAGGACATGGAGCAATGGATTCAAATTGCAGGAGAAAGTATTCCTCCTAAAAGTTAGGAAAAATATCTTGATGGTAAGAGCAGTTCAGCAATGGAATACGCTGCCTGAGGGTCCAGCCTCCTTCTCTGGAGGTTTTTAAGCAAAGACTGGAAGGCCATCTTTCGGGGTTGTCTTGATTTTGTTTTCTTGCATGGGAGGAGGTTGGACTGGATGGCCCTTATAGCCTCTTCCAACTCTACAATTCCATGAAATAATTTAGTATGATTTTATTTTTACTAGTAGAGATGCTATGATGGCCAATTTTAGGTACTGCGCATCTTGGATGGTGTGTGTGTTTTGTGTGATGTTTACTGCTCTATCCCAGGACAAACAAAATGAAGAACAGAAGAAGAAGGAAGAAAGAGGAATGTGTTTATGAAACACAGTCTGCTTTGTGTAGTCATGTGAAAACTGGGTTATGATTTTGGGAGATCAAGCCCTGCTCGACCATGAAAATTCACTGGGTGATCTTGGGCAACTCATTATTTCTCAGCCTCAGAAGACGGCAGAAAACTTTCTCTGTGTTGATTTTCCTGAGACAACATTACGATACCTGTTGATATAATTTGGGGATAACTTGAATGCAAATAGCAATAATGAAGGTTCAGACCACGTGCTTGTTCTTATTTCACACAAAGAGAGCTTTGCATGGGGTGGATGATGAAAAGGAAACTCAGGTATATCACGATGGGAATCAGTATGGATACATCTTTATTCGAGAATTAATGCAGCTTGACACCCTTGTTCAATGTTATGGAATCACAGAAGTTGTATTTTTACAAAATGTTGGGTCTTCTTTTCCAAAGAGTGCTGATGCCTCAAGACATTACAAATCCCAGGATAATATTCTGATTTTACAGTCTGAAAATTTATAGCCCCAAGTTTATAAGCACTAGAAATTTCCCATGCATTTAAGACAAGCCAATGTACTTCTGCACTAACATCTTTTGTGAATGACTGTAGTTAATAGTAGATTCAAATTAGTAAAATATTAATGCACTGAAAATGTGAACTCCTTCCCAATGGAGGAAATACATTTCTCATGGAAACTTTGCTATAAAATCATAAATACAGATACCTCATACATAATTTAGGTCAAAACTTGGAAAAATTACTATTTTGAACAGCAATGTCCCAATTCTCCCACCTGGTATTCCCTCCAATCAATGGCAAGAGCAAACCATAACTATTTCAAACTCTGGTTCGGATTCAGCAATATGTACTTTTAGAAACCCTCCTTCTCCTGTTTTTCATTTAGCAGAGATTGGGGAACCTATGGTTTTACACATGTTCTTGTAATAATGCCATTCTTGTCTAACACCTGTGCTGACTGGGCTGATGGGAGTTGGAGTTCAACATCTGGAGGGCCACTGATTTCCTCTACAGATGCCAGTTGCACACATGACTTTGGAGCTAGATTGCCTGTGTATTGGATAGGACTGGAATCTCAGTGTCTTTCCCCACTGAAATATCTTGAAATGAGTCCCGAAACTGAATAGGAAAACAATCAAACAATGAAAAATAACCTTGGCCAAAGGCTCTATCAAGTCCCAGTGCTGCTTTCAGTCCAGCCTACTCACAGCACTGGTCAATATTAAGTTTATTCCGTAAGTATTTCGTAAAACTTCAGAGTTATGCAAAGTATTTGTTGTTGTTTATTCATTCAGTCACTTCCAACTCTTCGTGACCTCGTAGACCAGCCCACACCAAAGCTCCCTGTCGGCCATCACCACCCCCAGCTCCTTCAAGGTCAAGCCAGTCACTTCAAGGATACCATCCATCCATCTTGCCCTTGGTCAATCCCTCTTCCTTTTTCCTTCCATTTTCCCCAGAATTATTGTCTTCTCTAAGCTTTCCTGTTTTCTCATTAAGTGGCCAAAGTACTTCATCTTGCTTCTAATATCCTTCACCCCAATGAGTAGTTGGGCTTTATTTCCTGAAGTATGGAATGTGCAGGAGATAGATAGATATATATTACACATACACATACATACATACATACATACATATACATACTGTGTATAAGGTAAGCCTTATCTGGGGTCTATGTGACCAATATAGAATGTAGCCAGAGCTTGTTTTTATTTTAAGAGGATGTTCTTGGAGTCTAACATTATAGGCAGACTTAACATTGAATTGCAGGCTCTGGGCACATAATATTGCAATTACAGGATTTCTACATAACATAATAACAAAGCCCAACACACAATACAAGCCATGGAGAGATCTCAGCTATTGTTCAAATGGAGTTGAAACAGATTAGCACACACCTCAGTTTTTAATTCTTATTTTATGCTAACATAGAATCATAGTTGGAAGAGACCTCATGGGCCATCCAGTCCAACCCCCTGTCAAGAAGCAGGAATATTGCATTCAAAGCACCCCTGACAGATGGCCATTTTCTGTTACAGTAGCACATCCTTCGGCGTTTTTAAAGCTTATTGATATGGCAGATATTGACAATGGCAAGATAAACACAGACTTGGAATGAGGAAGTAGTGATGCAGGTGTAAAGAAAACCCAAGAGCTTTCTTTCTTTTCCCTGTGTGGTAACAGCCTTATGTTTTCCTCTAATGTTAAGATGTTCCTATTACATGTGTAAGAAGTGAGCTAGGAGGATTTCTTCATACCATATAATTCTAGCATTATATACTATTTCTACAGGATGGCGACAAGGGCTTGGACTTGGAGTGGGAAAGACATTCCCCACTACAAGTCTAAGCTATTCTTCCATCATTGACTATGCAGACATGGCATAGCTGTAGTCTAATGCCATCTGGAGGCCCTTGGTTCCCACCTCTTAGGCTCCTTACATGTTTCTCAATGGAATGATTTGCATAATTTAATACATATTATGAGACTCTTTGATCTGTAGTGAGATGGGCACTTGTCATTAAAATGTAATTAATAATGGCAAGGTAGGGTAGCATAAAAATCAGCCTTCACTTGCAGTAACTTTAGCCCTACCTAATTATACAAACTGATGATTGATCACCTCAATCCATGGCTGATACCGAATGAGAGACTCCCTCCTGGGCACACAGAAGACTGGGCAACTTGGAAAGCGCTGAACAGACTGCGCTCTGCCACCACAGGGTGCAGAGCCAACCTTAAGAAATGGGGCTACAAAGTGGAGTCCACAACATGTGAGTGTGGAGAAGAGCAAACCACAGACCACCTACTACAATGCAACCTGAGCCCTGCCACATACACAACGGAGGACCTTCTTATAGCAACACCAGAGGCATCCAAGTGTTCGGCTTCTGGTCAAAGGACATTTAGCATAATGCTTTGTTTGTGGTTTTAAATGCATTACAACTGTACCCTCAATTCACTTCTGACACAATTAATATAGCCCTCTAGAAGTGATGGAGAAAAATCTGTCTGGTTCGTTTGCCCCACCATATATTTTAGTCCCCAGTGTTGAAGTCCATTATTTTGTCAGTAATGACTGAAGAACAAACAAATGAAGAAACACCTCTATTAATCCTTAATCTCTATCACACCTTAATAATAAGTAACCACCTGAGGCTATAAACTTAATAAACTGAGTCCCATACTGTGTGGTGGAAGCAGGGGGATAAATATTTTAATTTTCACTCATCTATTTTATCAGCTTGGTTTTTTCCCCATAGCATGCTCCTTTTAATCAAATTCAGATCCTAACTTTTCTAAAATGTGATGTGTCTGTTTTGGCTCTATTTCCCTCACATTTGACTTTGACTTGGAGTCCCCGGTGGCGCAGTGGGTTAAACCCCTGTGCCAGCAGGACTGAAGATCCGGGAAGAGCACCCTCTATCAGATGAGCACCCTCTATCAGCTCCAGCTCCTCATGCGGGGACATGAGAGAAGCCTCCCACAAGGATGATAAAAACATCAATTCATCCGGATGTCCCCTGGGCAACGTCCTTGCAGACGGCTAATTCTCTCATACCAGAAGCGACTTGCAGTTTCTCAAGTCGCTCCTGACATGACCCAAAAAAAACCAAAAATAAAAACCTTTGACTTTTGCTTCCTGTTGGTCCATGACAGCATGAAGAGTTTCATCAGTCATCCATTCAAAGATTTCAGAATCCATAGAGCCTCCTTGTCCAGTAAATATTAAAATTTGGAATTATATCAAGATAGGACACAATGTCATGTATTAATACCAAAACGTTCTCAGAAAATTGTTCTGGCCATTCGCAATATTCACACCTAGCTCCAACAGACAGGAGTTCTTTCTCCCACCCTGGACTTTCCACAGATATATAAACCCAATTTTCCTAGTTTCCAACAGACCTCTGAAGATGCCTACCATAGATTCAGGCAAAACTTCAGGAGAGAATACTTCTAGAACATGACCATACAGCCCAAAAAACCCACAGCAACCCAGTGACTCCGGCCATGAAAGCCTTCGACAATACAATGTTTTAGTTATTCCTTCTTTCAAATAGTTCAATTGCTTGATTGTAGTCCTTTCTATCTTAGTTATGTTCATTTCCTGGTCTCTCTATATTTACACTCTTATATCTTCTATGCTATTTAGTGTTATTTATTTCACTTTGTATAAGTAAAAATATAGGTACAATGTAGATGTTAACTGACTTGATATCTTCATCTGGTGTCTCTGTCAGCACAACTTTCTCTTTGCAAACCTGCACTGATGTTTATTCAGCTTGTGGCCTTGACAGCAGGTGCAAACAAAACAAACAAGACACTCTGGTATCGAGTAAGCTGTTCCGTGTAATTCTTTCTAACTGTTAAAAGTTCAGTTAGTTCATATATATTTTAAGTGTTACACACTTTGTGTTTTGAAGTGGAGATTTCTCTTGGCTCCATATAACATTGATATTAATATATAAGTCATCCAAAAACAGCTATTCATGCAACGGGAATATTTTCTTCTAGGTTTATCTTTATAACACCGTATTGTTAGTCACAGAACAAAAAAAATCCCTAAAAAAAATCCCACAGAACAAAAAAATCCCTCTTGGAGATATTTACATTTTCAAAGCAATAATTGATTCAGAGAAATCCACCAGCATGTGGACAATTTCAACAGAAAGGAGGAAACCATGAAAATAAACAAATTCTGGCTACCAGTATTTAAAGAACTCTAAAATCAGGAGAGTAAATAAAGAAAAACACTCAAGAACAGGGGAATTCCAGACAAGAAACAATGAGGGCCAGCTAATCACCTCCCAACAAAGGAACCCCCAGACAGGAAGCAGCCAAGCTTTGAAGCTGCAATTCTATTCAATGCTAATCAAGGTGATCAGTTGCAATATTCACACTTGCCTCAACAGACAAGAGTTCTTTCTCCCACTTTCTCCTTAAGTGTATGGTACTACACTTAGATGATAAAAATGAAGTGCTTCTCAAAACAGTTCGATATTCTTTTTCTCTGTATCAATTATTGTTTTGAAAATGTAAATATCTCCGAGAGACATTGGTGGTGTTCAGCTTTTAGTTATTTTTTTTGTTCTGTGACTAACAATATGGTGTTATAAAGATAAACTTTGAAGAAATATTCCCGTTGTTCAGATGGAATCTCCTTTCTTGTAGTTTGAAGCTATTGTTCCGCATCCTAGTCTCCAGAGCAGCAGAAAACAAGCTTGCTCCCTCCTCCCTGTGGCTTGCTTTCACATATCTGTACATGGCCAGCATCATGTCTCCTCTCAGCCTTCTCTTCTTCAGGCTAAACATGCCCAGCTCTTTAAGCCGCTCCTCATAGGGCTTGTTCTCCAGACCCTTGATCGTTTTAGTCACCTTCCTCTGGACACATTCCAGCTTGTCAATATCTCTCTTGAATTGTGGTGCCCAGAACTGAACACAATATTCCAGGTGTGGTCTAACCAAGGCAGAATAAAGGGGGGAGCATGACTTCCCTAGATCTAGACACTAGACTCCTGTTGATGCAGGCCAAAATCCCATTGGCTTTCCCCCCCTCTCTTCAACTGTGGTGCCCAGAATTGGGCACAATATTCCAGGTGTGGTCTGACCAAGGCGGAATAGAAGGGTAGCATGACCTCCCCTGGATGTGTAGACACTACACTCATATTGTTGTAGGCCAAAATCCCATTGGCTTTTTTTGCCACCGCATCACATTGTTGGCTCATGTTTAATTTTATTTATTTGTCGTGTCAGGACAACCAGTCAGATTATATTACATTTCTAACAGAACAAAGCAAACAAACAGACAAAATACAAAATGTGTGAGTTTGTTAGTTGATTAAGTGTCCTTTGACCACTATCTGGCCACTTGGAGTGCTTCCAATGTTGCTGCAAGACGGTCCTCCATTGTGCATGTGGCAGGGCTCAGGGTGCATTGCAGCAGGTGGTCAGTGGTTTGCTCCTCTCCACACTCGCATGTCGAGGATTCCACTTTGTGGCCCCATTTCTGAAGGTTGGCTCTGCATCTCCTGGTGCCAGAGCGCAGTCTGTTCAGTGCCTTCCAAGTCGCCCAGTCCTCTGTGTGCCCAGGGGGGAGTCTCTCATTTGGTATCAGCCATTGGTTGAGGTTCTGGGTTTGAGCCTGCCACTTTTGAACTCTTGCTTGCTGAGGTGTTCCAGCTAGTGTCTCTGTAGATCTAAGAAAACTATTTCTTGATTTAAGTCGTTGACGTGCTGGCTGATACCCAAACAGGGGATGAGCTGGAGATGTCTCTGCCTTTGTCCTTTCACTATTGGCTGCTACTTCCCGGCGGATGTCAGGTGGTGCAATACCGGCTAGACAGTGTAATTTCTCCAGTGGTGTAGGGCACAGACACCCCGTGATAATGCGGCATGTCTCATTAAGAGCCACATCCACTGTTTTAGTGTGGTGAGATGTGTTCCACACTGGGCATGCGTACTCAGCAGCAGAGTAGCACAGAGCAAGGGTAGATGTCTTCACTGTATCTGGTTGTGATCCCCAGGTTGTGCCAGTCAGTTTTTGTATGATATTATTTCTAGCGCCCACTTTTTGCTTGATGTTCAGGCAGTGCTTCTTGTAGGTCAGAGCACGGTCCAGAGTGACTCCCAGGTATTTGGGTGCGCTGCAATGCTCCAGTGGGATTCCTTCCCAGGTGATCTTCAGAACTCGGGATGCTTCTCTGTTCTTGAGATGGAAGGCACATGTCTGTGTTTTAGATGGGTTGGGGATCAGCTGGTTTTCCCTGTAATAGGCAGTAAGAGCACCGAGAGCTTCGGAAAGCTTCTGTTCTACCATCTCAAAGCTCCCTGCTTGAGCAGTAATGGCACGATCATCATAAATTTTCATCATAAATCATAAGGTAAAGGTAAAGGTAGTCCCCTTGCATTAAGTCCAGTCATGTCTGATTCTGGGGTGTGGTGCTCATCTCCATTTCTAAGCCGAAGAGCCAGCGTTGTCCGTAGACACCTCCCAGGTCATGTGGCTGGCATGACTGCATGGAGCACCGTTACCTTCCCGCCGGAGCGGTACCTATTGATCTACTCATATTTGCACGTTTTCGAACTGCTAGGTTGGCAGAAGCTAGGGCTGACAGCGGAATCGAACCTGCGACCTTTCGATCAACAAGCTCAGTAACTCAGTGCTTTAACCCACTGCGTCATAAATCATCATAAATTTTGTATTTTGTCTGTTTGTTTGCTTTGTTCTGTTAGAAATGTAATATAATTTGAGTGGTTGTCCTGACACGACAAATAAATAAACAAATAAATTTAAATAAATCTAAATAAATACACTGTAGGTTTTTCGGGATGTATGGCCATGTCCTAGAAGCATTCTCTCCTGACGTTTCGCCTGCATCTATGCCAGGCATCCTCAGAGGTTGTGAGTTCCCTTTCCCTGCCTCCCCCCCCCCCCCCCCGCCTCTCTGCTCTGGCGCCTCCCCTTCAACTTCCTTCTCTTCCGCCTAGCCTTCTTCGCTTTCGATTTCGTTTCTGGCTGCCTTTCTTTCCCCCTTCCCCTCCCACAGCTCTTCCTTCTCTCCTCCAGGGAAAGAGTGGCCATGGCTGTCGGGGGCCACCCTTCCGCCCGGCTCCAGGAGGATGCCACTTGCTCCATCTGCTTGGACTTCTTCCAGGACCCGGTGATGATCATCGACTGCGGGCACAACTATTGCCGGGCGTGCATCTCCCAGTGCCAGGGGCAGGGCTCCCGTTGCCCCCGTTGCAGGATCCCTTTCCCTTCGGAAAACCTCCGGCCCAACAGGGATCTCCGGAATCTGGTGGAGGCGATCCAGCAGCTCAGCCTGCAGCCGCTTGAGAAGACGACCCGGCCAAAGCCGGCGGGAGGCGGCCCGAAGGTGTGCGAGAAGCACCAGGAAGCCGCCAAGCTCTTCTGCCGGGAAGACCAAGCCTTCCTCTGCCTGGTCTGCAGGGAGTCCCGCGCCCACAGAGCCCACACCGCCCTCCCCATCGAGGAGGCAGCCCAGGAGTACCGGGTAAGCCCAACACAGAGATGTGCACAGCTTTGAGCATCCCATATCCGAGATTCCCAAATCTCCAACATCCTAAACATTGGCACAGTTTGAACAGCCATGGCTCAGTGCTTTGGAATCCTGGGAATGGCCCTTTGCTGAGGCACCAGCACTCTTTAGCATAGAAGGTAAACTACAACTCCCAGGGTTCCATAACATTGATCCCTGGCAGGCAAAGTGGGGTCAAACTACATTAATTCTACAGTGTAGATGCACCCAGTTGTATTGCACAAGCCCTTACCCCACCTCTTCAGCTCTGAACTTACTTAGGCAATCCCTCGTAGCTCGAGGATGATTTTCTTCCAGATGTGTCTTGGCAATGGGTCCATAGGTGAATGTGGAGTCCTATTCTTGATCTGCATGTTCTCCCACCATGAGGACATCGGTTTTCATGTGGACGGCAGTCCCAGCCAGGGTTGGCTTGACGTGCCATCCTCTTGGCAAGTTTCTCCCAGTCACCCTCCATTCATGGATCTTTGAATTCTGCAGCACCACTGGTCACAGCTGACCTCCAGTAGGAGCGCTCAAGAGCCAGGGCTTCCCAGTTCTCAGTGTCCTAGAGCTGGAAGAGAACCCCAAGGGCTATCCAGTCCAACCCACTGCCTTATTTACTTTACTTACTTAGGCGATCCCTCGTTGTCTGAGTAGGATTGTCTTCCAAGATCAGTGTACTGGCGGTGGGTCCGTAGGTGACCGTGGAGCCCAGTTTTTGACCAGCGTGTTCTCCTGCAGTGAGGGCATTGGTTTCCAGGTGGAAGGCGGTCCCGGTCGGGGTTGGCTTGATACGCCTTCCTCTTGGCATGTTTCGCACATTTGCCCTCCATTTGTGCCTCTTCAAATTCTACAGCACCGCTAGTCACAGCTGACCTCCAGTAGGAGCACTCAAGAGCCAGAGCTTCCCAGTTCTCAGTGTCTATGCCAGAGATTTTAAGGTTGGCTTTGAGCCCATCTTTAAATCTCTTTTCTTGTCCACCAACATTCCGTTTCCTATTATTGAGTTCTACTCTGAACCGCACCCAAAACTACAAGTACCGTGATGTCATACCATGGAGCCCTACTTCTGAGCAGGATATTGAGGGTGCATCTATACTGCAGAATTAATGCAGTTTTTCAGTGCTCTGGAATCCTGAGAGCTTGTAGTTTTACAAGGTCTTTAGTCTTCCCTACTAAAGAGTGCTGTTGCCACAACAAACTACAACTTCCACAATGTCATTGCATTTAAAATTGTGTCAAATTGCATCAATTCTATACTGTTAGATGCACCCACTGTTTCATGCATCCAAACTATTTCTGTAAGGCAGGCATGGGCAAACTTTGGCTCTCCGGGTGTTTTGGACTTCAAAGCAAAGACTTTCTATATATTGTCGAAGGCTTTCATGGCCGGAATCACTGGGTTGTTGTAGGTTTTCCGGGCTATATGGCCATGTTCTAGAGACATTTTCTCCTGATGTTTCGCCTGCATCTATGGCAAGCATCCTAAGAGGTAGTGAGGTCTGTTGGAAGTAGGAAAATGGGTTTATATATCTGTGGAAAGACCAGGGTGGGACAAAGGACTCTTTTCTTCTGGAGCTAGGTGTGAATGTTTCAACCGACCACCTTGATTAGCATTTAATGGCTTGGAAGTGCCTGGGGGAATCTTTCTTTGAGAGGTGATGTGATGTGCCTGATTGTTTACTCTCTGTTGTTTTGCTGTTGTAATTTTGCTGGACAATTTCAACAAAAAGGAAGAAACCATTAAAATGAACAAAATCTGGCTACCAGTATTAAAAAACTCTAAAATTACAACAGCATAACAACAGAGAGGGAAAAAAACAAGAACATCTAATCACCTCTCAACAAAAGTTTGCTCCAGGCACTGTCAGGCCATCATATGCTAATCAAGGTGGTCAGTTGAAACATTCACACCAAGCTCCAGCAGACAAGAGTTCTTTGTCCCACCCTGGTCATTCCACAGAGATATAAACCAATTTTCATACTTCCAGCAGACCTCACTACCTCTGAGGATGCTTGCCATAGATGCAGGTGAAACATCAGGAGGAAATGCCTCTAGAACATTGCCATATAGCCTGGAAAACCTACAACCCACTTTCTATATATATTTCAGATTTCAATATTAATCTGTATATATTTTAGATTTCAATATTAGTGTCAAAAATACATAGTATGGTTTTACATAGGATTTGTGCTACATTAGAAAAGTAAAGACAAATATCACTTTAGTAAAATAAACATTGACTATTAAATAAGCAAAAAAATAAAATAAGATGTAAACACTAAACTAATCTGGGAATCTGCTAGTGCATGGTGTTTTGAAGTCCAAAACACTTGGAAGGTTGAAGTTTGCCCATGTCTGGTATAAGGTGTACATGAAACATAAATTTTGTGTTTCGACTTGGGTCTCATCTCCAGTTTGTCATTATGGTACAGTGTTCCCTCACTTATCGCGGGTGTTACGTTCCAGGACCACCCGCCAAAAGTGAAAATCCACAAAGTAGGGATGCTATATATGTATATCAAGTTCCGAGGGTGAGGCAGAAGCAAGGAGAGATTTAAAGGCACCACACACTTTTTTTTTGCTAGCTATCTCTGCTTTGCTTTGCAGTTTCTCTTGATTGGCTGCCTCTCTCCCGAGGAGTCGGGATTATTATTTTATTATTATTTGATGCACTGGGCAACGGCAACCATTCATAAACTGGGAGGCAAAAACCCGTGAAACAGCGAGTCCACGAAAAGCGAACCACGAAGTAGCAAAGGAACACTGTACTCCATTTTTTAAAAAATCCAAAACACTACTGGTCCCAAACATTTTGGATGGGGGGTGCTCAACCTGCTAGATTAAATAATAATAATAATAATAATAATAATAATAATAATAACTTTATTTATATATCGCTCTATCTCCCTGGGGGGATTCAGGGCTGTTTCCAAACAACAACAACATCAAAACATACAGAGTCACAAATTGAACAAAAAATAACAGTAACAGCAACTTAAGCACGGAATTACCCAACAACACATAATATTAAAAAGAAAAGTCCTGCCTGCTCGTCGTGTCTATTTGTTAGGACATGGAAAAGGAATGGGTCAAAATTATTAAAAGGCTGGGTCAAGACTGGTACAAATTGAAATAAGATACGTCCAGCATTTGGGTACGGTACTGTAGTAGGTAAACAACAAAAGCGGGGACGGGCTTTTTCCAGGGGTCTGTTAGGAGAATAACCAGGGTAATATATAAGGGACTAGGTTGTGTCCGGACAGTGTCTGGGCTGAGCAAGCACGGGTCACTCTCGAAGATTTGTTGAAACCACCAAGTCTTCAAACTCTTACGAAAAGAGGGGAGGGATGGGGCCTTTCTTATTTCCCTTGGAAGCAGAGGCAGGGAGCCACCACCGAAAAGGCCTTCTCTCTCGTCCCCATCAACCGTGCTTGTGACGGAGGTGGGAGCAAGAGGAGGGCCTCCCCCCGGAGGATCTTAGAGTTCACACCGGTTCATAGATGGAGATGTGATCGCAAAGATAGGCAGGGCCCGTACTGTTTATATATTTTTATTTACAGTATATGTCACTGTTTCCTCTCCTAAAAGGGTATCTAAGCAGCAAAAGTTATGGTTTCGATTCACCACAGTTCACCCTTCTATTTTCAACATACAAAGGCATTATTTTAAAGATTAAATGTAATCAGATCAACCAGGTGGCAGCATTCTTTTTTAAAAAATAGAGTACATCACACTTCTTTTAAAGTTTTCTGTAATGCAGGCTTTGAGCTGTTGTCATATTCTAGCTGTACCCCTTTTTAATGGGAATATTTCAGTTCGGAGATTAGATAAATGACACACATTTTTAGGCAGAAAGAAGCACTGCCTGAACATCAAGCAAAAAAGTGGGCGCTAGAAACAACATCATACGAAAGCTGACTGGCACAACCTGGGGATCACAACCAGACACAGTGAAGACATCTGCCCTTGCGCTATGCTACTCTGCTGCTGAGTATGCATGCCCAATGTGGAACACATCTCACCACACTAAAACAGTAGATGTGGCTCTTAATGAGACATGCCGCATTATCACAGGGTGTCTGCGCCCCACACCACTGGAGAAATTACACTGCTTAGCCGGTATTGCACCACCTGACATCCGCCGGGAAGTAGCAGCCAATAGTGAAAGAACCAAGGCAGAGACATCTCCAGCTCATCCCCTGTTTGGGTATCAGCCAGCACGTCAACGACTTAAATCAAGACATAGTTTTCTTAGATCTACAGAGACACTCGCTGGAACACCCCAACAAGCGAGAGTCCAAAAGTGGCAGGCCCAAACCCAGTACCTCAATCCATGGGTGATACCAGATAAGAGACTCCCCCCTGGGCACACAGAAGACTGGGCGACTTGGAAGGCGCTGAACAGACTGCGCTCTGGCACCACGAGATGCAGAGCCAATCTTAAGAAATGGGGCTACAAAGTGGAATCCTCGGCATGCGAGTGCGGAGAAGAACAAACCACTGACCACCTGCTGCAATGCACCCTGAGCCCTGCCACATGCACCATGGAGGACCTTCTTGCAGCAACACCAGAGGCACTCCAAGTGGCCAGATAGTGGTCAAAGGACATTTAACTAACTACCAAGTTTTCAAAATCTGTGTGTTTTTTTTCTTTTTGATCTGTGTGTTTGTTTTGTTCTGTTAGAATTGTAACACAATGGTATGGTTGCTGATGACACGATAAATAAATAGGCAGAAATCTTTGCCAGTCCAGCATTTACAAAAACAATTATTTTGAATCAGAATTCCCAATATCACCCATGGCTACATTCTGGGAATTGTAGTCCAAAAGCAAAGTTTTCCAAGTTCTCATTTCCGGTGCATTGGAATAAGTAATAGGGGTACATCAGGGTTCAACAAGCAAAGGGCCTTCTGGGGCTTCCAGGACTTAACACACTTATTATTATGGTAGAAACTTTTCACAAGCTACAGATTTACCGCAACAGCCTGTTGTTTTCAGTGCAAGAAGCCAGGATAGCTATCTCTGGAAACATTTTTCAGTTAAAATTTAACTACAGGCTCTGCTGCCATTCCAGTTATGTAAGAAATGGACTTTATCACGTTTATAGGCCTTGTATAGATTATTTCTGCTCTCCTCCTCATAAACTTTTATTTTCTTCTGCTTCTTTTTCTCAACAGTTTGCCCACTTTCAGGACCCCTTGCTGCTGCCCTCCTTTTTCTAATCTAAAAGTACACAGGACCCTAGAGCAGCCATCTTATTTTGACACTAGTGAAGTCCAGTCATAGAATCATTGAGTTGGAAGAGACCTTGTGGGCCATCCAGTACAACCCCCTGCCAAGAAGTAGGAAAATAAAAAAAGTCCTTCTTATCAGGCTCTCCCACGCAGGCCTCCAGGTGTTTCTACTCTGCTTTCAATCCTCAACCTTGGCTGTGAACTCGTGGCATGGAGGCGTTCTGGGGTCTTGAAGAACCCATATATGAGTGCATGACACTATCTCAGAGCCCAGTGTAGTCTCCTTCTCTGGAGGTTTCTAAGCAGAGGCTGGATGGCCATCTCCCAGGACTGCTCTGATTGTGACTTCCTGCCTGGCAGAAAAGGGTTAGACTGGATAGCCCTCGGGGTCTCTTCCAACTCTAGGATTCTATTAAAGAAATTCCCCAGGTTCTTCATCCAGTACTTGCAACCCATGTTAAACTAAGGAACATTTATTTAATGTTTTATTTTAATGAATTTTTTGAATGTTTTTATGATTGTGTTGGCACCGAATGGTGCTTACGGTGAGGCCACCCTGACTTCCCCCTCGGGGGTGAGAAGGGCGGGGTACAAGTGTATGAAATAAATATTCTATATAAACAAAAACATAGTTTGTTTGTGGGATTAACATAACTCAAAAACCACTGGACGAACTGACACCAAATTTGGACACAATACACCTATCAGTCCAACAAGTGTCCATCACCCATAAACACACAAGCACGCACACAAAACCCCAGTGAAACAGCCTTAAAAACCCCCAAAATACACCATATATACATATGCACATACACTCATATACACATGCACATATTCATACATACACACATATATATGCACAAACACACACAAAATATACACATACATATACACATGTACACACATATACATATCCACATACATACATATATACACCCAAATATGCATATAGACAAGCACACACATATACGCAATATGCATGTACACATATAAACACACAAATACACAAATATACACACACACATACATACAGACACACACAAAACACATATACACAGATTGGGCCACAGCAACGTGTGGCAGGGGACGGCTAGTAATCTATATAAATAAAAATGTAATGTTTGTTTGTGGGATTAACATAACTCAAAAACTATTGGACGAACTGACACCGAATTTGGACACAATACACCTATCAGGCCAACGAGTGTCCATCACCCATAAACACACACGCACGCACAAAAAACCCCAGTGGAACAGCCTTAAAAACCCAAAAAATACACCATATATACATATGCACATACACTCATATACATATGCATATATTCATACACACACATATATATATGCACAAACACACACAAATATACACATGTACACACATACATATACACATGTACACACATATACATATCCACATACATACATATATACACCCAAATATGCATATAGAGAAGCACACACATATACGCAATATGCATGTACATATATAAACACACAAATATACACACACATACATACAGACACACACAAAACACATATACACAGATTGGGCCACAGCAACACGTGGCAGGGGACGTCTAGTCATCTATATAAATAAAAATGTAATGTTTGTGGGGTTAACACAACTCAAAAACTACTGGACGAATTGACACCGAATTTGGACACAATACACCTATGAGGCCAACGAGTGACCATCACTCATAAAAACACTGAAAAACACAGCAGAAGGGACTTAAAAAGCAAAAAAAAAAAACCCCACAAAAATACATTACATCACATGTGCAAAAACACACATATACACAAACACACATATATAAACATATACACATATATATATACACACACACATAGACATATATACACACACAAAACATATACACAGACTGGGCCACAGCAACGAGTGGCAAGGGACGGCTAGTAAATAAATAAATATCATTGTTGACAAAACAGTTTAAGTATCCCTTTTCCATAATTCCAAAATCTGAAATACTTTAGAATAGAAAATGTTCCCCATGGATGACTGATATATCAGGCTCCTTCTTATCAGGCTCTCCCACGCATATAGTGACATATTTGATTTTTGATGGTTCATTGTATGCTAACTTTGCTTTATGCATACAGTTATTTAAAACATGCACCAAGTTGCCTGAATATCAGAGGGGTCACTGCCCTCCTTTTTCTTTTCTTTTTTTCTTCTCTCCCCTCATACCTCTTTCTTTTCTTTTCTTTTCTTCCTTCCTTCCCTTCTGTTTTCTTTCTTCGCCCCTAGAATCATAGAATCATAGAATCAAAGAGTTGGAAGAGACCTCCTGGGCCATCCAGTCTAACCCCATTCTGCCAAGAAGCAGGAATATTGCATTCAAATCAACCCTGACAGATGGCCATCCAGCCTCTGTTTAAAAGCTTCCAAAGAAGGAGCCTCCACCACACTCCGGGGCAGAGAGTTCCACTGCTGAACGGCTCTCACAGTCAGGAAGTTCTTCCTAATGTTCTGATGGAATCTCCTCTCTTGTAGTTTGAAGCCATTGTTCCGCGTCCTAGTCTCCAGCGAAGCAGAAAACAAGCTTGCTCCCTCCTCCCTGTGGCTTCCTCTCACATATTTATACATGGCCCTCATCATATCCCCTCTCAGCCTTCTCTTCTTCAGGCTAAACATGCCCAGCTCCTTAAGCCACTCCTCATAGGGCTTGTTCTCCAGACCTTTTATCATTTTAGTCGCTCTCCTCTGGACACATTCCAGCTTGTCAATATCTCTTGAATTGTGGTGCCCAGAACTGGACACAATATTCCAGGTGTGGTCTAACCAAAGCAGAATAGAGGGGTAGCATTACTTCCTTAGATCTAGACACTATGCTCCTATTGATGCAGGCCAAAATCCCATTGGCTTTTTTTGCCGCCACATCACATTGTTGGCTCATGTTTAACTTGTTGTCCACGAGGACTCCAAGATCTTTTTCACACGTACTGCTCTCGAGCCAGGCATTGTCCCCCATTCCCACCCTTCTTCTCTTTTCCTTTCTTCCTTTCCTTTCTTTTTCTCTTTCCTTCTTTCCTCCCTCCCTTCCATCCCCCCACTTTTCTTTCAGTGACATCTCAGAAAGCCACTTCACCTCGCAATCACCAATCCTTCACCTTCGCAACAGCCAATCTATTGGTATCACAGAGGGCCACTTTACCTAGCAACAGCCTTTGTGATACACACAGACAAACATACATATAGATATCGTATATAAAATTATCTTAAAGCTACATATATAAGGTGCCTATGTCATATAAATGAATTTTGTGTTTTGGCTCAAAAAACTGAAATCCAAAACACTTCTGATCCAAGCATTATTTATTTATTTATTTATTTATTTACTTCGCTTATATACCGCAATTCTCAGCCTAATGGCGACTCATTGCGGTGTACAACATAGAAAAACAGGTGCAAAATACAACATAAAATAAAATAATCCACAGTACATCATTATCAAAACATCTCATCAAAAACATCAACATTACTACAAGCCATTCCGAGTCGTCTCATCGTCAAGTTCACAATCCGATACCATTTCCGTTGTTCCATTCCTATGGTCGAGTTACCAGCCATTGCACTTCTGTTCAAATGCCTTCTTAAACAACCGTGCCTGTGACGCATGTCACTTAAGGCATACTCAGTCTTTATCTGAGTGTTATGGGTCAGTTTGTTTGCATGTAAAAAGAAGTTATTTCAGTTATTCCAGTTTTGCCCTGGTTCTTGGCTGCCCAAACCAACTACAAACATGTTTGTAAACTTATGGTGACAAGGCATTACAGTCAACCCTCTGTATCCATGAGTTATATATCCATAGATTCCACTGCCTACAATTTGGATTTTTTTTAAAAAAAAAAACACATGGTTTTTTTTTCCATTTTATATAAAGGACATGATTTTGCTACCTCACTGTATATAATGGAATTTGAACCAAACTTTCACTGTACGTACTATCAGAATGGCCAAAAGCAATATAGATATTAAAGTTCAAAAATAAGTTTAATTTTCAGATTTCCAGATGTTTGTAAGTTTAGAACAACCATTGTTTAGAACACCCTCAAGGAGGTCTGGGAAGAAGATTTAGGGATAAAAATAAATGAAATAGAGTGGCAACACTTATGGAGACAAAGACATCTAAAAAAATTATCAGTACGGGTTAAAGAAAATTATTATAAGCTAATGTGGAAATGGTACCTAACACCGCGATTATTGCTAATTGAAAAAATTGTTGGAGACGGTGTCAGGAACCAGGAACATATGTGGTGGCAATGTAAATATGTAAATAGTTTTGGGGGGAAAGTATTTAGAGAAATAGAAGATACAATGAATATTAAAATAGAAAGAAGTCCTAGTATAGCTTTATTATCATTATATAACAATAAACAATTGAAAAAAGAGGATAAAGAAGCGATAACAAATTTATTAACAATATTTATTTGTCGTGTCAGAGCAACCAGTCCATTATATATTACATTTCTAACAGAACAAAGCAAACAGACAGAAAAATACACAGCTTGTGAGTTTGGTAGTTGATTAAATGTCCTTTGACCAGTATCTGGCCACTTGGAGTGCTTCCGGTGTTGCTGCGAGAAGGTCCTCCATGGTGCATGTGGCAGGGCTCAGGTTGCATTGCAGCAGGTGGTCAGTGGTTTGCTCTTCTCCACACTCGCATGCCGAGGATTCCACTTTGTAGCCCCATTTCTGAAGGTTGGCTCTGCATCTCGTGGTGCCAGAGCGCAGTCTGTTCAGCGCCTTCCAAGTCATCCAGTCTTCTGTGTGCCCAGGAGGGAGTCTCTCATTTGGTATCAGCCATTGGTTGAGGTGCTGGGTTTGAGCCTGCCACTTTTGGACTCTCACTTGCTGAGGTGTTCCAGCAAGTGTCTCTGTAGATCTTAGAAAACTATGTCTAGATTTAAGTCGTTGGCGTGCTGGCTGATATCCAAACAGGGGATGAGCTGGGGATGTCTCTGCCTTGGTCCTTTCACTATTGGCTGCCACTTCCCGGCGGATGTCAGGTGGTGCAATGCCGGCTAAGCAGTGTAATTTCTCCAGTGGTGTAGGGCGCAGACACCCCGTGATGATGCGGCATGTCTCATTAAGAGCCACATCCACTGTTTTAGTATGGTGAGATGTGTTCCACACTGCGCATGCATACTCAGCAGCAGAGTAGCACAGCGCAAGGGCAGATGTCTTCACTGTGTCTGGTTGTGATCCCCAGGTTGTGCCAGTCAGCTTTCGTATGATATTGTTTCTAGCACCCATTTTTTGCTTGATGTTCAGGCAGTGCTTCTTGTAGGTAAGAGCACGGTCCAGAGTGACTCCCAGGTATTTGGGTGCGCTGCAATGCTCCAGTGGGATTCTTTCCCAGGTGATCTTCAGAGCTCGGGATGCTTCTCTGTTCTTGAGATGAAAGGCACATGTCTGTGTTTTAGATGGATTAGGGATCAGCTGGTTTCCCTGTAATAGGCAGTGAGAGCACCTAGAGCTTCGGAGAGCTTCTATTAACAATAGCAAGACTGCTTATAACTTTCCTTCTTTTCTTTTTTTTAATCCTTTTTTTCCAATAAATTTTCTCCATACATCATCAAAATCACTTTGTTTCCATATACTTCTTTTAACTTTTTAATATACATGTCAGTTTATCATTTATTGCCAATTTCCATACTTCCTTGTACTACTCCTCTATTTGTATATTGATTTTTCCCCTGTTCCTTGCTATAAGCAGTATTAACAATAGCAAGACTGTTTATAGCAAGGAACTGGGAAAAAATCAATATACAAATAGAGGAGCGGTACAAGGAAGTATGGAAATTGGCAATAAATGATAAACTGACATGCATATTAAAAGTTAAAAGAGGTATATGGAAACAAAGTGATTTTGATGATGTATGGAGAAAATTTATTGGAAAAAAAGGATTAAAAAATAAAGAAGGAAAGTTACCTCGACAAGAAGAATTGAAATTTTGGACAGATGGCATGTAAGAGGGGGGAGGGGAGCACAGCGGTGAGAGATAGACAATATGTTCAAGCAGAAAAATAACACTAGATGCCAAAAGTATGTTAGGTTGTATTGAATAATATGCATCTGCTGTAAAACAAATGTATGACAAGTGTATTAAACCATGATAAAATAATAAAAATATTTGGAGGGGGGAAAAAAAGAACAACCATTGTGTGAATATGAGCATTAGGTGAAAAATTCCTTCTTCTTTCTTTCAGGATCAAATCCAGACTTTTTTGAAAAAACTGGCAAAAGAAAGAGATGAAATGCAGAGAGTTAACTTGTCCAATAAGCACAATTATCAACAAATGAAGGTATTTATTTATTGTATTATCGAAGGCTTTCATGGCCAGAATCACTGGGTTGTTGTGAGTTTTGCAGGCTGTATGTTCCAGAAGCATTCTCTCCTGACGCTTCTCCTGCATCTATGGCAGGCATTCCCAGACGTTGTGTATTTATTTGTTTATATTCTGACCTTCTCACCCTGAAGGGGTCTCAGGGCAGATCACAGAACACATATATGGCAAACATTCAATACCAAGTATACAGTGACAAGACAGACAACAGATAGGTATACATTTAGGCTTTTTATCTTCATTTGGCATCTTTTGGAGGCTGTGCTCCGTTCTGGCCACAGGGAGTGCTGTCGCTCCATCTCCTTGCCAAAGAGCTTTCCTTGTTCGTAAACTTTCTTCTGGAAAGCCATGTCTAAAATACCCCCCATGCTTAATGTGATTCCTATTCATCTACTCACATTGCTGTTTTCAATCTGTTAGGTGGGCGGGGGAACTGGGATGAAGGTCAGGAGCTCACTGTGACCTGGCTTCAAACTGTCAATCTTTTGGTTGGAAAGATTTACTGCAGCTGCATCTGGTGCTAAAGCCAGTATGGGTGAATGTTGCCACATAGCTGTATGCAGATAGATATAATTGGGTATTTTCATTTAATTCTATTTGTGCTGTCGCGCCTGGGGGCTATAGTTCTTAGTGAAAGAAATATGGGCGTGACATCTTTTCCCCAGGGGATTGCTTCTTGCCCTCCTTTAGAGAACTGGAACTCTCAAGGATCAAGACACTATAGATAACTCGAAACAGGCTTTATTGTTCACAATGAGTTATCTTTCTGAAGCATTAAACTTGATGTTTCAAAGGGGGGTAAAGAAAATATACATTACAGTCTTTGTAGTCTTGGGTCCAAGGAGTTTTCCAGCTGAGAAACTTTCCAAGTTCCCTCTTTCTCAATTATTATTTATTTATTTACTTTACTTGTATACCGCACTCTCTCAGCCCGTAGGCGACTCAGTGCGGTTTACAGCCAGAACAATATACAAAGTGCACAACATTAGCATTTAAAACAGTAACTAAAGCAACTACATCGATATAACAATACAACAGTACATCAATATAACATCAATACATCTATATAACTAATCCATCACGTCTCATCAGTAAAGTCATAATCCGATCTCCTCGTCCATTATTCCAAGTTCCAAGATCAATCAGTTGGTTGCACTGCTTAATTAAACGCCTGTTCAAAGAAGCCAGGTCTTTACTCTTCTCCTGAACGCCAGCAGGGAGGGGGCCGATCTAATGTCTGCGGGAAGGGCGTTCCACAGCCGAGGGGCCACCACTGAGAAGGCCCTGTCTCTCGTCCCCACCAGCCGTGCTTGTGAGGCTGGCGGGATCGAGAGCAGGGCCTCCCCGGACGATCTTAATGTCCTAACTGGTTCATAGGGGGTGATGCGTTCGGACAGATAGGTCGGGCCAGAACCGTTTAGGGCTTTAAAGGCTAAAGCCAGCACTTTGGATTGTGCCCGGTAGCAGATTGGCAGCCAGTGGAGCTGGCACAACAGAGGAGTGGTGTGCTCCCTGAGTGCCGCTCCTGTTAACAACCTGACTGCCGATCGTTGGACCATTTGTAGCTTCCGAGCAGTCTTCATAGGCAACCCCACGTAGAGAGCGTTGCAGTAATCTATACGGGATGTAACCAGCGCGTGGACTACCGTGGCCAAGTCAGACTTCCCAAGGTACGGGCGCAGCTGGCGCACAAGTTTTAATTGTGCGAATGCTCCCCTGGTCACCGCCGAAACCTGGGGTTCCAGACTCAGCGATGAATCCAGGATCACACCCAAGCTGCGAACCTGCGCCTTCAAGGGGAGTGCGACCTCATCCAGCACAGGCTGTAACCCTATACCCTGTTCGGCCTTACGACTGACCAGGAGTACCTCTGTCTTGCCTGGATTCAGTTTCAATTTGTTCTCCCTCATCCAGACCGTTACAGCGGCCAAGCACCGGTTCAGGACCTCGACAGCCTCCTTAGTAGCAGGTGGGAAGGAGTGACAGAGTTGGACATCATCTGCGTACAGATGACACCGTACCCCGAAATTCCGGATGATCTCCCCCAACGGCTTCATGTAGATGTTAAACAACATAGGAGACAAGATTGAACCCTGAGGAACCCCACAAGACAATGGTTGTGAGGTAGAGCAGGTGTCTCCCAATAACACCTTCTGAGAACGACCCTCTAGGAAGGACCGGAGCCACTGCAGAACAGTTCCTCCAAGGCCCATTCCCGCGAGGCATCCCAGAAGAATACTGTGGTCGAATGTTGTTTCAATGGCTGTGAAAGTCAGAACATTCACAACCCCAGTCCAATGACCTATATTGAAGGCACAAAGTCTTCCTCTCGATGCCAAAGGTCTGGTTTGAAGGCGCTTAAGATTCCTCAACGTCGTCCAGGGTGAACTGGACATGAAGCATGAATCTTAAGAGTACAACCTTAAGAATTGGTGATAAGAGATGACTTGACTGAGGGCTTTAAAGCCAAGCCGTTCTCAAGTCCATCTGCTGAGTTGTTTGATGGTGGAATGAAAAGAAAGCACTGCCGTCGTCCCCAGGAAGGGGTGGAGCCAAACAGTTGGGCTGGGGGAGCAATTCAACCAGTGTAAAACAACATTGATAGAAAGCAGTAAATAACAAGCAATTCAACTGTACATTCACACACAAGTGGGGCCAGACGCGCCATCACACTATTTAGCAAAGCACTTGAGAATATCCACATCATCATCATAATAATAGTAATAATCTTTATTTATACCCCACCATCATCTCCCCAAGGGGAATTGGAGCGGCTTACATGAGACCAAGCCCAGTGGTACAACAAAACAATATGCAACAAAAGCACAACAGAAAATAAAAAATAAAAATAAAATACAGAACCAATATAAGTATACACATCAAACAAAATAAAACAATATAAAATCAGAACATTTGAACACAGAAAATTAATCACAGTGGGCTGGGCCAATTGCAAAGAATAAAAATTTTCTTCACAATCTTAACACAGTTGACTCTCACTTAACTGGATCTCAGGCAACCAGAAAAAAATAATCAAATACATCATCCGACTCAATCCAAATGTTTTAGTCAAATAACTCTTAGTCTATACCGGATCATTCATCAATCTGCAGACACGTCTTTGCCTGGGTGGGTTGTTTACATTTTCTTACTTCTTACATTCTTACATACTTCTTACTGCTTACATTTGTTTACTCACTTCTTGGACTCTTGTTCTTCTTTAGTTAAAGGGAACATGCTGTGCTGGTTGGCATCATGGTTTTGGCTTTTGCTTCAGATGGCTGTTATTTTGGCTAACATCTTGATTATCTTTTTATCCACAGAGCTTCCTGGCACACTTTCTGGACAGCTTTTCATAAGCCAGTTCTACTACAAAAACATCATACTTTAAACTCTTAGGGTGGATCCAGACAGCCTTTTATCCCAGAAGCATCTGGGTTTTAAAAAGGCTGATGTTCCTGGGAGGCTGTCTACACCCACCCCAGAAAGTGCACACTTTCTGGGGTGGGTGCCCTACCCCCTTCCTCCAAGACCCCAGACCCCTTAGAAAAGTAATGGAAACTTACGCGGCCTCCATTACTGGCTTCGTCCAGCTCTCTCAGCACGTACAAGTGATGCTCCAGGAGGGAGAGGAGCAATTTTCCTCCTTCCCCCCCCCCTTCCTGGCGTGTCATTTTTACGTGCCAGGAGAGCTGGACAAAGCCTGTAATGGAGGCCACGTAAGTTTCCATTACTTTTCTAAAGGGTCTGGGGGCTTGTGGGAGGGGGTGGGTATTCCCACAGTTTACCTAGCTTATTTGGCCTAGTAAACTGTGGGAATACTGTCTGGACTGCAGTATTCTGCAGTCCAGAACTAGAAATAGTGGGCTTATCCTGTGCCTTCCAAAAAGGTGCGGAAATAAACCCACTATCTAATTAATTCACTACAAACCAGGATTTTCCTATATTATGGTCTTGGTACCAACTGTAAGCCGCCCTGAGTCGCCTGCAGGCTGATATGGGCGGGATATAAATAATGTAAATAAATAAACTGTCCCGAGTCGCCTGTGGGCTGAGAGGGACGGTATATAAAAATAGTAAATAAATAATAAATTAATCATTTCAGGACTGTCCGGAACATTGTCTGGACAGCCCCTCCTTTATTGTGGTAGATACCACAATAAAGGTACTGTCTGGACGTTCCCTTACATTCCAGGATACAGGCCTGGGTAGAAACATTTCAGTACTAATTTATTTGTATTGTATTTGGACTATCAATGGTTAACATAAAGGGCCTGACATTACAATGACTGTCCCATCGCATTGGTTTTCATGTCTCTTCCTTCCCTTTTGACACTTGCCCTTTGCAGAGTAATTTGGAATCTGCCAAGCAGCGCATTGGATCCAATTATCCTAAAAAAGAAGCCCAGACCTTGATGCCCCTGCTAAACACGTGTGAAGCCAATCTGAAGATACTTAGTGAGGCACCCAATGATTTATCCTGTCTTAATAAGCTGATTAGTGAAATAGAAAAGAAGTCCCAGCAGTCATCCTTTGGATTCTTGCAGGTGAGGCTTGGCCAGTGGTGCCCCTGATTGTTCAAATGGGAGAGTGGAAGCCAACAAGGGCATGTTAGTGGGTCTGTCCCAGATCAGTGTGACATTTCAGACTGTTCAGGATGTGCATGCTCATGGCATCTTTTCATTCACACAGGGTGCATCTACATTATAGAATTAATACAGTTTGACACCACTTTAAGTGCAATCGCACAATGCTATGGAATCATGGGGATTGTAGTTTTATGAGGTCTTTAGCCTGCTCTAGGAAAGAGTACTGGTGCCTCACCAAACAACAAATCCCACACAGAGAATGAAACGACCAAACTCTAAAAATGCTTAATGGCATTTGTAGCAGGAGCTAATTAATGTTTCCCTTTTCTTCCTTCAGGGCATTGGTGATTTACTGAACAGGTACGTATATGGACTCCACTTGGATGGGCCCACTGTGCTAACCAGAACCTTTTGGGTCTCACTTCATTTCCCCATCTTAAGTATTCCCTTACATCTCAGGGTGTTGTTTCCACCAGGATCCCCACTAGGTTTGCTTCTCCTTCATGTGTGCCATACCATGTGTAAGACTGGTATGTAAAGCCAGGGAATCATGGGGCTTCAATTCCCAGTAGCCCTACATGGTACAAAGAAAGGTGAGGAGTGCTAAGGGTTACAGTCACCGGGCTGTGGCGCAGCCTGCTGGGGAAACAGCTGCATTTAATAATTACTGACCAAAAAGTTATGAGCTCAAAGTCAGCCCAGTTCAGAGTGAGCTTCCGGCCATTTGTCTAGCTTGCTGTTGACCTATGCAGCCCAAACGACATCTGTCAAGTAGGAAATTTAGGCACTGCTTTATGCAGGGAGGCAAATTTAATTAATTTACAATACAATAAAACCTTCCAGCAGCTTGAAGAAGAATGAGGAAGTACTCCATCAAAGGACTCGGTGTCACAGCAGTTCCCCTGTGGCCGGAATCAAGCCAGGAAAGCTTGGGCACAGCTGGAATGTTAAATAGCCTCTTTGTCTGTTTATATATGTTGTATGTCTAACTGACATTATATGTTTGCCAGGTATATGTGCATTGTAATCCACCCTGAGTCCCCTGCCGGGTGAGAAGGACGAAATATAAATACTGTAAATAAACAATATAGAACAGTGGTTCTCAACATGTGGGTCCCCAGGTGTTTTAGCCTACAACTCCCAGAAATCCCGGCCAGTTTGCCAGCTGTTAGGATTTCTGGGAGTTGAAGGCCAAAACATCTGGGGACCCACAGGTTGAGAACCACTGCTCTAGAAGGTTCAGTTAGCTGTTACACTGCTGATTCTCACCATTCAGTAGTCATTGCTAGGACGATTAATAAATACAATTCCATTCAACACAACTTAGAATGTTAAATGTATATTATTCTAAGTCCTTACTGTCTAGTGCAGTTTTTTTTCTAATTTAATATCTAGCAAACAATGCCTTCACTATGTAGCAGAATGTTTCCTCGGTACTACAAAGGAATAGCTCACATTAAACCATGTGTATGTCATTTCTAGATGTGAGCGAGAAACAAGAAGACCAAGACATGATCTGAGAGCGATCATTGGATCCTTACATGAAAAACTATGTGTGGTTAACACCAAGTTGAATCAATGTGCAGGTGACAAATTTCTCTTAACTTAGATGCATAGAAACAAAGAGTTGGAAGACATCACAAGATCCATCCAGTCCAACTCTTATCCCAGTTTCCTTGCTTGGTGGTCTATAAACAAAAGGCTGTGATTCCTTCATTATCCCTGTAAATTGGGGATTAAGGAATCTCTACTATGAAAGATGGGGTGGAAGCACCAGACTGGGGAGTCATGTCACCCCCTCATAGAATCAGCATCATAGAGTTGGAAGAGACCTCATAGGCCATCCAGTCCAACCCCCTGCCAAGAAGCAGGAAAATTGCATTCAAAGCACCCCCAGCAGATGGCCATCCAGCTTCGGTTTAAAAGCCTCCAAAGAAGGAGCCTCTACCACACTCCGGGACAGAGAGTTCCACTGCTAAACGGCTCTCACAGTCAGGAAGTTCTTCCTAATGTTCAGGTGGAATCTCCTTTTTTGTAATTTGAAGCCATTGTTCCACATCCTAGTCTCCAGGGCAGCAGAAAACAAGTTTGTCCCCTCCTCCCTATAACTTCCTCTCACATGTGTATACATGACTATCATGTCTCCTTTCAGCCTTCTCTTCTTCAGGCTAAACATGCCCAGCTCTTTAAGCCGCTCCTCATAGGGCTTGTTCTCCAGACCCTTGATAATTTTAGTTGCCCTCCTCTGGACACAATATCTCTCTTCAATTGTGGTGCCCGGAGTTGGACAGAACATTCCAGGTGTGGTCTAACCAAGGCAGAATAGAGGGGAAGCATGACTTCCCTAGATCTAGACACTAAACCCCCTCCGTCTTCTAATCACCAGATTGATTGATTGATTGATTGATTGATTGATTGATTGATTGACTGATTGTAATAGAATGCATGAACACAGATATATCTGTGGAGTGGAAAATATAGATCCAACGTCTCAAAACAGAATCTTTGTGTTTTGTCTGTCTGTTTGTTTGCTTTGTTTGCTTTGCTTTGTTAAAAATGTAATACAAACGTCTGGTTGCGCCTGACACGATAAATAAATAAATAAATCTCAGGACAGGATATTTTCTATAATGAACAAGACATGGATAGTGTTTTATACAAATAGAAATGATAGAACACATTGTATTGTCGAAGGCTTTCATGGCTGGAATCACTAGGTTCTTGTGGGTTTTTTCGGGCTATAGGGCCATGTTCTAGAGGCATTTCTCCTGACGTTTCGCCTGCATCTATGGCAAGCATCCTCAGAGGCAGTGAGGTCTGTTGGAAATAGGAAACTGGGTTTATATATCTGTGGAATGACTGGGGTGGGGCAAAGAGCTCTCTGCTGAAGCTAGGTGTGAATGTTTCAGCTGACCACCTTCATTAGCATTTGAAGGCCTGACAGAGCCTGGGAAAATGTTCTGTTGAGAGGTGTTAAGATGTGCCTGGTTGTTTGTTAGAGTCTATAGTTGGATTTCTTTACTTTGTCTTCTCCATTTTCTTTTTACAGAAAACACACCAAAGAAACCATGGATAAAAGGTAAGCTTTTAGTCCAAATGAATAGAGAGATGAGATATGGGAGTGGGATAAGATTTCCTAGTTTACGCTCCTTGTGTTTCCTATTTTAGTTAACCCTTACATAATTTCCTTAACCGAAGTCTGTTCAGGGATTTCCAAGTTGCCTCTGGAGGCAGACCCTCATGGGGGGCAATCCAATTGGGATTTCCTGGTTTAGATGCTCTTGCTGTTGTTGGGGGACATTAAGAGAAGTGGTGGTTCTCATGAAGCTTTTCCTTGATTTGAGTCTACTGGGAGGAGGCTGATAGCCATGCAGTGGATGGCTTTCACAGTGTTCAACTTCCCATCGCACATCAGGGGTGGCAATGCCAGCTAACTTGCAGAATTTATCCACAGGTGTAGGTTTGAGACATCCTGTGGTTATTCTGTGTGTTTCGTTCAATGCTATGTTCACCTGCTTTGCGTGGGCAGGCTTATGCCAAACAGGGCAGGCATACTCAGCAGTTGAGTAAGACAAGGCCAGGGCTGATGTTCTTACTAATTTTGGGTCTGCACCCCATTTGCTGCCAGTAAGTTTCCACAGGATGTTATTGCGTGCATCTACTTTGTGCTTGGTGTTCATGCACAAATGTTCCTATATGTTAGTATTCGATCTAAGGTGACACCGAGATATTTAGGATGGAAACAATGTTCAAGCTCTTGACCTTCCCAGGTAACTTCAATTTCCTGTTGGCTTCATAGTTCCATAGGGTTTTGTTTTTGTTTTTTTGGGTTTTTTTGTCGTGTCAGGAGCGACCTGAGAAACTGCAAGTCGCTTCTGGTGTGAGAGAATTGGCCGTCTGCAAGGACGTTGCCCAGGGGACGCCCAGATGATTTGATGTTTTTATCATCCTTGTGAGAGGTTTCTCTCATGTCTCCGCATGAGGAGCTGGAGCTAACAGAGGGAACTCATCCGCCTCTCTCTGGATTCGAAGCTGCGACCTGTCGGTCTTCAGTCCTGCCGGCTCAAGGGTTTAGCCCTCAGTGCCACCAGGGACTCAATTTCCATAGGTGAAAAGCACACATTTGTGTCTTGGCAGGGTTAGGCTTCAGGTTGTTATCTTTGTAATTGCTGGAGAGATCTTTCAAATAAAACTGAATTACTGTGTCATAAATCACACATGTTTAAATAGTGTGCCACCAACATAAAATGTTTGGAAAGCTCTTCTTTAAAGAAAGAAAACACAGTCTGTGGCATAATGAAAATCAGGCATAGTTCATGTTTTATCAGTCCACACACTGTCTTGCCAGAGAAAGAAAATATGCCATGCAGATAATCAGTAATGAACAAGTAGTTTACTCTTTGTACTGTAGAGTAACATATAGACAACCATGAAAACAGTTGCATTGACTCACAAAATGTCCTTTGAGAGAGATTCAAAATGGTCTTTAGGTGCCCATGTGGAAAATCTCCTTCCAGCAGCTCATGAAGCAAGAACTGTTTCTCTCTGGAGGGCCAGAGGTTTAGCACAGCTGGTTAATCATCAGCAATTATACGATCTATCAACCAAAAGGTTGCAAATTCGAAGCCTCAAGTTGGCATGAGCTGCAAACTGTCAGCCTAGCTCATTGTTTACCTAAGCAATTCGAAAACAGCTTTAGCTGTGATTAGAGAAATTAGGTATTGCTAAAAGCGGGAGAGGTGTTTTACGATGCCATAAAGGAAAAAAGATCAGAAAATGCTGAGCGGCTGAAAGGAAGGAGGAAGTCCTGACCGCTCTTCGGCTTGGAGGATAGAGCAACAGCACTCCCTGGACTCGAGCCCAACCTTCCATGGTACCAAAAACAGCTGGACGTTGTTTCGAAACAAACCACCTCCTTCTGTTGTCTGTCTTGTCTGTGTATTGTCTATACAAAGCGGCATTGAATGTTTGCCGTGTATGTGTACTGTGATCCGCCCTGAGTCCCCTTCGGGGTGAGAAGGGCGGAATATAAATAAAGTATTATTATTATTATTATTATTATTATTATTATTATCATCATCATCATTATTGTTATTTGAAACACAACAAGATGAGTCCACAGCAGACACTCTGCTGGCTGTTGTATTGGATCACATGTCGGACACTTCCCTATTATTATTATTATTATTATTATTATTATTACTACTACTACTATCTCTGTGAAAGCTCCTACACAACTCAAGCCTAAAAATGTAACTGTTGACAAAACTCCCAGGCTCAGCTAGTTCCCTGGGCATGGCCCAACCAATCAGCTTCGTGCTTTGCATTTTCAGTAAACACACTTACCAATTGATTTTTACATGCTCCAACACAGTCTTGCAGTTAGGTTCCCTACCACATCAAAACATTAAATTGGGCCAAATGAATCTAACCAGAGTCGTTCCATTATGGTGTTGATTCTCTTTCAGAAAATGTGACGTTGGATGCAAAAACAGCCCATCCTCGGTTCTTTGTGTCTGATGATCGGAAAAGCGTACACTGGGCGAAGACCCGCCAGGATCTGCCATACAGCTCCAAGAGATTTGAGTTTGCCCGCTGTGTGCTTGGGAAGAAAGGATTCACCTCTGGAAAACATTATTGGATTGTGGATGTAGAGGATGGTGACAACTGGGCGGTGGGTGTAGCCCAAGAGTCTGTGGACAGGGGAGGGAAACTTGATTTCGAGCCTGATGAGGGGATCTGGGCTATGGCACGTTACGATGATCAGTATAAGGCTCTTACTTCACCCCCTACCCTTCTGGATCTAGACTATGATCCAGTAGAGATCCAGGTTTCTTTGAACTATGATGCTGGAATAGTGCATTTCTATGATGAAGATAAGAAACCCCTCTTTACTTTCCGATCATTCGATTTTGAAGATGAGAAGGTCTTTCCTTTTTTCCGAATTGGTAATTCATCCACATCTTTGTACCTGCTCTAAATTGTAAGAGTTGACCATCCAGGCCAACCCTCTTCTGCCATGCAGGAACATACAATCAAAGCAGCCCTGGCAGATGGCCATTCAGCCTCTGCTTTTAAAAACATTCCAGAAAAGGAGACTCCCAGGCAACATATTCCACTGCCGAACAGCTCTTCCCACCAGTAGGTTCATCCTAATGTTTATGTCAATAGTTCCCAACCTCTTTTTGACCAGAGACCATTTTGACCAGGGACCACTCTCCATTAGGATTACGAATCGTGTTTTGGACAATTTCAGATTCGGTTTGGTTATTTGGGGTGTTGATTCAGAAAATTATATTGGATAGACCATATCAGCTCTTGTTTCTGATACAGAGCATATGCTATCCAGTAGTCACCATCTGCTCATGCACAGAATACCATATTTAATCATCTAGAGCTGATGTGGTAGTAGTAAGCTTTCATGGGTAGTCAGCCTTTCCCTTCCTGACATCTCCAATGCCTCGGCACTATAAGAGGGTTTCACGAGACCAATCGCTCTCATTGCCACGTGGTTTCGAGGCAACGGTGTTGTAATGGTGACGCTGCGGACCATATTTTTGTTCTTGCAGACCACTGGTGATCCACGGACCACAGGTTGGGAACCACTGGTTTAGGTGGATTCTCTTTTGTATTGTTGAAGGCTTTCATGGCCAGAATCACTGGGTTGTTGTAGGTTTTTCTGGGTTATATGGCCATGTTCTAGAGGCATTTTCTCCTGACGTTTCGCCTGCATCTATGGCAAAGCATCCTCAGAGGTAGTGAGGTCTCACAGGTCAACCTCACTACCTCTGAGGATGCTTGCCATAGATGCAGGCGAAACGTCAGGAGAGAATGCTTCTAGAACATGGCCATATAGCCCAAAAAACTCTACAACAACCCAGTGATTCCGGCCATGAAAGCCTTCGACAATACATGGAATCAAGGTGCATTATCTTCATTATAATTGCATATAACAAAGTAGTAATTTAGTAGATTTTGTTAGATGAAAGCTATATTTTATAAGTAAGATTTCTTAGAGGAAGGATAGAATATAAATCCAATACATAATTTTTTTAAAAAGCCGGAACGATCGCTGGAAATATATCAATTACATGCAAACAATACTTGACAAGGCAATGACAAATGTAACCTTGTTTATTTGTTGTCGCTTCTGACTCTTCGTGACCTTGTAGTAACTATGTATAAAATATCAAAATATTAAATGAAATAAAAATTTATTCATTACAGGATGTTGTTATTATTTTATTTTACCGCTAAGATGTAAATAATCTGAAAAGCATCAGATGCTTTCTCATCTTGGAAACGAAGCATCTCTGGTTAGTACTTGGATGGGAGACCACCAATTATCACCAAATGCTATGCAGATATTTCACAGGAAGGAAATGGCAAAACCACTTCTGAGTATCTTGTGAAACTTGTGGGGTCTTTACAAATGGGCTAATGACTTTAAGGTATATAAACAAACATATACTGATTGCCAGTTTTGTTCTCACTTTATTGACATTTCCACTAAAACAATGTTTGCCCTTAAAGTTGTTTCCACCTGGACCAAGCATGGGCAAACTTCGGCCCTCTAGGTGTTTTAGACTTCAACTCCCACAATTCCTAGCAGCCGGTAGGCTGCTAGGAATTGTAGGAGTTGAAGTCCAAAACACCTGGAGGGCAGAAGTTTGCCCATGCCTGATCTAGACTCTTAACCGTCCCAGAAATGATATTGCCTTTAGTGGGAAATAATAATAATAATAATAATAATAATAATAATAACAACTGTTGTATAACAAGATAGGTAACTGTGTACATCATTTTAAGCTCTAAGGAGAAAAAGCAACACTAAAATTATTACCATTATATTTAGTTTATATCGTAATTACTATTGTTCCTCAACAGCATGCTTTTTATCCCACATCTCTGTTACACAGTTTTCTATTATGATTACTCTCTTCAGATGAATTAGGTCCTATTAAATCCAGGAGTTTTACACCCCATCTATAGTCCCATATAATGCAATTTAACATTTATTATATTATCAGGGTAAAGGTAAAGGTTTTCCCTATTAAGTCTAGTCATGTGCGACTCTACGGGGCGGTGCTCATCTCCATTTCTAAGCTGAAGAGCTGGCGTTGTCCGTAGACACCTCCAAGGTCATGTGGCCAGCATGACCATGGAGCGCCCTTACCTTCCCGCCAGAGCAGTACCTATTGATCTACTCACATTTGCATGTTTTCGAACTGCTAGATTAGCAGGAGCTGAGCTAACAGCAGAGTTCACTCTGCTCCCCAGATTTGAACCGCTGACCTTTCAGTCAGAAAGTTCAGCAGCTCAGCAGTTTAACCCGCTGTGTCATGTTTTGTTGTTTATTCGTTCAGTCTTTTCCGACTCTTCATGACTTCATGGACCAGTCCACACCACAGCTCCCTGTCAGCCGTCACCACCCCCAGCTCCTTCAAGGTCAAGCCAGTCACTTCAAGGATGCCATCCATCCATCTTGCCCTTGGTCGGCCCCTCTTCCTTTTTCCTTCCATTTTCCCCAGCATATTGTAAATGTAGATACACATAATGTTCGATGCAGTTTAGCTGCATTATATAGGACTCCTTTTACACTGCCATATAATGTATTCTCAGAGTGCAGTTTAACTGCATTGAACTGGATTATATGAGTCTACACCGCCCATATAATGCAGTTTGATACAGTTAAACTGCATTCTGAAACTGGGTTATATAACAGTGTAGATGGGGTTTGCCCATAACTCTTCCAAACAAAGTACAATATAGATATACACAGATAAAACACCTTACTACTAAAATCCATACATTAAAATACATAGTACAACAAATCAAAATACTAACACCAATAAAATGTCAAATTATTCCTTATCACACTATTCAAAGAAAAAAATGGGAACCTGTCAAATATAAACCTTACAGTTTTCCTGTTATGTGCGGGAAGGATGAAGACAAAGTATGGAAAGCAATAGAGCAGTGTTTCTCAACCTTCCTAATGCTGCGACCCCTTAATACAGTTCCTCATGTTGTGATGACCCCCAACCCTAAATTATTTTCGTTGCTACTTCATAACTGGAATTTTGCTACTGTTATGAATCGGCATGTAAATATCTGATAGGCAGAATGTATTTTCATTCTCTGGATCTTGGGAGTTGTAGTTGTTGGGATTTATAGTTCACCTACAATCAGAGAACATTCTGAACTCCCATCAGAGATGGAATTGACCCAAACTTGGCACACAGAACGCCCATGACCAGCAAAAAATAATGAAAGGGTTAGGTGAGCATTGGCCTTGAGTTTGGGAGTTGTAGTTCACCTATCTCAAGAAAGCACTGTGGACTCAAACAATGATAGATCTGGACTAAACTTGGCACAAATATTCAATATGCCCAAATGTGAACATTGTTAGAGTTTGGGGAAAATAGACCTTGACATTTGGGGGGTTGTAGTTGCTAGGATTTATAGTTCACCTACAATCAGTGAGCATTCTGAACCCCACCAACGATGGAATTGGGCCAGACTTCCCACACAGAACTCCCATGACCAGCAGAAAATACTGTGTATCCTGATGGTCTTTGGTGACCCCTCCAACACCCCATTGCGACCCAGCCGGGGGTCCCGACCCCCAGGTTGAGAAACACTGCAATAGAGGATAATATATCAATACGGATTCGTTTAAACAAGACATGGGCCATAGCATTATCTCAAAAAAATAACATACAAAACAAGATTATAGGAAGTAGATATAAAAGAGAATGCAAGCTATTAATCCACTATACATACCAGAGTAGTAGTAAATTTAGTAAATTTCCATACCAGACCACTGGTAAATTCGTAAAGCAAGTGAGTTTTGGCTTGTGAAAGATATGATTACTATTAAATAAATAAGGCAATAGAGTAGGAGATGATTTATAAGTAAGTGGATTGGCCTGAAAATGTACGTGAGTGCATCTACACCACAGACTGTAGAATTAATTCAATTTGAAGTCTTATTTATTTATTTATTTATTTATAGTATTTATTTACAGTATTTATATGCTGCCTTTCTCACCCCTGGGGGGACTCAAAGCAGTTTAACATTCCTATGTCACAGAATTTGTAGGGTTTTGGGGTTCCCAGGATTCCCAGCACTCTTTGGCAGACAAGGGTAGAGTACTTGAAAAACTTCAATTGATGCAGAAATTCATAGCATTGAGCCATGACAGTCAAAGAGGTGTCAAAGTATATTGATTCTGATCAATGTGATTTATTTATTTATTTATTTATTTACTTTGCTTATATACCGCTGTATCTCAAGCCCGAAGGCGACTCACAGCGGTTCACAAACAGTAAAAACAGTAGAAACATCAGTGGTTCCATACAACATATAACAATTGACTTAACACATTATCCATAAATTACCAATAAGCAATTACAATGCACAATTATTACAAAAAACAACCGTACCCAATCTTCTCATCATCCAAGCGTAGTCCAGGTTCGTCGTCCATTGTTCCATTCCTATGTTCCATTACCAGATTGCACTAAATTACTCAAACGCCTGCACAAACATCCAGGTCTTCACCTTTTTGCGGAATACCATTAGAGATGGTGCTAGTCTAATGTCCGTAGGAAGGGCGTTCCACAGCCGAGGAGCCACCACCGAGAAGGCTCTATCTCTCGTCCCCATTTGGGGAAGGGAAGGAGGGTGGATGGGATAAGGCAAGGTTTAGGTCGAGATTTGCTGCTCTGCTGTAATAATTAAACAGTCGACATTTAATATAATAATAATAATAATAATAATAATAATAATAATAACAACAACAACAACAACACAACAAGTAGACACTTGGGAAGTGTCCAGCATGTGATCCAATACAACAGCCACAACAACAACAACAACAACAACAACAAAAACACAACAAGTAGACACTTGGGAAGTGTCCAGCATGTGATGCAATACAACAGCCACAACAACAACAACAAAAACACAACAAGTAGACACTTGGGAAGTGTCCAGCATGTGATCCAATACAATAGCCAGCAGAGTGATCTTGTCTGCTGTGGACTCATCTTGTTGTGTTTCAAATAATAACAACTACATCACAACAACAACAACAATCTCACCACTGATTTTCTTTGGAAAGGCAAGCAGTTAAATCTTGCCTGGCTCACTTCTTTAGGCCAAAAGGAGGAAAGGGGATGAAGTTCTACTAGTTAATTTACATATCAGCGCAATGCTTGATTTCTATTGGCTGCGAAAGCTCAGAACGAGCGCTGGCTCTTTTCGAATGCTGTCAGAAGCGTGTGCGGTTTTCACTCAGGTCGGATCCCCGCGTCCCGCCTTTTTCTGTCTTTGGTTGGCAACGATTGTAACATTAATCGGGCGCTAGGCTTCATGAGGAAAATAGAGAGTAATTATACCAGAGTGTTCAGAATCCCTGATATGTTCTCAAGGGCTGAACTAGATGAAAACCGAATAAAGCTCTCCCACCTCTTAAAAATCGGTATGAAAACCAGATGTCTCCTGTCAATCACGTTATTACATCAACTTGAATACTTCATTTGTGGAACTATTACAAGCGCTAAGCCCCACTTCTCCAGATGCATCCCCACTGTAGAATTAATGCGTGTCGACAGCACTTTTAACTGGCATGGCTCAATGCAGTGGAAACCTGGGATCTGTAGTTTGGTGAGGAACCAGCACTCTTGGGCAGAAAAGGCTAAATATTTTGGAAACCCCATCTCAAATTAATTAAGTTTGACATCATTTAAACTGCCATGTCTCGTAGCAATGGGATCATAGGATTTGTAGTTTTACAAGTCCCCTAACCTTGGGTTGTTGTAGGTTTTTCCGGGCTATATGGCCATGTCCTAGAGGCATTTTCTCCTGACGTTTCGCCTGCATCTATGGCAAGCATCCTCAGAGGTAATGAGGATGCTTGCCATAGATGCAGGCGAAACGTCAGGAGAAAATACCTCTAGAACATGGCCATATAGCCCGGGAAAACCTACAACAACCCAGTGATTCCGGCCATGAAAGCCTTCAGACAATACATTTCCCTAACCTTCTCTGCCAAAGAGTGCTGAGGCCTCACCAAACTACAGCTCTTAGGATTCCATTGCATTGAGTCAAGGCAGTTAAAGTAGTGTCAAACTGCATTAATTCTACAGTGTAGAATTACTTGCCTGTAAGTTTCATTATGAAGTAAATATCTGATCAAGCCTGCCACCTGGAGAAATAAATTATTCCTCTGTCTCCAGTTTAGGTGGAAATATTTTGAATTTCAGATTCAAGTACAAGAAAATAAAAAAGGGAAAGTTGTTGAATATGCAAATCCCGTTGTTTTCAGTCAGGGTCTTATACTGCTAAGCTTCTCTGCCTCAGTCGGCTGTAATTGTTGTGGTTTTCAGTCAGGTCCGCCCCCTTCTAAAGTGGGCGTGGCCCAAACAAAGAAGTGGAACGTTCATCAACAAGCCCCTCCGCGTTTGGACCAATCAGAGCCCAGAACCAATGAGCTGTCATTCTTCCAAAAGCAGGGGAAGCTGAAATGTTATTATACTATGTGAAACATTCAAAAGTACTTTTTCCCAAGTATACTACATGAAACTGGGTTGTTGTAAGTTTTTTCGGGCTATATGGCCATAGTCTAGAGGCATTTTCTCCTGACGTTTCGCCTGCATCTATGGCAAGCATCCTCAGAGGTTGTGAGGTCTGTTGGAAGTAGGAAAATGGGTTTATATATCTGTGGAATGACCAGGGTGGGACAAAGGACTCTTGTCTGCTGGAGCTAGGTGTGAATGTTTCAACTGACCACCTTGATTAGCATTTAATGGCTTGGAAGTGCCTGGGGAATCTTTTGTTGAGAGGTGATTTGATGTGCCTGATTGTTTACTCTCTGTTGTTTTTCTGTTGTAATTTTAGAGTTTTTTGAATATTGGTAGCCAGATTTGTTCATTTTCATGGTTTCCTCCTTTCTGTTGAAATTGTCCACACGCTTGTGGCTTCTCTGTGTAGTCTGACATGGTGGTTGTGAGAGTGGTCCAGCATTTCTATGTTCTCAAATAATATGCCGTGTCCAGGTTGGTTCATCAGGAACATCAAATCACCTCTCAACAAAAGATTCCCCAGGCACTTCCAAGCCATTAAATGCTAATCAAGGTGGTCAGTTGAAACATTTACACCTAGCTCCAGCAGACAAGAGTCCTTTGTCCCACCCTGGTCATTCCACAGATATATAAACCCATTTTCCTACTTCCAAACAGACCTCACTACCTCTGAGGATGCTTGCCATAGATGCAGGCGAAATGTCAGGAGAAAATGCCTCTAGACCATGACCATATAGCCCGAAAAAACCTACAACAACCCAGTGATTCCAGCCATGAAAGCCTTCGACAATACACTGCGTGAAACATTTGAAAGTGCTTTTTCCCGCCTGTCATGAGAAGCTAAGCAGGGCCAGCCTTGATTGGCACTTGGATGGGAGGCCAAACCAGTCCCTTATTCCACTTATTTCTCTAAACTATTCCATCCCTCAAAGAAAGATTAATCATTCCCCAACCTTCATGTCAGCACAGGACTCTTTTCCTAGTGTTTATGTGTATGAGAAGACCGAAGCAGGCACATTAAATACTATTTTAATCCGTTATTTTGTCCATATCTGTTTCCTTCGAAGCCAGGCGCCTCCATGATGATCAAGAGTGGGTTTTCACTCATTGGGAAGTCAGTTTAGGAATGGAGCAAATACATATTAAAGAGCAATAAATCCGAGGCATTTTTAGTGGAGTAATTTGGGAATTGGAGGGCTTTAAAAGGATGCCTGGCTGAAATGGCTAAAGAAAGGAGAGCAATAGATTTCTCCTCAGGGAAGAAACAGTTCATATTTCGGGCGCTTGTGTGAAGAAGATTTTAAAATGGGGATTTCCTGGTTTATTTGATGGATTGGCTTGGTTTCTCTCCTATATGAAAGGTGACATTATCGTTTGACACACTCCAGAGGGAGGTTTCCTCAACCATTCAGTTTCTTTGACAGGGAAAAGGGAGGAGAGGGAAAAAGGCGGGAAACCGAGGCGCCATTTCTGCTTCTCCCTCAAAAGGCGCCCAGAGAGAGAGAGAGAGAGAGAGAGATCCCCTCTGCCAGCACCAAAACACAACAACAATACTCACAACCTCTGAGGATGCTTGCCATAGATGCAGGCGAAACGTCAGGAGAAAATGCCTCTAGAGCATGGCCATGTAGCCCGAAAAAACCCACAAGAACCTAACAATATTATTATTATTATTATTATTATTATTATTATTATTATTATTATTATTATTATTATTATTGGCATTAAAAGGACCCGCTGCAGGTTGAAGAGAGAAGCCTCATAAGTCTCATAGACAAAAAAGTCCTGTCCATTTGAATGTTGATGTGTTTCAGGTGAAACAGCAATTAGTATTCTTTTAAGTGTCCTGAGCGGCCCTGAGTCTCCTTCAAAAGGAGGTGATCATAAATATGAAATAATAATAATAATAATAATAATAATAATAATAATATCCAACTCTTCCATCTGGGACAGGGAAAGGGGATTTTTAAAAATTCCCATTTCTCTCCAGGAGATCAGAAGCAGGCACTGAAAACTTGAGGAGGAAATAGTTGGGGTGGTTTCTGGGCTGAATAGCCATGTTGCAGAAGCATTCTCTCCTGATGTTTCACCCACATCTATGGCAGGCATCCTCACAGGCTGTGAAGTTGTTGTGAGGAAATAATTATTTCTCTCTCTCTCTCTCTCTCTATATATATATGGAAAACTGATGTGTCTCTGTGTGTACATAAACATACATGTAATTATTATTATTATTACATCTGTCGTTTGTGTGTGTGTGTATACACAAACGACAGATGTAATAATAATAATTACTTTCACTAGAATTATTTAACAATGCATGTTTACATACACATAAATTAATCTTTCTCACATATATATATATATATACACACAGACACATCCTTTTTCCTAATATTTTTTCAAAGAGAAGCACTTATTTCCCTATATTCCCTCTATTTGGGGAATATAGGGAAATATAGGGTGAGAAAAGCGTTATACAAATACTGTAAATATTTCCCTATATCTATACAAATATTTAAATATGTATAGATATAATTATGACACAAAATGGCAGGTTCTTGGGGGAATTTTTTTTATTTTTTTTATTTTATGTAAATGTAAATCCTAGACAATATAAATGTAAATACTCCTTTTATTAGAATCATTTTACTTTTATTAGAATCATTTTACTAAATCATATATATATGATATTTATAGATATGTATGTAGACATAAATTAATTGTAGTAAAAGGAGTGTTTACATAGATAGGAGTGTTTACATAGATCTGAACTGTGTAATACACACATATATAGTCTAAAACAATTCCCTCAAGAACCTGCCATTTTGTGTCATTATATTTAACTACCTATCTATATATAAGATATTTATATATGTGTATGTAGACATGCAGTGTAAAATAATTCTAGGAAAAGGAGTGTTTACATAGATAGTCTAAAATAATTCCCTCAAGAACCTGCCATTTTGTGTCATAATTATATGTAGGCATATTTAAATATTTGTATAGATATAGACAGAAATTCCCACACAGAGTCTTTTGCAAGAATTCCCCTCAAGAAGCGGCGCTTTGTTGTCTTTGGGGCGCTCTTCTCTCATTGGTGGGAAATTCTGAGCCAATAGGAAGGCGGATCCTGATTTGCACCAATCACAGCCAGGGCGCCCCCCTCAGGCAGGGTATAAAAGAGCGCCCCGCGGCCACTCTCAGCGCACTTTCCTGGAGTTCGAGGAGGAGATAAGAGGTAGTCGATCAGGGAAAGAAGCGCTATAGGCAAGAGCGGAGCAGCGATGTCGGGTCGCGGCAAGACGGGCGGCAAGGCGCGGGCCAAGGCCAAGTCGCGCTCCTCCAGGGCCGGGCTCCAGTTCCCCGTGGGGCGCGTCCACCGCCTCCTGCGCAAGGGCAACTACGCCGAGCGCGTCGGCTCCGGGGCGCCCGTCTACCTGGCCGCCGTCCTCGAGTACCTCAGCGCAGAGATCCTCGAGCTGGCCGGGAACGCCGCGCGCGACAACAAGAAGAGCCGCATCATCCCCAGGCACCTCCAGCTCGCCATCCGCAACGACGAGGAGCTCAACAAGCTGCTCGGCGGAGTCACCATCGCCCAGGGCGGCGTCCTGCCCAACATCCACGCCGTCCTCCTCCCCAAGAAGACCGAGCCCGCCGCCCACGCCGCCGCCACCGCGCCCAGTGCCAAGTCCCGGGGACCACCGGGAGGAACGGCTGCCGGAGGGAGCGGCTCCAAGGGACCTGCCGGCGCTAAGGGACTCAAGCCCCAGGCAGGCAGCCTCGCCGTCTAGTCACACCAACCAACGAAGGAAGGACCAGGACAAGCTCAACAAACAGACCCAAAGGCTCTTTTCAGAGCCACCCCAACAGCCCCAGGGGAGAGCTGACCACATCTCAAGCCATGCACACGGAAAGTAGACATGCAGTGTAAATTAATTGTAGCAAAAGGCGTGTTTACATAGATGTGAACTGCAATACACACACATATAGTCTAAATTCCCTCAAGAATCTGCCATTTTGTGTCATATCTATATATGAGAGATTTATATGTGTGTGTATATAGACATGCAGCAGGGCCCCCGGTGGTGCAGTGGTTAAAGCACTGAGCTGCTGAGCTTGTTGATCGAAAGGTCGCAGCTTCGATTCCGGGGAGCGGCGTGAGCTTCCGCTGTCGGCCCTAGCTTCTGCCAACCTAGCAGTTCGAAAACATGCAAATGTGAGTAGATCAATAGGTACCGCTCCGGCGAGAAGGTAACGGGGCTCCATGCAGTCATGCCGGCCACATGACCTTGGAGGTGTCTACGGACAACGCTGGCTCTTCGGCTTAGAAATGGAGATGAGCACCACACCCCAGAGTCAGACATGACTGGACATAATGTCAGGGGACTACCTTTACCTTTACCTATATAGACATGCAGTGTAAAATAATTCTAGTAAAAGGAGTGTTTACATAGATCTGAACTGTGCAATACACGCCCATATAGTCTAAAATGATTCCCTCAAGAACCTGCCATTTTGTGTCATAATTCTATCTAGGCATATTTAAATATTTGTCTAGCTATAGACAGAAATTCCCACCACACACAGTCTTTTGCAAGAATTTCCCTCAAGAAGCGGCGCTTTGTTGTCTTTGGGGCGCGCTTCTCTCATTGGTGGGGAATTCTGAGCCAATAAGAAGGCGGATCCTGATTTGCACCAATCACAGCCAGGGCGCCCCCTTCAGGCAGGGTATAAAAGAGCGCCCCGCGGCCACTCTCAGCGCACTTTCCTGGGCTTCGAGGAGGAGAGAGGAGGTCGAGCAGGGGAAGAAGCGCTATAGGCAAGCGCGGAGCGGCGATGTCCGGTTGCGGCAAGACGGGCGGCAAGGCGCGGGCCAAGGCCAAGTCGCGCTCCTCCAGGGCCGGACTCCAGTTCCCCGTCGGACGCGTCCACCGCCTCCTGCGCAAGGGCAACTACGCCGAGCACATCAGCTCCGGGGCCCCCGTCTACCTGGCCGCTGTCCTCGAGTACCTCAGCGCAGAGATCCTCGAGCTGGCCGGGAACGCCGCGCGGGACAACAAGAAGAGCCGCATCATCCCCAGGCACCTCCAGCTCGCCATCCGCAACGACGAGGAGCTCAACAAGCTGCTCGGAGGTGTCACCATCGCCCAGGGCGGCGTCCTGCCCAACATCCACGCCGTCCTCCTCCCCAAGAAGACCGAGCACGCCGCCGCCTCCGCGCCTACCTCCAAGCCCCGAGGACCACCTGGAGCGGCCGCGAGAGGGAGCGGCTCCAAGAGACCCGCCGGCTCCAAGGGCCTCAAGCCCAAGGGAACCACCCTCGCCGTCTAGTCACACCAACGAAGGAAGGAAGGAAGGACCAAGTCAAACTCAACAAACAGACCCAAAGGCTCTTTTCAGAGCCACCCCAACAGCCCCAGGGGAGAGCTGACTACATCTCAAGCCATGCACACAGGGAAAGGGGAACAGCTTCCATAGGACTGGGTTCTTACAGCAGGCAACATACATGCTGGACCAATACTTAGTCCCATTCACATAAGGGACATGATTACAGTCATTCAGCTACAGACACTAATTCAGTCATGGGCCAAGTTGGCCCCTCCCCTCCAAGTGTTTTGGACTCCCAACTCCCACAATTCCTAACAGCTGGTAGGTGTTAGGAATTGTGGGAGTTGGAGTCCAAAACACTTGGAGGGGTGGGGCCAACTTGGCCCATGACTGAATTAGTGTTTCACCTGTAAGTCCATATAGCTGAATGGCAGTGTTTCTCAACCTTCCTAATGCCGCAACCCCTTAATACGGTTCCTTGTGTAGTGGTGACCCCCAACCACAACATTTTCGTTGCTACTTCGCAACTGTAATTTTGCTACTGTTATGAATCATCATGTAAATATCTGATATGCAGGATGCATTTTCATTCACTGGACCAAATTTAGCACAAAAACCCCAATGTTGGTGGGGTTGGCGGGGGGGATTTTGTTATTTGGGAGTTGTAATTGCTGGGATTTATAGTTCACCTACAATCAAAGAGCACTCTGAACTCCACCATTGATTGAATTGAAACAAACTTGGCACACAGGACTCCCGTGACCAACAGAAAACACTAGCAGGGTTTGGTGGGCATTGATCTTGAGTTTGGGAGTTGTAGTTCACCTACATCCATGGACTCAATGATGGATCAAGATCAAAATTGGCACGAATACTCAATATGCTCAAATGTGAACACTGGTGCAGTTTGGGGAAAATAGACCTTGACATTTGGGAGATGTAATTGCTGGGATTAATAGTTCACCTACAATCACAAAGCATTCTGAACCCCACCAGTGATAGAATTGGGTCAAACTTCTCACACAGAACTCCCATGACCAACAGAAGATACTGTGTTTTCTGATGGTGTTTGGCGACCCCTCTGACACGCCCTCGTGACCCCTCCAGGGGTCCCGACCCCCAGGTTGAGAAACACTGCTGTATGGCATGAAAACACCGCCCCCACCAATCAAAGCACTACCTGTAGATGGCCATTCAGACTTCAGTCCAAACTCAATCTGCCAGGCAGGAATGCACAAAGCTCTCCCGACAGATGGACTTCCAGCCTTTGTTTCAAAACCACCACAAAGGTTTGATCACTGTAGGAATGTGCCGGTGCTGGTTAAGTGTGGGGACTGTCTCCACTTTTATAATGTGCATAATTTGGTGTTTCAGAAATGAACCACTAAAATGGATCCGTTTCTAATTAATAGAAAGTCTGTTGATGATGTTTGTGATGAACCACGTGGAGCAGCTATTGAGGAAACAACACAAAAATCAACCGGAGGACCCAAGAAAATAATTCCAAACCTCAAAAAAGGGAATTCCAGACAGGAAACAATTAGCTAACACCTCCCAACAAAGGATTCCCCCAGGCAGGAAGCAGCCAGGCTTTGAAGCTGCAAGGCCATTCAATGCTAATCGAGCAGCCAATTGCAACATTCACACCTCAAACAGATGAGAGTTCTTTCTCTCACCCTGGACATTTCTACTATTAAGCAAGTGCGGTTGCAGTCCATCTCTGACACTTGGGCCAAAATCTAATCCTTCGCTTCAAGGAAAAGTCATTTTCTTCCCATCACCCACTACCAAGATGGTTTAGTGCAAATTATTGGGTTAAACTGCTGAATTTGCTGACCGAAAGGTTCAAATCTGGGGAGTGGGGTGAGCTCCTGCTGTTAACCCCAGCTTCTGCCAAAGTAGAAGTTTGAAAACTTGCAAATGTGAGTAGATCAATAGGTACTGTTTCTGTGAGAAAGTAACAGGGCTCTGAGCAGTCATGCTGGCCACATGATCTAGGAGGTGTCTGCAGACAACGCTGGCTCTTTTGCTTAGAAATGGAAATGAACACCACCCTCCAGTCGGAGAAGACTAGACTTAATGTCGGGGAAAACCTTTACTTTACCTATTCTTTATATTTATATTCTGCCTTTCTTACAGTGAGTTCAGTCCAACCCATATGGCTTCCTTCCTTCCCATATTTCATCATGTAACAAAATTTGAAGAAAAAAAATCTGTTCCTGGTTTGAAAGTATTATTTCCTGTTTAACTGTCTGGTACTTACTGAACCCTAACCTTCACAGAGGTATTTTCTAACGATGCCTTTTTATAAAAAGTTATCAAGGAGTAATATAATTATAATAGTCATAATAATTTTATGTATTTGTTTCCAACATATTTGGCAAACATGAAATGTGAACAAGAAGACATATAAACAAATTACATAAAGTCCAGTCATGTCCAACTCTGGGAATTGGTGCTCATCTCCATTTCTAAGTCGAAGAGCCGGCGTTGTCCGTAGACACCTCCAAGGTCATGTGGCCAGCATGACTTCATCGAGCAGTGTTACCTTCCCACCGGAGAGGTACCTATTAATCTACTCACATTTGCATGTTTTCAAAATGCTAGGTTGGCAGAAGCTGGGGCTGACAGCGGGAGCTCACGCCGCTCCCAGATTTGAACCTGCAACCTTTTGGTCAGCAAGTTCAGCAGCTCAGCGCTTTAATCCATTGTGCTAATGGATTAACTTTTAGTAGTTTACAAGGAGTTGTCTGGATTATCTTCTTTGATGATCTGGATTATACCCTGTTTCCCTGAAAATAAGACCTCCCTAGCATGATTTTTGAGGTTGCTTGAAATATAAGCGCTACTTCAAAAATAAGCCTTAGTTACAGTTCACTATTTTAAAATAGTGTCCAGACAGCTATACATAAGCCCTAACACACATTTTGGAGCAAAAAGGAACATAAGACCCTGACTTACTTTTGGGGAAACGGTATGGCAGTGTGGATCCAGCCTCAGGACCTCCAACAGTCCTGACTTGTCAACCCTACTCCAGCCAGGCCCAAAATGTAATTCGGTACTTGCAATTCCCAAAATATAACTTTTTCCAAGCATTGAACGCATGCATAGGATGGAGGCAGGAGCATACTTAAACCTCTCACCTTTAGAAATTCATAGGCCAGGTATTTACAGACTTTCTCCATCTCAACCATCTTGCAAAATTTGCTGTCACAGTCTCTCTGCATCTGTTTAGCAAGGCCTGGGCTTCGGCCTCCATTGATTGTATTGCAGCGCCATCTTTTGGGCTTCATCTGCCTTGGGTTTCTAATAGGAAAAGAGTAATGTCGAAAACTCCAGCAAAGGGAAGGCTGAGCGAAGGAAGATCGATGCTTTTGAGCTGTGGTGCTGGAGGAAAGTTCTGAGAGTGCCTTGGACTGCGAGAAGATCCAACCAGTCCATCCTCCAGGAAATAAAGCCCAGCTGCTCACTGGAGGGAAGGAGACTAGAGACAAAGTTGAAGTACTTTGGCCACATCATGAGGAGACAGCAAAGCCTGGAGAAGACAATTATGCTGGGGAAAGTGGAAGGCCAAAGGAAGAGGGGCCGACCAAGGGCAAGATGGATGGATGGCATCCTTGAAGTGACTGGACTGACCTTGAGGGAGCTGGGGGTGGTAACGGCCGACAGGGAGCTCTGGCGTGGGCTGGTCCATGAGGTCACGAAGAGTCGGAGACGACTGAACGAATGAACATACATAAAGTCGAAAAAGGAAGGACACACATTATTCCTTTTGGTCACTCCACAGATATATAAACCCCTTTTTCCTAGTTCCAACAGACCTCACTACCTCTGAGGATGCTTGCCATAGATGCAGGCGAAATGTCAGGAGAGAATGCCTCTAGACCATGGCCATATAGCCCGGTAAAACCTACAACAACCCAGTGATTCCGGCCATGAAAGCCTTCGACAATACACATTATTCCTGTTTCTTTGTACAATAAAGAGTCTCGGTGGCTAAAAAGCTCAGTGTACTGAAAGATCAAAATGTGAAGCAGATAACAATCCACAGCCAGAGAGGAAAACAAAAATTTGGTGGACTTTATTTTTGGACTGTAACAATCAGAATAGTTGTTTTGGACTCTCTAAGGAAGAACCTTTGGAATCTGGTCCACTTTCCCTCTCCTAGTGGGTTGAGATGCAAGGGTATTTATTTACATTGGGTTGCTGTGAGTTTTCCGGACTGTCTGGCCATATTCCAGAAGCATTTTCTTCTGACGTTTCACCTACATCTACGGCAGGCATCCTCAGAGGTTGTGAGGTCAGCTGGAAACTAGGAAAATTGGGTTTATATATCTATAGAAATGTCCAAGGTGGGAGAAAGAACTCTCGTCTGGTTGAGGTAAGTGTGAATGTTGCAACTGGCTGCCTTGATTAGCATTGAATGGCCTTGCAGCTTCAAAGCCTGGCTGCTTCCTACCTGGGGGAACCCTTTGTTAGGAGGTGTTAGCTGATTGGGTTGTTGTAGGTTTTTTCGGGCTTTATGGCCATCGTCTAGAGGCATTCTCTCCTGACGTTTCGCCTGCATCTATGGCAAGCATCCTCAGAGGTAGTGAGGTCTGTTGAAACTAGGAAAAAGGGTTTACATATCTGTGGAATGACCAGGGTGGGACAAAGGACTCTTGTCTGCTGGAGCTAGGTGTGAATGTTTCAACTGATCACCTTGATTAGCATTTAATGGCCTGACAGTGCCTGGAGCAAACTTTTGTTGAGAGGTGATTAGATATCCTTGTTTGTTTCCTCTCTGTTGTTGTGCTGTTGTAATTTTAGAGTTTTTTAATACTTGTAGCCAGATTTTGTTAGCTGATTTTTTCCTGTCTGGAATTCCCTTTTTTGAGGTTTGGAATTATTTTCTTGAGTCCTCCAGTTGATTTTTGTGTTGTTTCCTCAATAGCTGCTCCATGTGGTTCATCACAAACATCGTTGTCAACAGACTTTCTATTAATTAGAAACTGATCCCTTTTAGTGGTCCATTTCTGCAACTCAGTCAGCAAATTGTGTAAAAGTCGCAACAGTACCTACATTTGAAGAGCACGAGCACCACATTCCTGCAGTGATCAAACCTCTCTCTGGAGGTTTTGAAACAAAGGCTGGATGGCCATCTGTCGGGAGGGTTTTGTGAATTTCTGTCTGGCAGAATGAGTTTGGAGTGTATTCTTTTGGGGGGTCTCTTTCAGTCAGGCGCACAGCCCGGGGGGGGGGGGGGAGAGATGGGTGGGTTTAACCTCCCCCCCTCCAAATGTGTCTGATAAAAAACTAGTCTACTGATGAGTTGGTTAACCATTTAAAGTTCATGAATAAACCAAGTTTTTTAACCTGACACATTTTGGGTGGGGGTCTTGAACTCTTAACCCTCCCCTGGCTACAGTCCTACCAGTGGAGACTCCTATTAAGGTTTTTGAATGGAAGCTGGATGGCCATCTGTTAGGGGTGCTTTGATTGGTGGTGGGAACACACTTTCCATGCCCAACAGTGGAGTCTCCTATGAAGGTTTTTGAATGGAGGCTGGATGGCCATCTGTTAGGGGTGCTTTGATTGGTGGTGGGAACACACTTTCCATGCCCAACAGCGGAGTCTCCTATGAAGGTTTTTGAATGGAGGCTGGATGGCTATCTGTTAGGGGTGCTTTGATTGGTGGTGGGAACACACTTTCCATGCCCAACAGCGGAGTCTCCTATGAAGGTTTTTGAATGGAGGCTGGATGGCCATCTGTGAGGGGTGCTTTGATTGGTGGTGGGAACACACTTTCCATGTCCAACAGCGGGGTCTCCTGTGAAGGTTTTTGAATGGAGTCTGGATGGCCATCTGTTAGGGGTGCTTTGATTGGTGGTGGGAACACACTTTCCATGCCCAACAGTGGTCTCCTGTGAAGGTTTTTGAATGGAGGCTGGATGGCCATCTGTTAGGGGTGCTTTGATTGGTGGTGGGAACACACTTTCCATGTCCAACAGCGGGGTCTCCTGTGAAGGTTTTTGAATGGAGTCTGGATGGCCATCTGTTAGGGGTGCTTTGATTGGTGGTGGGAACACACTTTCCATGCCCAACAGTGGTCTCCTGTGAAGGTTTTTGAATGGAGGCTGGATGGCCATCTGTTAGGGGTGCTTTGATTGGTGGTGGGAACACACTTTCCATGCCCAACAGTGGAGTCTCCTATGAAGGTTTTTGAATGGAAGCTGGATGGCCATCTGTTAGGGGTGCTTTGATTGGTGGTGGGAACACACTTTCCATGCCCAACAGTGGAGTCTCCTATGAAGGTTTTTGAATGGAAGCTGGATGGCCATCTGTTAGGGGTGCTTTGATTGGTGGTGGGAACACACTTTCCATGCCCAACAGTGGAGTCTCCTGTGAAGGTTTTTGAATGGAGGCTGGATGGCCATCTGTGAGGGGTGCTTTGATTGGTGGTGGGAACTTTCCATGCCCAACAGTGGAGTCTCCTGTGAAGGTTTTTGAATGGAGGTTGGATGGCCATCTGTTAGGGGTGCTTTGATTGGTGGTGGGAACACATTTTCCATGCCCAACTATGTATTTAAGAGGTGAAACACTAGTGCAGGCATGGGCCAACTTGAGCCCTCCCCTCAAAGTTTGACTCCAACTCCCACAACTCCTAACAGCTGAATTGTGGGAGTTGAGTCCAAAACACTTGGAGGGGAGGGACCAAGTTGGCCCATGCCTATGAGTGTCTGTAGTTGAATGACTATAATCGTGTGTCCCCTTGTATGAATGGGACTGAGTAAAGTATTGGTCCAGCATGTATGTTGGCTGCTGTAAGGAAAAACCCAGTCGTTTGGAAGCTGTTCCCCTTTCCCTGTGTGCATGGCTTGAGATGTGGTCAGCTCTCCCCTGGGGCTGTTGGGGTGGCTCTGAAAAGAGCCTTTGGGTCTGTTTGTTGAGCTTGTCCTGGTCCTTCCTTCGTTGGTTGGTGTGACTAGACGGCGAGGCTGCCTGCCTGGGGCTTGAGGGTGGGCTTGAGTCCCTTAGCGCCGGCGGGTCCCTTGGAGCCGCTCCCTCCGGCGGCCGCTCCAGGTGGTCCTCGGGACTTGGCGCTGGGCGCGGTGGCGGCGGCGTGGGCGGCGGGCTCGGTCTTCTTGGGGAGGAGGACGGCGTGGATGTTGGGCAGGACGCCGCCCTGGGCGATGGTGACTCCGCCGAGCAGCTTGTTGAGCTCCTCGTCGTTGCGGATGGCGAGCTGGAGGTGCCTGGGGATGATGCGGCTCTTCTTGTTGTCCCGCGCGGCGTTCCCGGCCAGCTCGAGGATCTCTGCGCTGAGGTACTCGAGGACAGCGGCCAGGTAGACAGGGGCCCCGGAGCCGACGCGCTCGGCGTAGTTGCCCTTGCGCAGGAGGCGGTGGACGCGCCCCACGGGGAACTGGAGCCCGGCCCTGGAGGAGCGCGACTTGGCCTTGGCCCGCGCCTTGCCGCCCGTCTTGCCGCGACCCGACATCGCTGCTCCGCTCTTGCCTATAGCGCTTCTTTCCCTGATCGACTACCTCTTATCTCCTCCTCGAAGCCCAGGAAAGTGCGCTAAGAGTGGCCGCGGGGCGCTCTTTTATACCCTGCCTGAGGGGGGCGCCCTGGCTGTGATTGGTGCAAATCAGGATCCGCCTTCCTATTGGCTCAGAATTTTCCACCAATGAGAGAAGAGCGCCCCAAAGACAACAAAGCGCCGCTTCTTGAGGGGAATTCTTGCAAAAGACTCTGTGTGGGAATATCTGTCTATATCTATACAAATATTTAAATATGCATAGGTATAATTATGACACAAAATGGCAGGTTCTTGAGGGAATTATTTTAGACTATCTATGTAAACACTCCTTTTACTAGGATTATTTTACACTGCATGTCTACATACACATATATACATCTCTCATAGATAGATAGATAGATAGATAGATAGATAGATAGATAGATAGATAGATAGATAGATAGATAGATAGATAGATAGATGTAATGACACAAAATGGCAGGTTCTTGAGGGAATTATTTTAGACTATATGTGTGTATGTACAGTACACATCTATGTAAAAAAAACTATGTAAACACCCCTTTTACTAGAATTATTTTACACTGCATGTCTGCATACACATATAAATCTCATATATAGATAGGTAGATATAATGACACAAAATGGCAGGTTCTTGAGGGATTTACACTGCATGTCTCCATACATATCTATAAATCATATATATGTGTGTGTGTCAGATGTATATATCTATATGTACACACAGACACACCACTTTTCCTAATATATTTTCAAAGAGAAGCACTTATTTCCCTATATTCCCTATATTTGAGTCCCCTTCGGGGTGAGAAAAGCGTTATACAAATACTGTAAATAATAAATGTATCTATACAAATATTTAAATATGTATAGATATAATTATAACACAAAATGGAAGGTTCTTGGGGAATTATTTTAGACTATGTAAATGTAAATCCTAGACAATATAAATGTAAATACTCCTTTTACTAGAATCATTTTACTGCATCTACATACACATATATAAATCTCTCTATATATATACATATCAGATTTGTATACAGAGACACATTCCTATCTATATAAAGTTTATCAACACTTCTTTTATATATACACAGTATAGATCTACATAAACACACCTTTCACTAGAATTATTTAACAATGCATGTTTACATACACATAAATTAATCTTTCTCATATATATATGAGAAAGATATATATATATATATATATATATATATATATATGAGAAAGATTAATTTATGTGTATGTAAACATGCATTGTTAAATAATTCTAGTGAAAGTAATTATTATTACATCTGTCGTTTGTGTGTGTGTGTATACACACACACACACAAACGACAGATGTAATAATAATAATAATTAGATGTATGTTTATGTACACACAGAGACACATCAATTGTCTATATATATATATATATTCCAAAGAGAAATAATTATTTCCCTCACAACAACCTCACAACCTGCGAGGATGCCTGCCATAGATGTGGGTGAAACATCAGGAGAGAATGCTTCTCCAACATGGCTATACAGCCCAGAAAGCACCCCAACTATTTCCCCCTCAAGTTTTCAATGCCTGCTTCTGATCTACTGGAGAGAAATGGGAATTTTAAAAAATCCCTTTTCCCTGTCCTAGATGGAAGAGTTTGATATTATTATTATTATTATTATTATTATTATTATTATTATTATTACTATTTAATATTTATGATCACCTCCTTTTGAAGGAGACTCAGGGCCGCTCAGGACACATTAAAGAATACGAATTGCTGTTTCACCTGAAACACATAAACATTCAAATGGACAGGACTTTTCTGTCTATTAGACTTATGAGGCTTCTCTCTTCAACCTGCAGCGAGTCCTTTTAATGCCAATAATAATAATAATAATAATAATAATAATAATAATAATAATAATAATAAATAGTATTATTGTTAGGTTCTTGTGAGTTTTTCCGGGCTATATGGCCATGTTCTAGAGGCATTTTCTGCTGACGTTTCGCCTGCATCTGTGGCAAGCATCCTCAGAGGTTGTGAGTATTGTTGTTGTGTTTTGGTGCTGGCAGAGGGGATCTCTCTCTCTCTCTCTCTCTGGGCGCCTTTTGAGGGAGAAGCAGAAATGGCGCCTCGGTTTCCCGCCTTTTTTCCTCTCCTCCCTTTTCCCTGTCAAAGAAACTGAATGGTTGAGGAAACCTCCCTCTGGAGTGTGTCAAACGATAATGTCACCCATCATATAGGAGAGAAACCAAGCCAATCCACTAAAAAACCAGGAAATCCCCATTTTAAAAACTACTTCAAACAAGCGCCCAAAATATGAAGTTTCTTCCCTGGGGAGAAATCTATTGCTCTCCTTTCTTTAGTAATGACAGCCAGGTATCCTTTTAAATCCCTCCAATTCCCGAATTACTCCATTTAAATGCCTAAAGATTTATTGCTCTTCCATTTGTAATTAATATGTATTTGCTCCATTCCTAAACTGACTTCCCAATGAGTGAAAACCCACTCTTGATCATCATGGAGGCGCCTGGCTTCGAAGGAAACATAGATATGAACAAAATAACGGATTAAAATAGTATTTAATGTGCCTGCTTCGGTCTTCTCATACACATAAACACTAGGATAGAGTCCTGTGCTGACATGAAGATTGGGGAATTATTAATCTCCCTTCCAGGGTTGAAATAAGGTGAAGAGATAAGTAAAATAAGGGACGAGTTTGGCCTCCCACCCAAGTGCCAACCAGGGCTGGCCCTGCTTAGCTTCTCAAATCAGGCGGGAAAAGGCATTTCTAAATGTTAAAAAATAGTATTTAATGTGCCTGCTTCGGTCCTCTCATACCCATAAACACTAGGGATAGAGTCCTGTCCTGACATGAAGATTGGGGAATTATTAATCTTTCTTTGAGGGATGGAATAATTTGGAGAAATAAGTGGAATAAGGGACTGGTTTGGCCTCCCATCCAAGTGCCAACCAAGGCTGGCCCTGCTTAGCTTCTCATGTCAGGCGGGAAAAAGCACTTTCAAACGTTTCATGTAGTATACTAGGGAAAAAGTACTTTTGAATGTTTCACATAGTATTATAACACTCCAGCTTCTCCTGCTTTTGGAAGAATGACAGCTCTTCGGTTCTGGGCTCTGATTGGTCTAAACGCAGCGTGGCTGGTTGGTGAACGTTCTGCTTCTTTGTTTGGGCCACGCCCACTTGAGAAGTGGGCGGACCTGACTGAAAACCACAACAGTTCTAGCTGACTGAGGGAGAGCTTAACCTTAGCAGAATAAGATCCTGACTGAACAAAACGGGAGCGCTTGTATCTGAAAATCGTAGGTGATTCTACCTAAACTGGAGGAAAGGGAATGAATTATTTTGCCAAAGAGCAACAGAGTTGTTGGGCCTGTTCAATTATTTACTCCATCATGAACCCTATAGGACAGTCCTGGGCTTGATCAGATATTTACTCCATAATGAAACTTACAGGGCAGCCCTGGACAAGTGAATGCATCTACACTGTAGAATTAATGCAGTTTGACACCCCTGGCTCAATACAATGGAATCCTGGGAGTTGTAGTTTGGCGAGGCATCAACCTTTTTTGGTAAAGACTTTGCAGAACTACAAATCCTATGATCCCATAGCTTGGAGACATGGCTCTCTCTCATCCCTGCCAGATGCACCTGTGACACCTGGTCCAGATCCATCATTGTTTGAGTCCACAGTTCTCTCTGAATGTAGGTAAACTACAACTCCCAAAACTCAAGGTCAGTGCCCACCAAACCCTTCCAGTATTTTTTGTTGGTCATGGGAATTCTGGCCACAGTGGTCCACGCTCTTGTTACATCCCAAAATAGACTACTGCAACGCAGTCTACATGGGGTTGCCCTTGAAGACTGTTCGGAAACTTCCCGGAGCGACATACAGGGAACACACCATCCCCCTGCTGTGTCAGCTCCACTGGCTGCCGGTTCAGTTCCGAGCACAATTCAAGGTGCTGGTTTTGACCTACAAAACCCTGTACGGTTCCGGTCCAGTGTATCTGTCGGAACATATCTCCCACTACGTCCCACCCCGGAATTTGAGATCATCTGGGGGGGGCTCTGCTCTTGACCCCACCGCTATCACAAGTGAGGTTGGTGGGGATGAGGAGCAGGGCCTTCTCAGTGGTGGCCCCTCGCCTGTGGAACTCACTCCCGGGGGGAAATCAGGGCATCAACATCCCTCCTCTCCTTCAGGAGGAAGGTAAAGACGTGGTTGTGGGACCAGGCCTTTGGGCAATCTGATAACTAGATAAGGACAACCAAACGAATAGGACCGACAGGACTGACAATTGTGGAATTGGAAATTGAACTATGAGATAGCGAACGCTGACCGTCAATGAGGAGAAATTGGTTTGTATTGGTTTTATGATTGTAACGCAAGAATTGTTGTTTAATTGCTAATTGATGTTATTTTGTTTTATTGCTGTTATGTGATGCGGGCATCGAATTGTGCCTTGCTTTTGTAAGCCGCCCTGAGTCCCCTTCAGGGTGAGAAGGGCGGGGTAGAAGTAACCGAAATAAACAAATAAATAAATTCTGTGTGCCAAGTTTGATTCAGTTCCATTGTTGGTGGAGTTCAGAATGCTCTTTGATTTTAGGTGAACTATAAATCCCAGCAATTACAACTCCCCCAGGACAAAATCAATACCCTCCCCCAATCTGTTACTATTCATAACAGCAGCAAAATGAGTTATGAAGTAGCAACAAAACTAATTTTATGGTTGGGAGTCACCATAACATGAGGAAGCGTATTAAGGGGTCGTGGAATTAGGAAGGTTGAGAAACACTGATTTAGGGCTTTATAGGCTAAAGTCAGCACTTTGAATTGTGCCGGGTAACAAACTGGCAGCCAGTGGAGCTGGCGCAACAGAGGAGTTGTATGCTCTAAGCGCTGTTCCTGTTAGTAACCTGGCTGCCGCCTGCTGGACCATTTGAAGCTTCCGAACAGTCTTCAAAGGCAACCCCACGTAGAGCGCGTTGCAGTAGTCTATATGGGATGTAACCAGAGCATGGACTACCATGGCCAAGTCAGACTTCCCAAGATACGGGCGCAGCTGGTGCACAAGTTTAAACTGTGCAAATGCTCCCCTCGTCACTTGCTATTTTATCTGGCACCTGCTATTGTTCTTTTAATAGATGAAGCTTTTCCTGGCGTAGAGGTGTCTCGTGGAAAAAAACCATTACTGTTGACATTTATTGAAATATTAAGAACATTGACAACACCATTTGTTACAAAAGTACATTTTATTCTTACTCTGCATTTCAATGTTCTGCCTCTAAGTTTCAATTAATAAAATGGAAAACTGATCAATACATTCTCCCTCCATTCCAAGTACAAAACCCAAAATCGAACCTATTGTGTCAGACTTTATTTTATTTTCTATTTTTGGAAGTATATTAATTACCCAACACAGATTAATTATAAACAGCAGTCAAACACATATATAGGTCAGTAAGAGATTGGACCACCATATATCAATACACTATAAAAACTAGATTTGAGAGGTCTGTGAATACATCCTTGACCATTTGAAATCACTTGAAATACAGGTACAGTAGAGTCTCGCTTATCCAACATAAATGGGTCGGCAGAACATTGGATAAGCGAAAATGTTGGATAATAAGAGGGATGAAGGAAACGCCTATTAAACATCAAATTACATTATTATTTTACAAATTAAGCTCCAAAACTTCATGTTTTACAACAGATTGACAGAAAAAGCAGTTTAATACATGGTAATGTTATGTAGTAATTACTGTATTTACGAATTTAGCACCAAAACAGACAAGGGTTCGTTCTTTCTCCCACCCTGGACATTATTCCACAGGTAAATATACACTCCACTTCCCTCACCTATGGATCTGGGCAGAAGGCAGACTGCATTGGATAATACAGAACATTGGATAAACGAAGATTGGCTAAGTATTTCCATCTATAGATGTGAAAAGGAAATGGCTTCTCAGGAAGGCAACAATCAGCCTTCTTAAAAAGTCTGTTTTCAGGGGCTTTACCTTATATAATTGCTCATTATCTAGTCCCGCCAGAGCAGTACGTATTGATCTACTCACATTTGCATGTTTTCGAACTGCTAAGCTGGGGCTGACAGTGGAAGCTCAGGCCGCTCCCCGGATTCGAACCTGCAACCTTTCAGTCAACAAGTTTAGCAGCTCAGTCGTTTAACCCACTGCGCCACCAGGGGCTCAACGCAGTCAACGGCGCTCCATGCAGTCATGCTAGCCACATGACCATGATGGTGTGTCTATGGACAATGCTGGCTCTTCGGCTTAGAAATGGAGATGAGCACCAACCCCCAGAGTCAGACACGACTGGACTTAACATCAGGGGAAAATCTTTACCTTTACTATCAATAGTACAGTGCCAAAATCAAGTAAAGTCATAGTCCCACTCTATTTTGTTTGGTCAAATCTCACCTGGAATAACACTGTGTCCTGTTCTGGTGCAGCAATTCAAAAGGGATATTAATAAACTGGAAGATGCCCAGAAAAGGGTGACCAAAACGATTAAAGGTTTAGAAACAGTCCTATGAGGAACAGCTGGGGGAGCTGTGTATGTTTAGCTTGGAAAAAAGAAGGCAGAAAAGGGACAAGATAGCCATGTCGAAATATCTGAAAGGATGCCATATTGAGAAGGCAATAAGCTTGTTTTCTGCTGCCCAGGAGCAGGCGTGCACAACCTGTGTCTCTCCAGGTATTTTGACTTCAGCTCCCAGAATTCGTGGACAAGCTGGCTAGGGCTTCTAAGAGTCGGAGGCCCAGACATCTGGAAGGCCACAAGTTGTGCAGGCCTGCTCTTGAGACTGGAGTCCCTTCTACACAGCTGAATAAAATCCCACATTATCTGCTTTGAACTGGGATATGTGGCAGTGTGGACTCAGATAATGCAGTTCAAAGCAGATCTTGTGAGATTTTCTGCCTTGATATTCTGGGTTATACAGCTGTGTGGAAGGAAGGGCCATAGGATACTGAACAATGGGTTCACATAGTAGGAAAAGAGATTCCATGTAAACATTAGGATAGCAAGAGCTGTTCTGCAGTGGAATATGCTCCTGCCTGGGAGTCTCCTTCTCTGGAGGTTTGTAAGCAGAAGCTGGATGGCCATCTGTCAGGAGTGGTTTGATTAGGCATTCCTGCATTGACAAATGAGGTTGCACTGGATGGCCCTCGGGGTCTCTTACAACTCTGCTTCCATGACTCTAGTGAGGATTTTTTCTTCATCCCCCTTGCTTCTATTGTGTCTATTAAAGATACTGTCCAAAACATAAATATAAGAATTTCTCTGGAGAAAAGAGAGAGATTTAGACCTGCATTTGCCGTTCTCTCTGTTCCACATACGCACTAAAAAGATCCCTGATCTCCCGAGCGTGTGGATTTGACACATACATGGGCTGTCTTTCTGGCTGCTGGTAAGATCTGGAGACGGACCTCACCACTTCTTCCCACCCATCCTGGAGGGGTTCCCCTCTGGCCTCACAAATATTGTGGAGGATACAACAGGCTACAATGACCCTGGGGGCATAGCGCTCCCTCACGTCCAAGCGGGACAGGAGGCACCGCCAACGGCCTCTGAGGCGTTCAAAAGCATAGTCCACTATCGTCCGGCAGCGACCAAGAGTGTCGTTGAACAATTGTTTGCGGGTGTCCAAGTGGCCGCTGTAGGGAGTCATCAACCAGGGAAGAAGTGGGTAAGCCATGTCCCCGAGGATCACGGGCTTCACATCCTCACCCTCCATGTTCATTGTTGTGTTGGGACCAAATGTGCCCTGATTCATGGCGCGGAAGATAGGAGAGCTACGGAAGATCCTCACATCATGGACTTTCCCAGACCGCCCGGCATAGACATCCGTGAACTGTCCTTGGTGGTCCACCAGGGCTTGCAAGACCATGGAGTAATAGCCCTTGCTGTTGATGTACTCTGTTGCTCTATGAGCCGGAGCGATGATCGGGATGTGCGTCGCATCAATGGCCCCGATGCAGTGCGGAAATCCCTTGGACGCAAAGCCTTTCATCACCTCATGAGGATGGGTCAGGTGGACCACATGGTGACACACGTCATAGAGAGCTTGGCAAACCTCCATGACGATCCTCGAAACTGTGGAGCGCCCAACGCCGAAACACTCCGCCACCGAACGGTAACTATCCGGAGTGGCCAGCTTCCAGATTGCGATAGCCAGCTGCTTCTCGACGGTGATCGGGGCTCGCATGTTTGTGGTCTGCCGCTCCAGGACAGGCCTCAGCATGTCACACAGCTCCATAAAAGTCCTGCGGCTCATCCTGAAGTTTTCCTGCCAGAGTGGGTCCCCCCAGTGGGGCAAGACCACCTTCTCCCACCATTCGGATCGGCCCGGCTGCACCCAGAAAGCCCGCTCCATGATGTAAAGCTCGTCTATGAGTCCGGCGAGGACTGCCGGTGACTGGAAGAGGCAAGAGCACAGCATGCTCCTCAAGGAGTCTATGCTGGATTCTACGACCGCCCGAAGGCGCAAGGTGGCTGCGTTTTCCACCATCTTCTCCAGTTCCTCCACATCGTCACTGTCTCGGTGGTGGAATTCCCGGCGAGTGGCCAGCCTTGTGAAAATACGAGCGTGGATCCCTATGACAGTCCTGACTGCCGCTACTGCAGCTGTGGCAACAGTAATGGCAGCAGAAGCCATAGTGTCTTCCGTGAGACTCATTTCTAAGAGAAAGAGAGAAAGAAAGCATGTTAGGGATATACTAAACCATTTTAATCAGGAAAATAATCAGTGCCCAGGTGGCCCTATACAGGCAGTCCCCAAGGTACAAAAAAGATAGGATCTATAGGTTTGTTCTTAAGTGGAATTTTTATGTAAATTGGAACAGATACATTTTTCAAATCTAACAAGTCTAACATATATACAAACAAACTTTGGATCACATAGGGAAGGGTTCACCTCTGTGGTGTTTGTTTTGCTATCTGTTGTTGCACTCCAGGACAGGAAAAGCCCTCTGACTTTAAATACCACACGTTGAATAGGAAAACAATCCTTTTATTGGAGATAATTAAAAAGCAGCAAAGTAAAAAGCACTTAAACGAAATAGGTAAATCCAATTAGGTAAGAAGTTAAGCAGGAACAAAATAGTCCAGGGTAAAGTTCAGCAAAGTCCATGAAAACAAAGTCCACACTTCTCTAATATAATCCAGAAAAGCAGGAAACATTAATCCAAAGCATGAGTATGCAATCATGAAATCTAAGAGTCAAAACCAGGGGTCCTCAAACTAAGGCCCAGGGGCCAAATGCAGCCCTCCAAGGTCATTTACCCGGCCCTCACTTAGGGTCAACCTAAGGCTGGATTGACCTGAAAGCACACAAAAACAACAACAATCCTATCTCATCAGCCAAAAGCAGGCTCACACTTCCCATTGAAATGTTAATAAGTTTATATTTGTTAAAATTGTTCTTCATTTTAATTATTGTATTCTTTTAAGTGTTTTTGCACTACAAATAAGATATGTGCTGTGTGCATAGGAACACATCTCACCACACTAAAACAGTAGATATGGCTCTTAATGAGACATGCCGCATTATCACAGGGTGTCTGTGCCCCACACCACTGGAGAAATTACACTGCTTAGCGGTATTGCACCACCTGACATCTGCCGGGAAGTAGCAGCCAATAGTGAAAGGACCAAGGCAGAGACATCTCCAGCTCATCCCCTGTTTGGGTATCAGCCAGCACGTCAATGACTTAAATCAAGACATAGTTTTCTTAGCTCTACAGAGACACTCGCTGGAACACCCCAGCAAGCGAGAGTCCAAAAGTGGCAGGCCCAAACCCAGCACCTCAATCCGTGGGCGATACCAGATGAGAGACCCCTCCTGGGCACACAGAAGACTGGGCGACTTGGAAGGCGCTGAACAGACTGCGCTCTGGCACCACGAGATACAGAGCCAATCTTAACAAAATGGGGCTACAGGGTGGAATCCTCGGCATGCGAGTGTGGAGAAGAGCAAACCACTGACCACCTGCTGCAATGCACCCTGAGCCCTGCCACATGCACAATGGAGGACCTTCTTGTGGCAACACCAGAGGCACTCCAAGTGGCCAGATACTGGTCAAAGGACATTTAACCAACTACCAAGTTTGCAAAATCTGTGTGTTTTTTTTCTTGTTCTTTTTAATCTCTGTGTTTGTTTTGCTCTGTTAGAATTGTAATACAATGGTATGGTTGCTGATGACACGATAAATAAATAAATAGGAATTCATTCATTTTTTCCCCAAATTATAATCCGGCCCTCCAACAGTTTGATGGACTGTGACCTGGCCCTCTGTTTAAAAAGTTTGAGGACCCCTGGTCAAAACCATGAAACAAGAAATACTTAAGCATGAATCTTCCAAGCAAGGCTTCCATGAAACAAGGACGAGAACTTAACTTGATTCCAAATGATGCTTCATCTGGCTACATTTCCCGTACTTGGGACTTTTATCCCCTCGTTAAGCTATCCCAAGCACTCAGAAATTGGTTTCACTTTAATTGGGATTCCTTTATCTTTTTCTGTCGGAGCCTGGCAGAATGCCGAAGCCACTCTTTGGCTTGTCTGTTTTGGCTAATCTCCTGCCGTCTATCTATTTGATCATTAACTTCTGCAGGTGCCGAGTTGTTTTCAAGCCCCAAATCCTGGGAACTGTCTGGTAGCAATTCAGGGAGTACACCATCATCCCCACACCCTTTAGGGACATTCTCATGAGAAACTACACTTTGAACAGAGATTTTCTGGTCATTCTCTGCATCAATATCATTAACCAAACCATTGCCGTCTTGAAACTCATTGACATAATTCCCCCACATCCAAAGTACCCTGATCCTGAAACACAATCACAGGTTGAGCTCCAACATCTGTGCCCCTGTTCAGAAGATTTCACCTCACTTCCTTCCCCAGTGATCATTGGATTTTGAAAAAAAAATAGCTTATTGTAGAAATAAGGATTGATGATAAAGCCTTTTTCCCATAATAATTGCTTTCCCCAGGATTGAATTTCCTTTCCGAGAGTTAGATTTCTCTCACTTCCTGTTGTCTCACCCTCGTTATTAACTATGAGTCAAATGTAAGTCATAGAATCCTAGAGTTGGAAGAGACCTCGTAGGCCATCCAATCCAACCCAATTTTGCCAAGAAGCAGGAAAATCATATTCAGAGCACCCCTAACAGGTGGCCATCCAGCCTCTGTTTAAAAGCATCCAAAGAAGGCGTCTCCACCACACTCCGGGGCAGAGAATTCCACTGCTGAACAGCTCTCACAGTCAGGAAGTTCTTCCTAATGTTCAGGTGGAATCTCCTTTCCTGTAGTTTGATGTTTGTAACTCGGGGTCTGCCTGTATTTACCCTTTCTGGTAGTGGCACTTGGAGATCTCAAATTAGGTAACGTGGATTTAATTTAATAATTGATTGCATACATTTCTTTATTGCATATTAAAATAATTTTGCCCTGTGCCATCCATACTCCAATTCCTGTGTCACATACATAACCTATCTTTGCAATTGTAGCCTCTATGCGAAACGGGAGGTGCATGCTGTGTTTTAGATTATTTTTAATTAATTTAAAAAGAAATGAAGTTTGTCTCACATCCTTATATGTTTTTATATAATGCAAAAATGTTCATGTTATGACTTTTTTATCAATGACTGTTATTCAAATAACAATAAAATGGATCTCTTGCATTGAGCAAGTGGTTGAATTTAATGGGCCACAGCAATGCACCAATGGTAGTTAAAAGTAATGTCAAACTGCATTAATTCTACAGTGTAGATGCATCTTAGTTCAATTGTTTTTAAAATCGTATATTTACACAGTCATTAATGATCTTGTACAGTTTTCTAAGTTGTGTTGTTTTAAATAGTTTGTTAACCATATTGAATCCCATTATGGTGAGAAAGGCAGAATTTAAATGAGTAAAATAGCATCATCAACAACAATGGTGTTAATAAACATACTCTTGCTTCCATACTTTTCAATAAGCCAATTCCTTACCTGAGCCAGTGTCATCTGGATTCTTGCTCTCCCCAGGATTTTGGGGAGTTGATCTGCTTATTTCTTCCTCCTGCTCCATCTTGGACATTTTAGAGTTCACAATGGGAAATCCTAAAGAGGGAAGACAAATTATTTAAAATATATTCAGGGTAAGATCAGTACTACCATATAATCCAGATTATCAAATCTGAGAGGGAGAGGGCCAGGGGACAGTTCCATCTTGTCTCCTGTGCTATGCTAATAATATAATATAATATATTATATATACCGGTACAGATAATATTTATAATATTATAATGTAATACAATATAATAATAATAATAATAATAATAATAATATATAATTATAGCTTTTATATTATATGTAATATTACTAATAATATTACACTATAATGGTATAGTACAATATAGTAATATATAGTACTGATATTGTACTATGCTAATAATATAATATAATGTATGTGTGTATATGTGTGTGTGTGTGTGACCATGGCCATATAGCCCGAAAAAACCTACAACAACCCAAACAAATAAATATTCCAGATAATCTGATTTGAACTGGATTATATAAGTCTACACTGCCAAAGGCCCCTTCTACACTGCCCTATAAAATCCAGATTATCTGCTTTGAACTGGATTGTACTCCAGTGTAGACGCATATAATCCAGTTCAAAGCAGATGAGGATTATCTGTGTTGATAATCTGGATTATATGGCAGTATTGAAGGTTGCTAAGACCACATGCTCCAAGTTTCTGGCAAAATGTTAAGATCTGCTGTTTGCAAAGATTTTATAGCAAAACCACTGCATTTACATGGTGACCAAAGGTGCATTTACACTGTAGAGTTAATGCAGTTTGACACCACTTTAACTCCCATGGCCTCATAGGAGCTGTTCTGTTGCCGCTGGGCTTGAAACGAAGTGCCTTTAAAACAGGACGTGCAACTTTAGCCCAACGGGAAGCCAGGGCCCCCGAAGAGAAGCCCTTAGAGAATTTCCCCCCATTAAACAGTCTTTAGAAGGCTTGATCTTAAATACAACAAAGTCTTTTATTGATGAACAATTAAACAGAAACTTCTTTTGTCTTCAAAGATTAAACAAATGTTTCCAGGCTTCAAACAACTGGTGACTTCTAACTGTTTCTTTACTTTCAAGGAAAATTCCTTTGTAGCTTCTCCCAGGCTAACTGTGAACCTAAACCTGACTGATGTGGATCCACTACCGGGCTGAACTGCGTCTCAAAACCGAGTGGACGTACCAGTAGGCCTGTAGTCACTTATCTGGAGATCTTAATGTTTAAAGCTGTTATTCCCTCCGAAATTCCTCAGGGCTGTAAGGCTGTTTCCCTGGGAACCTTTGGGAATCTTTAGATGCTCTTAAGACTGTTCTCCCCCGGGAAGTCTTAAGGGTTGAAGCCTTTGTACAGGAGAAAGTCTGTACACGTACTGTACATTGACTTCCTAGCTGAGACTAACTGAAGAATGGCCCCCTTCCCTTCCCTGAGCAAGGGGTGGGACCAAACTCAACGATGATGGACAGGTGGCTTGCCCTATAACTGCAACCAAAAGAAGCCACCTATCTGCAGAGTCTCTGAAACTTAGGACTGCAAACAAACATTCAGTGCAAAGCAAACAAAATTGGAGCTCCTGGTACAGCTGTACCAGAACAGGAGCAGCAGTTTCACAAGGTCTCTAGCCTTTTCTGCAAAAGAGTGCCAGTGCTTTGCCAACTCCAAAGAGTCCATAACATTTTGCCAATGCAGTTGGATATCAAACTGCAGTAATTCATTAGTGTAGATGCACCCATAGGAACGAGTTCATAGCTCAATCTCTTGTATCAATACAAAGAGACTCACCTGTCTGCTTCCATCCAGAAGAGGAACAAATCCCATGCTCCCACTTCCTCTAGGAAAGAGGACTGCCTGCCTCCATTGCCTCTGCAAGGAGACTCAGCCCCATTCTCTAACTCTGCAGGGCTTCTTGGGCTGCAGCATACAAAGCCATCTATTTATTTACAATGGATATTCTCAGTCTAAAGCACTGAAGGGATTGAGCCAATGCCCTGCAAGGATCCAAGATGCAAACAAGCCAGATCCGGAGTCCACTGGAGAGAGAGTCTTTCCAGAGCCATAGAGCCCCATTCGCTTCTCCTGCTTCCGGACCATTTGCCCGCCGGCTCCCCCTGGGTCCTAAACTCCTCCTCGATCTCTTCCATCAGAAGAGAATTTATTACACTACTAGCCATCCCTGCCACGCGTTGCTGTGGCTCAGTCTGTGTATATGTGTTTTGTGTGTGTATATGTGTGTGTATATATATATTTGTGAATATGTGTATATATGTGTGTTTGCGTGTATATATATGTGTGTGTGTGTGTGTGGTTTTGCACATGTGTTGTAATGTATTTTTAAATTTTTGGCTTTTTAAGTCTTTTCTTTTAAGACAGCAAAGCCTAGAGAAGACAATTATGCTGGGGAAAGTGGAAAGTAAAAGGAAGAGGGGCTGACCAAGGGCAAGATGGATGGATGGATGGCCTCCTTGAAGTGACTGGACTGACCTTGAAGGAGCTGGGGGTGGTGACAGCTGACAGGGAGCTCTGGCGTGTGCTGGTCCATGAGGTCACGAAGAGTCGGAGACGACTGAACGAATGAACAACAACAACAAAGTCTCTTCTGCTGTGTTTTTCTGTGTGTTTATGAGTGACTACACCAGTGTTTCTCAACCTGGGGGTCGGGACCTGGGGAGTCACGAGGGGGTGTCAAAGGGGTCACCAAAGACGATCAAAAACACACAGTATTTTCTGTTGATCATGGGGGTTCTGTGTGGGAAGTTTGGCCAAATTGTATCGGTGGGCTTCAGAATGCTCTCGGATTGCAGGTGAACTATAAATTCCAGCAACTATAACTCCCAAATGTCAAGGTCTATTTTCCCCAAACTCCACCAGTGTTCACATTTGGGCATATTGAGTATTCGTGCCAAGTTTGGTCCAGATCCATCATTGTTTGAGTTCACAGTGCTCTCTGGATGTAGGTGAACTACAGCTCCCAAACTCAAGGACAATGCCCACCAAACCCTTCCAGCATTTTCTGTTGGTCATGAGAGTTATGTGTGCCAAGTCTGGTTCAATTGCATCATTGGTGGAGTTCAGAATGCTCTTTGAATTTAAATGAACTATAAATCCCAACAACTACAACTCCCAAATGACAAAATAAATCCCCCAATCCCACCAGTATTCAAGTTTGGGCGTATTGAGTATTTGTGCCAAATTTGGTCCAGTGAATGAAAATGCATCCTGCATATCAAATATTTACATTATGATTCATAACATTAGCAAAATTACAGTTATGGAGTCGCAACAAAAATAATGTGTTTGGGGGTCACCACAACATGAGGAACTGCATTAAGGGGTCGCAGCATTAGGAAGGTTGAGAACCACTGGACTACACAATATAAATAGGTTCCTGAGTTAGTAAGCTCAACAAATATCCCACCATTATTTAGTTCTGCTCTATTTCTGTTTAATTCCAAGTTTCTCTCCTTTAAAAAATACAAAAAATAGAAAATAATAAAATTCAACATATAATTGAGTAAACTTGATAAACTGTTCAATTTCACAGTAATCACAAAGAATATTATATGACTTTTTTACTGTCACTCTGATGGCTGATTCATATGCAACTCAACATAAGAAGATACGGTGTAGATACCATTTCAGAGTGACTGTAAAAAAAAGCTCATAAATATTGTTTGTGATTACTATGAAATTGAACAGTATATCAAGTTTATACAATTATATGTTGGATTTTATTATTTTCTGTTTTCTGTATAAGTGGGATATTTGTTAAGCTTTATGTGTGACTAGCCATCTCCTGCCATGCATTGCTGTGGCCAAGTCTGTGTATATGTGTTTTGTGTGTATATATATATATATGTATATGTGTATATATGTGGTTTCATGCATGCATTGTAATGGGGTTTTTTTGGCTTTTTAAGTCTCTTCTGTTGTATTTTTTGAGTGATGGTTACTCGTTGGCCTGATATGTGTATTGTGTCCAAATTTGGTGTCAATTCGTCCAGTGGTTTTTGAGTTATGTCCCACAAACGAACATAACGTTTTTATTTATATAAAAGACTAGCTGTGCCCTGCCACGCGTTGCTGTGGCCTATAGTAAAACTTATCAAAGTTGAGGTAGATATCTGGACTGTTATGAAAGAGAGGTACCTACCTATTCCTTCCCCCTTTTCCTCCCCCTTTCTCTCCTTTCTTCCTTCTCTACCTCTTTCTTTCTTTCACTACTTGGTTTCATCCTTCTCTCTTTCCTTCATTCCCTCCCCCTTTCTTCCTTTGCCTTTCTTCCCTCCCTGTTTGCTTCCTTCTTTCACTTTTTATTTCCTTTTATTTTACTACCATCATAACAATAACAATAATGCAATGCATTGCCTCTGCGACCTGACACCTCTCCCATTCCCCCTAAAAGGGTCTCATAGGAACAATAGCATAATAATAATAATAATAGAAATAACAACCTTTACCCGCCACGTGTTGCTGTGGCCAATCTTCCCTCTTTCTCTCCTTCTTTCCCTCCTTCCTTCCTTCCTTCCCTCCCATCTTTCCTTCTCCTCTTCTTTCTCTATCTCTTTCCTTCCTTCCCCCTTTTTCTTTCTTTTCTGCTGTCTCTCTTTCCTTTCCTTCCATCTTTCCTTTTCTTTCCTTTTCTTCTTCCTTCTTTCTCTAACTTTCCTTCCTTCCCCCTTTTTCTTTACCTCCCTTTCTCTTTCTTCCTTCTTTCCTTCCTTCCTGTCTTTCCTAGATTTTGACAGGGCGGGAAGGGGCGGGGTGGGGTTTGGAGGGGGCGTGAAGTAAAAGGAGGTAAGATTGGGGTGGGGGAGTGATGGAGCGTGGGGTTGCGTGTGTGTGTGCGGCAGCGAGGGAGTGGGGTTGCGTGTGTGCGTGCGGCAGCGGGGGAAGTGATGGAGTGTGGGGTTGCGTGTGTGTGTGCGGCGGCGGGGGGAGTGGGGTTGCGTGTGCGTGTGCGGCGGCGGGGGGAGTGATGGAGTGTGGGGTTGTGTGTGTGTGTGCGGCAGGGGGGTGTGTGTGTGCGGGAAGCGGCGCGGCGGGGCTTGGAGTGGGCATGGTTTCCGCAGAGGGAACGTTGGCCGGAAGGGCATGTGCGAGCGCCAGGGAACTTGCGGCTGGGCGCCAATGCGCATGCTCAGTTGTTTTGCCGTTTTGTGAGTGTGTTGTTGTGTTGTTTTTCATTTTGAGTAGATACGTTTGTACCTTGTGGGTTGTGTTATGGGCATGGGAATTTTGGTTAAGTTTCGTTGGGGTTTTTTTGAGTTTTGTTTTTTTGCCGTTTTGAGTGTTGTTGTGTTGTTTTTCATTTTGAGTAATATGTTTGTACCTTGTGGGTTGTGTTATGAGCATGGGAATTTTGGTTAAGTTTCTTTGGTTTTTTTTTAGAGTTTTATCCTTTTGCCGTTTTGTGAGTGTGTTGTTGTGTTGTTTTTCATTTTGAGTAGATATGTTTGTACCTTGTGGGTTGTGCTATGGGCATGGGAATTTTGGTTAAGTTTCGTTGGGGGATTTTTGAGTTTTGTTGTTTTGCCGTTTTGTGAGTGTGTTGTTGTGTTGTTTTTCATTTTGAGTAGATATGTTTGTACCTTGTGGGTTGTGTTATGGGCATGGGAATTTTGGTTAAGTTTCATTGGGGTTTTTTTGAGTTTTGTTTTTTTGCCATTTTGAGTGTGTTGTTGTGTTGTTTTTCATTTTGAGTAGATACGTTTGTACCTTGTGGGTTGTGTTATGAGCATGGGAATTTTGGTTAAGTTTCGTTGGGGGATTTTTGAGTTTTGTTGTTTTGCCGTTTTGTGAGTGTGTTGTTGTGTTGTTTTTCATTTTGAGTAGATATGTTTGTACCTTGTGGGTTGTGTTATGGGCATGGGAATTTTGGTTAAGTTTCGTTGGGGGTTTTTTGAGTTTTGTTTCCTCGTTGGATGCCCCTAACAAATTTATATATATAGATGTGACATGACTTTTTTTCCTGGGTTATAAATGTCATTTCCTAATTGGTTCTACCAGAAGAACATGGGAAAAGACTACTAAATTGCAAAAACTTGATTTTTGCGGGACATCCTGCAGCACATTTTGCTATAGTTTTTCAATGAGTGTCTCATAGAGTCTCAACCAATTCAATATAGTTTGTGGCAGCCACAAAAACAAACTTTCTGGTGTATAACAACTACTTTCAAAGTAAGTACTGCACAATTAAACAGGAAATAACTCTTACATACCAGGAATAGGAACATTTTCAAATTTTGTTACATAGTGTTATTGCTTCAGGGAGAGCATAGAGCAGCTGGACTAGACTGGCAATGCCTGCATAGCTGTGTCTAGAATCTGACTATTTAATAGCCTTGTTTGTGCCCCAGAGGGAATTTCAAGACACATCAATTATGCCTAACAGCATAGAGCAAAACAGGATACAATTAAAACTGGGTGGATTGCAATTGCCTTCTTATCTGCAACAATACATTAATGACAGTTTTGCAGTGATGTAGACTTAACACAATCTTCTAGCACATGAAAAATGAGAAATCAGGACAGGAGAGGCAGTGTGGTTGCAGTTTTTGTAATGTGTTGGAGTAAGGGTGCATCTACACCAGTGTTTCTCAACCTGGGGATCGGGACCCCTGAGAGGGGTCATGAGGGGGTTTCAGAGGGGTCGCCAAAGACCATCAGAAAACACAATATTTTCTGTTGGTCATGGGGGTTTTGTGAGGGAAGTTTGAACCATTTCTGTAGTTGGTGGGGTTCAGAATTCTCTTTGATTATAGGTGAACTATAAATCCCAGCAACTACAAATCCCAAATGTTAAGGTCTATTTCCCCCAAACTCCACCAGTGTTCACTTTTGGCCATATGGAGTATTCGTGCCAAATTTGGTCCAGATCCATCATTGGTCCAGATCCATAGATGTCGATGAACTACAACTCCAAAACTCCAAAACCCACCAATCCATTCCAGTATTTTCTATTCGTCATGGGAGTTCTGTGTGCCAAGTTTGGTTCTATTATTGATGGAGTGCAGAATGCTCTTTGATTATAGGTGAACTATAAATCCCAGCAACTACAACTCCCAAATGGCAAAATCAACACCTCCCCCAACCCCACCAGTATTCAAATTTGGGTGTATGGGGTATTTGTGCCTAATTTGGTCTAGTAAATGAAAATACACCCTGCATATCAGATATTTACATTATGATTCATAACAATAGCAAAATTATAGATATGAAGTAGCAATGAAAATAATATTATGGTTGGGGGTCATCACAACATGAGGAACTGTATTCAGGGGTCATGGTATTAGGAAGAATGAGAAACACTGATCTACACTGTAGGATGAATACAGTTTGGTACCACTTTAAGGATGCATTCAATGCTATTGAATGATGAGAGCTGCAGTATTTTAGCCTTCTCTGCCAATGAAGACTGGTGCCTCACTAAGCTACAGTTCCCATGATTTCTTATCGTGAGCCATGGCAGTTGAAGTGGTGTCAAACTGCATTAATTCCACTGTGTAGATGTAACTCCTGTTCTCCACATCATAATCCGACACGCTCCAGATGTACCAAACTGCAATCCCCACCATCCTTGGCCCGATGGGTGATAGCACTCGTAGTCCAAGGTACTTGCAAGTTGGGGAGAACCATGTAAATAAATGCCATTTCCTTGCAAGGAGTTAATAAGAATGTATTGTCAAAGGCTAGGCTTTCATGGCTGGAATCACTGGGTTGTTGTAGGTTTTTGTTGTAGGTTGCATCTATGGCAAGCATCCTCAGAGGTGTGAGGTCACAACCTCTGAGGATGCTTGCCATAGATGGAGGTGAAACGTCAGGAGGGAATGCTTCTAGAACATGGCCATATAGCCCAAAAAACCTACAACTCAGTTAATAAGTTCCCAAAGTGATCCGATAAATACAGCGAATGCCCTTCGCCTTGACAAAGACAGGAGTTGTTTCTTTCCCCTCCAGAAAAGTGCACCTCATTTCCCCCAGAGCCATTCCCAAAACAATGACAGGTGTGTCACCTTAACTGAAGCATCTTCATGCAGATCTAGCCAGACAGACTTGTAGGACGAGATCCCCCACCTTCCTCCTCCTCCAAAGGCCAATTGTTTACAGATTCTTGTGAGAACTGGGAATAAATCTATCATAACTCCTGATATGGCGAAACTCCATGGGTGCATCCACATTGCAGAATTAATTCAGTTTGACAGCACTTGAACTGCCATGGCTCAATGCCATGGCTTAATGCTAAAAAACCACGGGAGTTGTAGTTTTACCAAATCTTTTGACTTCCTTGCCTCACTAAACTATAGGACCCTATAGCGTTTAACCATGGCAGTTTAATTGGTGTCAAAAGGCATTAATTCTGCATTGCAGATGCACTTCCTAAGCCCTAGCATGACCTTCGGCACAGCATTTTTCATTGCAGCCCAACCAATGCTGCATTTATATAACTGTCACTTTAGCAACTAGGATGCTTATCAACATTATGGGAAACTTTCAGGAACTCAGGCAATGACTGGAGGACATTTCAAGCAGCCGTGTCTTTTAAAACTGATACAGACCAACTTCTGTAGCAAAGTTGTATTGTTTATTTATGATTTTTAAATGAATTGCTGTTGTGTTTTTACTAGAGAAACTGTAAGTCGCTTCTGGTGTGAGAGAATTGGCCGTCTGCAATTCTGGACATTGCCCAGGGGACGCCCAGATGTTTTGATGTTTTACTATCCTTGTGGGAGGCTTCTCTCATGTCCCCACATGGGGGAGCTAGAGCTGACAAGGGGAGCTCATCTGCACTCTCCCCAGATTTGAACCTCCGACCTGTTAGTCTTCAGTCCTGCTGGCACAAAGGTTTAACCCATTGCACTTCTGGGGGCTCCAATTAGGTTGCTGATATGGAATAAAAAAGCAGATGTGTATGATCAGGAATAGATGTGTGAAAGGACTATAAGATTAATTCTACTCCTAGAAATGAATTATTGGTCTGAAATGACCTCTTCTTTACTTCTAGAGAGGAGGGGATTTCATTCCCTTACGGTATCATTTTGCACACAGTTCTAAGTTGTTAGATCTCAGGGTTCTCAGGGGGGAAAACCCAAAACCAATCTCATAAACATGCCATATGTTGCCATATTAAGTCTTGCCATGCCTGGTTTAGAAGATCTCGTAAGTTCTTCCCATTGCTATCCTGTCAAAATGAGGACTTTCCCTGCTCTGCTACTATTATGCAAGCCATGTGCTGTAGCGTGGTTTGGGAAAGCTACCTCTAGATGGTTGCACATGTGCTGGTCACCTCAAGCTCGGACTTCTGCAATACTCTTTACATTGGGCTACCTCTGGATGTGGTTCAAAAACTCCAATTAGTTTAAAACACAGCAGCCAGACTAATTATAGAAACATCTAGGAGTGATCGTATTATAGTAAAGGTAAAGGCTTCCCTTGACTTTAAGTCTAATTATGTCCAACTCTGGGGGGTGGTGCTCTTCTCAATTTCTAAGCCGAAGAGCCAGTGTTGTCCATAGACACCTCCTAGGCCATGTGGCCAGCATAACTGCATGGAGCACTGTTACCTTCTCGTCGAAGTGGTAACTATTGATCTACTCACATTTGCATGTTTTTGAACTGCTAGGTTGGCAGAAGCTGGGGCTAACAGTGGGAGCTCACTCCACTCCCTGGATTCGAACCACCAACCTTTCAGTCAGCAACTCAGCAATTTAACCCACTGTGCCACCGGGGGTCACTCCACTGGTTGCCAATTAGTTTCTGGGCAAAGAACAAAGTTTTGGTCCCTATCTTTAAACCCCTACATGGTTTGGGTCCAGGTTACTTCAGGATCACCTTCTTCTATATAATCTGCCCTTTCCCCCATCCAGCCAGAACCCAACTAGTGACTGACACCCAGAGGACCTTTTCATCAGCTGCCCCAAGACTGTGGAATGACCTGCTAGAAGTGAGCTGACAGCTAACTGAGCTGTGAAATTTAAAACACAATTAAAGATCTCTCCCAGCATGTCTACCCAGTAAAACTATTAATTTTATATTTACATTTTATATTTACATTGGTGTTTGTCCTATGTATTTTACTACAGTGAATCCCAAAGTTACGAACAAGGTAAGTTCTATAGGTTTGCTCTTAAGTTGAATTTGTAAATCAGAACAGGTACATTTTTAAAGTGTAACACCACCCAAATATATTTGAATAGCATAGGGAAGAGTTAAGACCCCTGTGGCGTTTCTTTTGCTGTCTGTGCCCCTGTTCAGATTTCACCTCACTTTCTGTCTCTATGACAATTGATTTTTTAAAAAATTGGCCTGTTGTGGAAACAAGGCTTGATGATAAAGCTTCAATTGATACACTTTTCCCCCATGATAATTTTTTTCAGGAATGAGTTTTGTCAAGAATATTAAAAATTAACTACCGGTAGGTATTTTTAATTACAAAAATATGAGTCAAACACTGAAAGGGTAAAATGGATGCAATCACTCAGCAAAAGCTTCATTGCTGAGTGATTGCATCCATTTTACCCTTTTGCTTAGTAAGCCTTCAGTCTGAGAGAGCTCTCTGTGTGAGAGAATGCATCAGTGGGAAAATAGGTCTCAGAGTGTGAGGTAGGCCTCGATATGAAATGGCCTTGTGTGTGAATCTCCAGAGTAAAAGTTGAACTTTATTTGTGTTACGGAAACCTTACTTTTGTAAATAGTGCAACCATATTTTTTTGCTATAAAGAAAAACCTCCTATGGAGGAGATAACATAGTTCTGTATGTTTTTTTGCTCTTTTTATAACTTTGGGCTACTGGTGCTGGATTGTGCTGCTGCTAATAAGTTGTACATTTATGAAGAGGATCTATAGTTAATAAAGCCCACTCGCCCGACAAATTTCCTTTCGAGGGGTAGATTACTCCCACTTCCTGCTGTCTCACCCCCCCATTTTTAACTATGAATTGTTTGTAAGTCGGATGTTTGTAACTTGGGGACTGCTTGTATATTTATTTTAATTACGAGGGGTATTTTTTAAGTAAGGTCCGTTTTGTTGTAGACACTAGTAGTTTGCGTGCATACCGCAACGAGCGCGTGCGTCGTGTACTGGCATGTCTCGGGAACAACTGTGCTCAGTTTCCGCTCTGTAGCTAACCTGTACGGTTCTGTTCTGTGCTTTAAAAATGTTTAAGACTATCAACTCACCCGCCGCATGTGAGGTTCGCTCAGTGATACGGTTTTTGTCAGCAAGGAACCTGCCTGCTGCAGAAATTCATCGACAGATTTGTGAAGTGTACGGTGAGACTGTTATGAGTGAAAGCAAAGTGTGTAAATGGGTACGACAATTCAAAGATGGCCGTGACAACGTCCATGATGAGGACCGCTCCGGTCGCCCTTCTTTGATTACAGACGATTTGGTGGCTTCAGCAGGCGGCAAGTTTTTATGAAGAGGGTATTTTAAAATTGGTTCAGAGGTATGATAAGTGTTTGAACAAACTTGGCAACTATGTTGAAAAATAGAGTGAAGTATGTACTTTCTGAAAATAAATTTACTTTTTTGAAATAAACTTTCATTGTGTACTTATGTTCAAACGGACCTTACTTAAAAAATACCCCTCGTATATAGTGTTTTATCTGTGTATTTTGACTATGTTGTACCTTCCTTCGAGCCATGCGGAAAGGTGGGGAACAAATAACATATTGTTGTTGCTGCTGCTGTTGTTGTTATTATTATTATTTGAAACACAACAAGATGAGTCCACAGCAGACACTCTGCTGGCTGTTGTACTGGATCACACGTTGGACACTTCCCACAACAGGCCTATTATTATTATTATTATTATTATTATTATTACTATTATTATTATTTGGATTGCAACTTTGAGAAAGCGTCTTAGCTGGATGTTCTCTTTCCACAGTTTGGACCTGTCCACAAGGACCCCCACATCCCAGGTCAAGGCTCAATGGTCCAGTTATAGCATCTCAGCGGCTGGTACTGAATTGGTTCAAGAGACCTATGTTCTTAAGATACTTTTTTTACCAGGTTGGAGAACTGCATTGTTCTCCACATACTGCTAGACTGCAAATCCAAAAGCCTTAGCCAGCACAGTCATTAGTCAGGGATGATTAAATGCAATACAGCAACATCTTAGCCAGACGTCCCCTTGGATATTGAGTATCAAAATGGTGATAAATACACCTCATAGTTCCCCTCTCCCTCATCACCTTGGATCCATGTAGATGAAAGGTAGAATATAAAGAAAATCATGACGTAACCATCATGTTTTTAAAAAGCACGTTGTGTTCCTATTTAATTTTTTTGTTCTTTTTATACAATTGGCAAATAAATCCAATCACTGTAAAAAGGGGTGGGAACAAAAAATCCCTGAAAGATAAAGCCACGACCCTCTTACAAAGGTACCCTCCCCCAAGTCCTGCATGCTACCAAGTCACGGGAAAGACTGTTGTTTTAAAGCTAGGCCGACAACTCCGGAGTCATCGGCTGAGCTTGGCCTTGGCTGCATGCCGCCTGGCGATGCCCAAGCGCAAGGGCAAAGGGTCTGCCGGATGGTTTGGCTGCGCGAGGCGCGGGATCCGGGCCTCAGTCTGCTTTCGTACCAGCGACTCCAGGAGTTCTGTCTGGCGGTTCATGAGTGCAATGATCTGTTCCGTGTCCATGCGATCCCGCTCGCGGTCCTCCAGATCCGCCTTGGCATATTCTCCGAGAGCTGTCAGGATCCGGTCAGTGGCCATTTCGACCCGCCTATCAGCCGCTTGAGTAATTTCCAGGGCCATGTCTTGCCTGTTTCTCCTCTTCCGCTTCCGGATGTTGTCCAGGCGCTCCGCGGCAAAAGACCTTGCAGGGGGAGGTATGGGGCTGGGGGAGGGAGAGACAGCCCCATCTGAGGAAAAATAGCAAGACCAAAAATAAGATTCAGGCTACCACCATCATAGAATAATAGGCAATAATAATAATAACAACAACAACAACTTTATTCTTATACCCCGCCACCATCTCCCTGAAGGGACTCAGGGCAGCTTACATATGGGACAGAATGTCCACAAATCATAGAAGCAAAAATAGTCCATAAAACAAAAACACATTAATATACAAGTATCATAAAATACAACACCCCAGATAAAAACACATTAAAACATAACAATATAAAACTAATTGCAATGGAGCTCCATCAGACAATGAACAGGATTACTAAAATGGGCACTTATATGGCTGTGTGGAAGGGCCCTCACTTCTACATTGCCACATAATCCAGTTCAAAGTAGAAAATCTGGATTTTATACAGCTGTGTAGAAAGGACCATAGTTAAAATACGCAGGTAGGAAAACAAAGCGCTTTAAATGGAAACTGGTGAGTGTAAGACCTCTTTTGCACAGCTGTATAAAATCACACAATATCTGTTTTGAACTGGATTATATGGCAGTGTGGACTCAGATAATCCAGTTCAAAGCAGATATTGTGGGTTATCTGACTTGATATTCAGGGCAGTATATTCAGTAGATATTCATTAGAGAGAATCCCACAGGACAGGCCTCTTCAACCTATGGCCCTCGAGGTGCTTTGGATTTCAGTTCCCAGAATTCCTGACCTTTGAACAAGCTGGATAGGGCCTCTGGGAGTTGGAGACCCAACAGGTTGAAGAGGCCTGTCATAGGCCATCTAGCCAAACCACCATCAAACCTGGAATTTGCATGTTAAGAAGAGTAGCCATGCTGGCTGAAGCATTCTGAGAACTGCAGTTCAAAAAGCTTGTTTTTCCAGCTATGTACACATATAAATCCTTAAGTTGCACTTACAACAGAAAAGACAAAATGAAGCATGTACGTGTCTAACTTGGGTCCTCTGGTGGCACAGGATGTTAAACCTCTGAGCTGCTGAACTCGCTGACAAAAAGGTTAGCGGATCAAATCCGGGGAGCGGGGTGAGCTCCCGTTGTTAGCCCCAGCTTTTGCCAACCTAGCAGTTCGAAAACACGCAATTTTGAGTAGATCAATAAGTACTGCTTCTGCGGGAAGGTAACGGTACTCCATGCAGTCATGCTGGCTACATGACCTTGGAGGTGTCTACGGCCAACGCCGGCTCTTCAGTTTGGAAATTGAGATGAGCACAAACCCCCAGAGTTGGACAAGACTAGACTTAATGTCCAAGTGAAACATTTACCTTTTCAGGTGTCTAACTTGTTTCATTTCAAGAATCAAATTGCAAACTCAAGAGCACAGAAAAGTCATATTTTGGGACTACAACTTTTGGTCCACACTCTCGTTACATCTAGGATAGACTACTGCAACGCACTCTACATGGGGTTGCCTTTGAAGACTGTTCAGAGACGTCTCGGGGAAGACTTTCTCTCAGTTCCATCACATTCACAAACATGGTATGTGAGGGCACACAAGAAAAATTCTATGTGTTGTCGAAGGCTTTCATGGCTGGAATCTCATCCTCAGGGGTGGTGAGGTCTGTTGGAAACTAGGAAACTTGGGTTTATATATCTGTGGAATGTCCAGGATGGGAAAAAGAACCCTTGTCTGGGTTGTTGTGGGTTTTCCAGGCTGTATGGCCATGTTCCAGAAGCATTTTCTCCTGACATTTTGCCCACATCTATGGCAGGCATCCTCAGAGGTTGTGAGCTCTGTTGGAAATGAGGCAAGTGAGATTTATATATATGTGAAATGTCCAGGCTGGGAGAAAGAACTCTTGTCTGCTTGAGGCAAGTGTGAATGTTGCAGTTGGCTACCTTGATTAGCATTTAATTTAATTAGCATTCAATGTCAGACTACACAGAAAGCCACTGAAATACACAAGCATGTGGACAATTTCAACAGAAAGGAGGAAACCAGGAAATGAACAAAATCTGGCTAGCAGTATAAAAACCCTCTAAAATCAGGAGTGTAAATAAAGAGCAACACTCAAAAAACAGGGGAATTCTAGACAAGAATCAATCAGAGCCAGCTAATACCCCCCCCCCAAACAAGGATTCTCCAGGCAGCAATCAGCCAGGCTTTGAAGCTACAAGGTCATTTGATGCTAATCAAGGTGGCCAATTGCAACATTCACACTTGCCTCAAGCAGACAAGAGTTCTTTCTCCCACCTTGGCCATTCCACAGATATATAAACCTCACTTGCCTGCCTTCAAGTAAAGCACCACAGAAATGCAATTTCCTTGAATGCAGAATGGAAATTGCTCTAAATGCAAAAAGTGGGATGTGTTCTTACCTGGTGTTGAGGCAGAGCTGCTCGGTTTATCACAGGGAACAGATGGCAGTAGAAGAACCGGGCTGTTGACTTCTGTCATTTGAGGAGGAAAAAGACAATGGGTGTTTATTCAAAGCAGGAAACAAAACTCTAAAGCAGAATTCCTGAATATTGGTTGTATTGGCTGGGACTTTTGGGAGGTACAGGCTAAAACTTCGGAAGAACCAAAGGTTGAGAACAGACTAAATTAGATACAAATAATCCTACTGGTTTATCATGGCATAAGACACTCATACAGAATGAAGTAAGATAATGGGGCCAATATGCATATAGGCAGAATAAGAATTAAATTCAGTGGAAAATACCTACAACATTGCATTTCCAAACAAATGAATGCAGTCCTTGTGTAATGAAGAAGTGACAGAGGCCAAAGAATGGATCCAGCTTGCCCGTCCTGGGATGCACACACTATTTATTTATTTATTTATTTATTTCCTTCATTTCTACCCCGCCCTTCTCCCACTAGGGGACACAGGGCGGATTTACATAAGCACTGTCTTACTCTCTTAATTTCCAACAGTTCAGTGCACACAAATTGTTCCGTGCACATTTCAAAACTGTATAAAAATATTGTATATATTGGGGAAGCAACCTTCTCAAACCTCCTCTATATGATGTTTATCTGTTTGTAATGTATCATTGTATAACCTGAAGTATATGTCTTATTTGGTTTGCAGTTTCCTTATCTCTATATACCTAAAGAAGTGGGAGGGGCTGCAGGTCACATGACTGACTCAGTGACAGTTTAGAATGTCCAGGTTTAAACAGGATGACAGTTAGGGAATGTCAGTTGAGGAATGACTGTGAGAGAAGTGTGTTGGCTTTTTGAATGAGCTTGAGTATAGAAGTGTGACAGAGTGCAGAAACTCATGTTAGGAAGTTAGAAACTGTTGAGGAGTGTGTTTTACTTGAAAGTAAACTCTTATTAAAGAGAGTTGTATTGAGCAACATAGTTTATGAAGAAACTGTTAAAGATTTTAAGTTCAGTACAAACTCTCTGAAACGTTACTGACATTTTTAACCCTTAACAAGAAATGTGCCTGTATCTTCTGGTCTCAAGTGTTTTGCAAAATAAATACTCTTCCTCTACTACTCCCACAATCCCTTACCACTGGCCAGGTTTACAAAAAATAAACTCATGCAATAATAAAATTGCAAAACATACCCAAGGGGCCAAAGGGAGAGCCATATGTAGTCCACGCTCTGATTACATTCCGCATGGACTACTGCAACGTGCTCTACGTGGGGCTGCCTTTGAAGACTGTCCGGAAGTTACAAATGGTCCAGCGGGTGGCAGCCAGGGAGCATACAAGCCCCTGTTACGTCAGCTCCACTGGCTACCAATCTGCTACTGAGCACAATTCAAAGTGCTGGCTTTAGTCTATAAAGCCCTAAACGGTTCTGGCCCAACTTATCTGAACATATCTCCCTCTATGAACCACTGCAGAGTTTAAGATCATGTAGGAAGGCCCTGCTCTCAGGCGCGATTGGCAGAGATGAGAGACAGGGTCTTCTCAGTGGTGGCCCCTCAGCTGTGGAACTCCCCAGGGATATTACATCAGCCCCCTCCTTCCTGACCTTCCACACGAGAGTGAAAACATGGCTTTGTGACCAAGCCTTTAAAGAACTTGTGCAATAGGTAAACTTGGAACAGTGCAGTGACCATTGGAATGGCCCAGATTACAGTTGTGGATTAAGTGTTTAACTCTGAATGTATTGTTTTTAAATGTTTTAATTGTTTTTAATGTACTTTTTAATTCTATTTTGATATTTGTTTAAATGTGCATTGTATTTTAAGGCATCGAATCATTGCCTATATGTAAAGCCGCCTTGAGTCCCCTCCGGGGTGAGAAAGACGGGGTAGAAATATCATAAATAAATATCTATGAACCTTCTGATAAATAAATACCTATGATCGTTCTATGAACAGGCGCGGACTCTAAGATCTTCCGGGGAGGCCCACCTTTCACTCCCACCACCGTCACAAGTATTGTTGGTGGGGATGAGAGAGAGGGCCTTCTTGGTGGTGGCCCCTCGCTTCTGGAATGTCCTTCCAAGGGAAATAAGACAGGCCCCATCCCTCCCCTCCTTTTGTAAGAACTTGAAGACCTGGTGGTTTCAACAAGCCTTTGAGAATTACCAGTTCTAGCCCAGCCCCAAATATTGTTGAATATGGCCTTGAACTTCTTACCTATTACCCTGATCATCCCTCTAATAGTCCCTGGAAATGAGCAGCCACAGACCCGTACCTGCTAATGCTGTTAGCTTGTTATATTATTATTATTATTATTATTATTATTATTATTATTAGTTTATTTGTACCCCGCTAGCATCTCCCAAGGGATTCGATGCGGCTTACAACAGGCCGAAGCCCACACAATACAACAATACAGTACCTAGCAAATAAACAGTTAAGCAAAAACAATAACAATAGCAGTACAACAAGACATTATTAAAACTGAGCCGGCCAGAGTAGGGGTACAGGATTAAAAGTGCTGATGTGTCGGAGGAATATGGGGTTATAATGTAAGTGCGGTGTGCGATGTGCGGTGATCTTGGTTCTGACTAAAGTGCTTCTGGGATTTGGTACTGGGGTTCCTAGTCTGAAAAGGCACATTGGAACAGCCAGGTTTTCAAATTCTTTCTGAAGACTGCCAATGTAGGGGCTTGTCTTATAGCACTGTCCTTAATTCCCGGCCCCCTCATATTTTGAGTTTGCACTAGTCTTGGCCCGGCCTTTTAATTGCTCTGAAGAGGCAGGATTATTTTTAATATACATATGTTATTGTGATAATTTTATGGGTTTTTTGTTTTGTTTTGTCAATTTTGTATTATGCTGTTTACTCTATGTTTTGGTAATATTACTTGGAAACCGCCCTGAGTCCCCCTCGGGGAGCTAGATCTATATATAAATAAAGATTATTATTATTATTATTATTATTATTATTTATTAAATATGTCAATGTGTTTATTACATTAGCATTTTTCCTTATCTAAGTTCATGGTGGTAAACACTGTTTCCGTACCTGTAAAACTACAACAACCCTTGTAAAGGAGGTTAGACTCGGGAGGGAGTGAGCAGCCTGGGAATCCCCAGTGAGCCCCATAGCCAAGTGGGGAATTGAGCCTAGGACTATCCTCATCTATGAGACGGAGGGAGCAGACTCCAGGCTTAAAAGATGATGATTTGTTTTTGCTAGAATCCTGAGACCCACCCAGAGTAACAAGGGGAAGATTGTGGAAGACTGGCAATTAGAATCAGGGTTGTCTAGTGCAAATCCAACACACCAACCCCTGCATCACACTAAATTCTCCAGATTTCCATAGTACCAGATGTTTCAAAAAGATGTACCAGATTTTGAAATCACTTTTTCTCTGCAATTACACACCACTCAGGAATGAAACTCTTGCCACTTGAAAGGGTTTCAAATGATTACTGGTAGATGCCTCTCCCAGGGCATAGGCAGCCTCTGGCCTGAGTCATTCGCAAGATGGAGACCTCACAACATCAGGCGTTTTGTGTTCTGCAGTACAAAACTGAATCTGCAATTGTGATGCAGCATGTGTTTCAATGGCATTTTAGCATTGATCCACCAATGCCAAAGAGCATTAGTCATCAGTACTGACAATTTGAGGAAATAGGATGTTTATGTAAGGGGAAGAAGAGCATAAGGTGACCACACACAAAACGCCTTCTTTTGTGGACCACACACAAAGCGCCATCTTGCAAATGACTGAAACCAGGAGCTGTTTGTGCACTGGGAGGAGCATCTAGCAGTAACCCTTTGAAAGAGTTTCATTCATGGGTAGTTTATGATTGTAAAGATATAGCAATTTCAAATCTGATCCATATTTTTTAAACATACTGTATGTCAAAAAATATAGCTCTTGCTGTTAAGCAGAGGAGCACCTAATTTCCATGCAATAATAACACTAGTGCTACCACCTGGCATCTCCAGGTGGGAAAAGAGAACCATCACTGTGACTGAAAACCAAGCCCTATGAGGAATGGTTTAAGGTGCTGGGTGTGTTTAGCTTGGAGAAGAGACAGTTGAGATGCAACAAGATAGTAATGTTTAAGTACTGTATATACTCGAGAATAAGCCAAGTTTTTTCGGCCCCTTTTAGGATGAAAAGGCCCCCCTCGGCTTATACTCGAGTCAAAGTTATTCATAATATAATATAATGTAATGTAATGTAATGTAATGTAATATATTGTATATACATATAATATGTATAATATTATACTGTAATACAATGTAATACTAATACTAATAATAATATATTATAATTATATATTTTATATTACATGTAATATTACCAATAATATTACAATATAATGGTATAGTACAATATAATAATATATAATACTGATATTGTACTATGCTAATAATATAATATACTGTATGCATATATATCTTGTAAGCCGCTCTGAATCCCCTTCGAGGTGAGAAGAGTGGTATATATATATATATATATATTGTAAATAAATAAATATTATTTTACTCTGTTGTTATTATTGCATTATTTTACTCCATTTATAATTATTATTATTACATTTACATTATTTTACTCTATTATTTTATTACATTTATTATTTTACTGTTTATTATTATTACATGTATTATTTTACTCTGTTATTGTTGTTTTTATTTATTATTTCACTCCATTTATTCTTCTTATTACATTTATTATTTAACTTTATTCTTATTATTACATTTATTATTTTACTCTATTATTGGTAGGATATGTAAGGACATTTACATTAAAGAAGGTTAGAATAATGGTTTAATCAGAGTTGAAAAGTCTTACCTTAAATTACAGTTTTATGTAAATATTCAAAAACATTTAACCTACTGATGGCTCAATTAATGTAATTTTATTGGTATCTATTTTTATTTTAAAATTTACCATTAGCTGCTGCATTTACCACCCTTGGCTTATACTTGAGTCAATATGTTTTCCCAGGTTTTTGTGGTAAAATTAGGTCCTCGGCTTATATTCGAGTTGGCTTATACTCGAGTATATACGGTATTTGAAAGGATGTCACACTGAGGAGGGAGCAAGCTTGTTTACTAGGACACAGAGCAATAGATTCAAATTGCAGGAAAATAAATTCCTTTCACAGAACCCTAGAGTTCAAGGGAACCCTGGTTGAGAAACACTGCTTTAATCACTATACCATATAGGCTGAGACTGGTAAATTTACTTTTTTGGACTACAACTCCCAGTGAGTTGTTCACTTCCATGCTGGCTGGGGGATTCTCAGAGCTGCAATCCAAAATGTAATATTCTCAAGCTCTGCTCCCTCTCAGTCACTCCTCCCAACATGAGAGACAGAATGTACCATATTTACTCAGTATAATGCGTCATCAAATGTAATGCGCACTTCAATTATGCAGGTACACACTGCAAAAAAAGGGATTTGTTCTCGATTGCAATGCACCCAACAGCACAGGCATAGCATGTCAGAAAGGCAGGCAGTATGAATGAAGCCATTTCCTTCAAGCCTTTTCACACAGGTTGGTTTACGTGCGGGAATCTAATCAAATGCTTATCTCAATTTTAGCAATATAAAAAATTGGAAGCCTCCTCTCCATGGTGCACTACGTTAAACCCTTGTGTTGGCAGGACTGCTAACCAAAAGTTTGGCAGTTCAAATCTGGAGTGCGGGGTGAGCTCCCATGTGTCAGCTCCAGCTACCAATGTGGGGACATGAGAGAAGCCTCCCACAGGAGGATAAAACATCCGGGCGTTCCCTGGGCAATGTCCTTGAAGACAGCCAATACTCTCACACCAGAAGCGACTTGCAATTTCTCAAGTCGCTCCTGACACGAACAAAGCAATGTAATTTAGCCAAAAAAGGTGAGCATTAAACTCAAGTAAATATGGTACATTGTAGAGAAGCCAAGAGATTAATACAAAATAAGGCCAGACACAATTTATGCATGCTATTATGTTTGAAACTACTCTAATTGTCCATTCTACAAAATCTTGGGATTTGTGGTTTGACAAAATACGCAGAATTCAGTTACGGAGCTCTTGAACTACTGTACAGAAGCTCTAGAAGAGAATTCCCAATACTTCTGCAAACTACAAATCTCAGGATTCTATAGGTGGAAGCCATGACAATTAAAGCAGGGTCAAAGTGCTATGACGATATAGTAGGGATGCATACACTGAACCAATCTTGGCAGGAAAACCCTGTGATAGGGTTGCTGTATGTTGGAAACGACTTGAAGGCGCACAATAACAACTCCATGGAGTATTAAAATATACCGCTCACCCATGGGTAGTGTGACTGGCATTTCATCAGGGGCTTCTTCCTTGATGCACCGCCCAGGATACCCATCTCCCATACCAGAGGTCTCGCCTGGCGAGTCCATCCCCAGGACCACCACCTCCTGGTCGCCTGGACTGCCTCTCTTAGTCCCATCTCCCACGGCCACTACTTCTTCCTCCGTGGAACACTGAGACGTGGAGTCTGCCATAGACACCCGGTGCTGACTTAAGCCGGCCAGCTTCTCCGGAGGCGGGATGTCAGTGTCATTTTCCAGCAAGTGGTCGAGCCGATCGTAGAAAAGCCAGGCCAGGTGCCCCTTCCCTGGAGAGTTGTTGGCCTTCGCTATCCGATAGTCTCGCCTTAATGTTTTGATTTTCGACCGACATTCCAGTGCCGAGCGCTTGTGGCCTTTCTTAGCCATCTTGTTGGCAACAGCCTGAAAGGTTTCAAGGTTTCGGTGGCTCCTCAGGAGCTCCTGCTGGATCTCCCGCTCCCGCCAGATGACCAGGAGATCAATGACCTCAGGGTAGGTCCACGTGGTGCCTCGGTACTGCCGGTAGGGGGCTATGGTGGCCTCTGGAGTTTCAGTGGCTGCAGCTGGGGAGGGGGAGAGGAGAAAAAGTGAAAGCCCAATTGGAAAAATAACCCCCTACCAGTGCTAAGATAGACTAGGACGTAGCCTGGAAATGTGACTATTTTTTTAGATAGCAATTCTGAGAATCTGCAACCAGCACAAAACTGTGACACAGGTATGGTCATTCCACTCCTATATCTTCTAGTAGATTGATCATTCTTCGTCTTACATCTAGAATCATAGATTTGGAAGAGACTAAAAGGACCATTCAGTCCAACCCCATCATGCAGGAATAAATCAAAGCACTCCTGATAGTTGAAAATCCAGTTTCTGCTTTAACACCTCCACCTCTCAATCTGCATCTAGGAAGATTTCCGCAATTCCTCATTGTGTGTATTTTGACTATCAGAAAATTACTGCAGGAGCATAGGTTTGCAGATTTATAATTACAGCCGGATATGATTGTTTAGAGATTTAATATATTCTCTTTATTTCTCCTTTCCCTCATCCTCCTGAAGTTGACCAGTGAGACATGCTGGAGGACCAAGCTTTCTTTTTACCTGAAAGAACACTTCTAGCTTCCAGAGGATGTTGACCACAAAATCATGCTGAACACCTAGGAATTCCTAGAAATATATTCCCTCAAATAAAAATATAGCAATTGTTTTATTCAGTTTTTCACTTTCACAGGAGGAAAGTGAAAAGTGTTTCACTTTTAGGAAATACGGTGTCTACACCAAGCACAAATGAGCTACATGCAATAACATCCTGTGGAAACTTCCTGGCAGCGCATGGGGTACAGGCCCAAAATTAATTAAAACATCAGCCCTGACCTTGTCTTACTCAACTGTTGAGTATGCCTGTCCCATCTGGCATAAATCTGCTCATGCGAAGCAGGTGAATATAGCACTAAATGTGTCAGAAATATTAAAAATCAACTAGGTAATTTTTGGTTACAAAAATTTGAGTCAAGCACTATAAGAGTTAGTAAGCCTGTTAGAGTTAGTGGGTCAAAGCTAGTGTCGTCCTGAGGAATGTGAGGTAAACCCCTGTGTGAGAGAAGCCTCATGTGAGAAAGCTCCAGTGTGAAGGTTGCTGTGTGTAAAGCTACTATGTATTTGTTTATTTGTGTTATGGAAACATAGTGGATGACATGATTCATTGAAATGTATTTTAATTATGTTTATTCTGTTTTTAATTTTAAACTACATTTTTAGTTTGAATGGAGCCCCCAGTGGCGCAGTGGGTTAAACCCCTGTGCCAGCAGGACTGAAGACCGACAGGTCGTAGGTTCGAATCCGGGAAGAGGCGGATGAGCTCCTTCTATCAGCTCCAGCTCCAGCTCCTCATGCGGGGACATGAGAGAAACCTCCCACAAGGATGATAAAAACATCAAAATCATCCTGACGTCCCCTGGGCAACGTGCTTGCAGACGGCCAATTCTCTCACACCAGAAGTGACTTGCAGTTTCTCAAGTCACTCCTGAAACAACAAAAAAAAAGTTGGATATTGTATGTTGTAAGCCGCCTTGAGTCCCCCGTGGGGTAGAGAAAGGTGGAATATAAATAAGGTAAATAAATAAATAAAAACAGTTCTTGTAAATATTGCAACCATATTATTTTACTACATAGAAAAGCTTCCTATGGTCTTCCATAGGAAGCTTTTCTATGCAGTAAAATAATATGGTAATAAAATTTGAAGAAAATGGCACTCTCTAACTTGACACTTTCCAAAAGTTTTGGGCAAATGCCCCCTTGATCCCCAAGTCACATGGCCAGTGACCAATGGTTAACATCAGTTTGTGTGTTTTTATGTTCTTTTTGTTACTTTGGGCTACTGGTGCTGAGTCACACTGCTGCTAATAAGTTACTCTGCTGTACATTTATGAGGAGGGTCTTTTGTTATTAAGCCCACTCGCCCAACAACATGTAAAATAATCACAGGATGTCTTAAACTTACACATGTTAATAGTGGCATCCCCCCCGATGTAAGACGGGAAGTTGCTGCCAACTGGGAGAGAAATAAGGTTGAACACTGTGAAAACCACCACTATATGGCTATCAGCCTCCTACCAGTAGACTTAAATCAAGGAAATGTTTCATGAGACCCACCACCCCTCCAAATGTTCCTCCAGCAACATCAAGAATATCCCTGTGGGAAGCAAAATCAGGCAATTCCAACTGGATGCCCCTGGAGGCAACTGGTTTGCCCCTGGAGGAAGACCCACGAGGGTCTTCCTCCAGGGGCAAACCAAGAATGGGCAACTTGGAAGTCTCTGAACAGACTCAGAAGGTATTTAGCCGCTTGTACACCTTCTGTTTTTATCAGTTTTATACTAATGTATGCAATGCTTGACATGAAATAAAATAAATAACTTTCACAGGGGTCCTGTGCCCCTAACCAGGGAATATGGAGAGCTGACTGTAATGCTCATTTCTCTTGAAAAAAATATAACACATTTAGGTAAGCAATTATATAGTCTACACACGTTTCAGATAGATGTTTCAAGGTACTGCAGTACTTACAATGAATTCAAATCTCCTTCAATTTCAATTCAGCTATTACCTAGTAAAGTTTCCAAAACAACATATTGCATATAAATCCGTATAGCTATAATCTGAATTCTAGAGGGCATTTATAACACAGTTTGGGCTCCAGGATTTATCAGGATTTCATTGAATCAGTGTTTCAAAAAACAAATATTAGTCGTTACTCCAGGTGTTTTCACCTAGTTTTCACATCATGCAGCAGATAAGAGGTTGGATGCTGCTGACTTTGTAATAAACTGGCAACTTTCTCTTGGGCCTTTCTGCTTTTATGGCCCTGCCACCCTTTATTTATCTTATCTTAGCCAATCAAGTTGCTATACTTACACAGGGCCAAGAATTAGAGGTTAATTAACTCTTGAGTTGGCTCTTTGCCTGGATTTCCTCATATAGCAACTCCTCTATATTTTTCTAACTGTTCAGTCTGTCCAAATTGCCTCCTTATCTTTTGTGGCCTATTTTGCTGGCAGTCGGGGTTTTTTTAGCTTGAACTTTAAAAATATTTTACTGTCCCCTTACTGTTATCATCTACCTTCAAGCTGACCCCAATTTATGGTAACTTACAAGAGGAATTTCTCTGCAAGACTTATTTAATGAAGGGTTACCACTGCTTTCCTCTGAATACAGCCCACAGCTCATTGTATTCTTGGTGCTCTTCTTGGCAAGTAGTAACCAGCTCTGACCCTGCTGAGCTTTGAATAACAGATGGGATTGAGTGCCTTCAAGGTATTTTAGCTATTTTATCCAGACACATATCTATCAGACTTAAGCTGCTTTAAAACCTTAACTCTGACAACACAAGGACTTAGACCAACACTCAAAATTATCACAGTGTAAATAGCGTAAATAGGCCGCACTGGCCCTTCTAATATTTCAGACTTCTGAATACACTATTAATAGGATTTCCTTGGCAAGATTAATTCAGAGTTTATCTCTTTGTAAGGAGAAGAGAGTATGACTTGTGCAAGGTCTGGGTTGCTGTGAATTTTCTGCACTGTATGGCCATGTTCCAAAAGCATTCTCTCCTGATGTTTCACCCACATCTATGGCAGGCATACTCAGAGGTTGTCAGGACTTCTGAGGATGCCCACCATAGATGTGGGGAAACATCAGGAGAGAATGCTTCTGGAACATGGCCATACAGCCTGGGAAATTCACAGCAGCCCAGTGTTTCCAGCCATGAACGCCTTCAACAACACACTATCCAATGTCACTCACTGGTTTCCACAACAGAGCAAAGATTTGAGTCTTGGCCTCCAGCAAAATATTGGGAAGCTGTACCATCTCCTTTCCAAAAAGTACACAATATTGAGATGAACCTTGTCACATCCACCAAGTAAACCGAGAGCAAGACGTTGCTTTTCCCTCCCAGCTACAGAACAGCCAGTTCCAGTTGCCATCCACCCACAATTCCAGAATTATTTAAGCCTCATGCCATACAATGAGATGTTTTCATCCCAGAGTAATCTTTGGTAGCAGATTCCACAAAAAACTAGACCTATACCATACACATTCAATTATCTACAATGCTGTAAACCATGTCCCCAAATTTCAGCCAAATGGTACCTCTGATTTCCTTCACTCCACAAACCATAACCAGTAAATCCCCCTAAAGGTAAAAGGAAAGGTTTCCTCTGACATTACGTCTAATCGTGTCTGACTCTGGGGAGTGGTGCTCATCTCCATTTCTAAGCTGAAGAACCGGTGTTGTCCGTAGACACCTCCAAGGTCATGTGGTCAGCATGACTGCATGGAGCGCAGTTACCTTCCTGCAGGAATATTCATCTATTCACATTTGCATGTTTTCAAACTGTTAAGTTGGCAGAAATTGGGGATAACTCCCCAGATTCGAAACGCCAACCTTTTGGTCAGCGGTTTAACCTGCTGAGCCACCAGGAGGTCAAACTGTAAAATGCCTACAATCTATTATTACCAATTATAAGTCTCTGCCATTATAACATATTGGTTTAAAAAAGCCATGTGACTCTTTGCAACGAATGATGGTGGAAATGGGAAACTCCTTTGGTTATCGCTAGCTGCCTTCATGCTGGGGAAACTGGATTTTTTTCATTTGGAGACCACTGAAAATCACTGGAGTAAAAAAAAATATTTCACAATTCAAGATGTGTGTGTTTTATTTCATTTTAGTTTCTGGCTCTAGGTGTTTCAGGAGTTTTATGCTTTATTTTCCATACAGAGACACTCTTTTGGAAATAAGGCAGGTTCATAGCCTCATAATATACCACAGAAGATACCACACAACTCACAGCGCATTTTTACTCCCATTTGACAATAGTTAATTGCAGCATTAAAGCCAGAAATTGATAACTTGGAGGCCTCCAGCTGTTGGACTGCAGCTTCTAGTGTTCCTCACCAACAAAGGCAATTGGAGAGGAATCATGGGAATTGTAGTCCAGCCATATATGAAGGATCAGAAGTTGCTCGACAGCTAGACCAGCACATAGGAAAGGGAATGGGGAGGAAAAGGAAAAACTTCTGAATGTTCTGTGCTTCCTCAGCCTGATGGCATGACTGCTAGATAAAAAGCCAGAGAGAGGATTCACAGGAAGGCCTTCACTCTCTTTCTCTTTCCAAACAGGGTCCCTCAGCCAAAGAAACCAATAATAAATGCTTGTCGGTTATTACTTTTTCTTTCTTACCTTTTCAGTTTGCAAGCCAATTCAAACAGAAAAGGAGGATAGAAATCTTTCCAGTAAGAGCATAATTAATAAAAGAATTGCCTCTGGGTAATCAGACAAGGAAGCTTTTAAACACACTTGCTCTTTCCTTTGAAGTGCCAACTTGTCTATAGCTTCTTTCACACTGCACAGTCATAGAATCATGGAGTTGGAAGAGACCACAAGGGACTTCCAGTCCAACCCTTAGCAATGCAGGAAAACACAATCAAAGCACCCCCGACAGATGGCCAGCCAGTCTCTGCTTAAAACCTCCAAAGGAGGAGACTAAATCACACTCTGAAGCAGCATATTCCACAGCTCTTACCATCAGGAAGTTCTTCATGATGTCCAGCAACCATTCACTATTAGACACATTTTCCTGCTCAGTAAACACAATCAGCTCTGTCACACTTTGGAGAGGAAGGATTCCCAGGTCAGAAGATATTCCTATTCTTCCTCTATTATTATTATTATTACTAGCCATCCCCTGCCACACGTTGCTGTAGCCCAATCTGTGTATATGTTTTGTGTGTATATGTGTGTGTATATCTCTGTGTGTATATGTTTGTATATATGCATATATGTGTTTGTGTATACATGTGATTTTGCCCATGCATTGTAATGCATTTCGTTTTTTGGTTTTTTTAAGTCTCTTCTGCTGTGTTTTTCAGTGTTTTATGAGTGATGGTCACTCATTGCCCTGATAGGTGTCTTGTGTCCAAATTTGGTGTCATTTCGTCCAATGGTGTTTGAGATGTTAATCCCACAAACTAATATAACATTGGGTTGTTGTAGGTTTTTTTGGGCTATATGGCCATGTTCTAGAGGCATTTTCTCCTGACGTTTCACCTGCATCTATGGCAAGCATCCTCAGAGGCACCTCACTACCTCTGAGGATGTTTGCCATAGATGCAGGTAAAACGTCAAGAGAAAATGCCACTAGAACATGGCCATATAGCCCGAAAAAACCTACAACAACCCAGTGATTCCGGCCATGAAAGTCTTTGACAATACATTAATATTACATTTTTATTTATATAGATGATAATGATGATGATTACCCTACTTTTTCTCTCTAAAAAAAGAAACTAAAAGTGGCTTACAGTAAAACCAATACTATAATAATAATAATAATAATTCTTTATTTATATCCCACTTTTCTCCCTCATGGGCCCCAAAGCAACTAACAACATATTAAAATTCTGTAATTTGTTGTTCATTCGTTCAGTTGCTTCTGAACCAGCCCATGCCAGAGCTCCCTGTCTGCCATCACCACCCCCAGCTCCTTCAAGGTCAAGCCAGTCACTGCAAGGATGTCATCCATTCATCTTGCCCTTGGCTGGCCCCTCTTCCTTAAAATCATGTAAACAACAATCCAAATACATCAACAATAAATATAAAGATATCATAAATTTAAAAAAACAATTTAAAACCTAAAAATATATAACTGTTAAAATAGAATTAAATATTAACAGTATTGAAAATAAACAATTAAAACTCTCTCCACCTTTTCCTTTCAAGTTTAATTGTCTCCTTACCCGACTTGCTTCCGGGTAAGATTTGCCGTTCTCTAGCAGCTTGTTCATTTGCGTTCCATCGCTCTTCCTCTGGCTCAATTTTGCAGATGAGCTCTGGTTCCTCAACACCCAACCCTGTGAAGAAGTGAGCAAAAGACAGACAAGACCACGCTTGTTAAAAAGAGATGGTTCATCCTTGCTTTGTCCTAGGCCTGAGGATATTAATTAGGGGGAAGTGGTATTCTTACCCAGCAAGGTCACCGCTGAATAATTATTCTGCATGATGCCACCCTGGCACAGGTTTCTTTGGTTCAGGCCCAGAAAGGCTCCCAGGTGAAGTCCACCGCTATCTTCTCAAGAACCAGCACCATCCAGAAGAACACGGGAGGCTTGGATTTTCCTGCCACAGCCTTGCCCTAAGAACTGTAACACATGGAGGGAAAGGGAAGCAAGGGAAGCAAAACAATGATTTCATTGGGAGCACATGATACTGTGTCACTATTGAACTTAATTAGATATGATGCACATAATCAGTGTGCAAATGTGACACCACAGAGAACTCTAATGTGCAAAGAAGGCTGGAGAAACTCTGACCCTCTTGAATAAACAGTGGTACTGTTACACACTGTGTCCAATTCTGGGCGTCACAATTTAAGAGAGATGTTGACAAGCTTGAATGTGTCTTGAGAAGGGTGACTACAATGATCAAGGGTCTGGAGAACAAGTCCTATGAGGAGCGGCTTAGCGAGCAGGGCATGTTTAGCCTGAAAAAGAGAAGGCTGAGAGGAGAGATGATGAGGACCATGTATAAATATGTGAGGGGAAGTCATAGGGAGGAGGGAGCAGGCTTGTTTTCTGTTGCACTGGAGACTACGACACGGTGTAGTGGCTTCAAACTACAGGAAAGGGGATTCCACCTGAACATTAGGAGGAATTTGGGAAAGCTATTTTTTTTGACAATTTCCAGAATCTCAATGACCTGTAGTCTTGCACAAAGTAATTTTTTCCAAGCTGTACTGAGAATGATGTTCACTACACTTCGAATTCCAAAGTAGAAAATATGACACAATATAAGTAGAATTGATATCACTAATGATACTTTTAACCCACAAAGGCAGCATTCATGGCTACTGTCATCTTCAAAACAGTCAAGTGAGGCAGGTGAGATTGCCATAGTCTGACTAGCCTAAGATTATAAAGTTTCATGTTTGAGGGTGCATCTACACTTTAGGATTAATGCACTTTGGTGCCACTTTAACTGCAATGGCTGAATCATATGGAATCACAACAGCCTGGTGGTGCAATGGGTTAAACCCTTGTGACGGCAAGATTGAAGACCGACAGGTCGGAGGTTCCAAACCAGGGAGAGCACGGATGAGCTCCCTCTGTCAGCCCCAGCTCCTCATATGGAGACATGAGGGAAGCCTCTCACAGGGATGGTAAAACATTAAAAAACATCCGGATGTCCCCTGGGCAACGTTCTTGCAGACGGCCAATTCTCTCACACCAGTCTCGTTGTAAAACTACGAGAGCTGTAGTTTTACAAGGTCTATCTGCCAAAAGGACTAGGGCCTCATTAATCTACCACATCCACGATTGCCTTGCATTGAGCAGTGTAAGTTACAGTGGTGTCAAACTGCATTAAAACTACAGTGTAGATGCACCACATATGGAAATCCAACATGAGTCTCTCCAGTATGAAGGGAATAGTCTAACCCAGATTAATACAATCTAAGGTTTTCAGTTATTCTATAGACCAGGCCTGGGCAAACTTTGACCCTCCAGGTATATTGGACTTCAATTCCCACATTTCCTAACAGCTGGAGTTGGAGTCCAATACACATGGACAGTCGAAGTTTGCCCATGCCTGCTATAAACCCTGTCACCCCCAAAGCACTGGGGACATTAGGAGCCAACGTATCTGGAGTGTGCCAGATTTCAAGAGAAAGAGGCTTAATCTCCTTTCCACACAAACTCTAATGAACCGCCAATCTAATTTCCTACTCGGGGTGACGAAACTGTTTGCCAGTTAGCCAGCTGCTCACAACACAATCCAGACGAGCTGAGCAAAGGGAGAAATGGTTAAGCCTTAAACCTTTTTAAGCACCACAGGACTTGCTTAATGTCAAAACTCCAGCCATTTCAGAATGTTTTCCTTTTTCTGGTACTGTTCTTAAGTCTTACAAAAACCTGCAAAGCTGGTTTGTCATGAAGTTGGAGGAAAGACAGGGAGGGCTCTACCATTGCATCTCTGGCTTTCTGATAACATCGTTGTCTGTAATTAGTCCCTGTTTCTAGTATGAAAGATGGCTTGAATTAAAACACCGTATCAATAGGATTCCTCAGAATCAACAAGAGGCACTCAAAAGGGCTGTCCTGAGGAGGGAAAGATTCAGAGCACAAAATACAGCAGATTGCATCTGAAGAACAAAGATGTAATAGTACAGCATATCCTATCTATCCACAGGACTTCATGGATATACAAAACCACAGACAGTACTAAGTCTACTGAAACATGAGGACTTCTGATCCTAGGATACCATATGTGACCTTAAAGAAATGTCTACTAAGGCCATGTTTTGTTGGATGTCAAATGAACTGTGGAGACGAGTCCCATGCATGAGGGTCTACTGCAGGTATGGCAAACCTAGGCCCAGGGGATGGATGTGGCCCCTTGGGCTCTTTTTCTCAGGCCCTCTTTTCTCTCACTATCCTATCCTTCCTTCCTCCTCTCTTTTCTTCCTCTTTCCCTTCCTCCCTTCCCTCTCTCTTTCTCCCTCCCTACTTCCTTCCCTTCCACCTTTTCATCCTTCCTTCCCTTTTGTCTTTCATTCTGTCTCTTTCCTCCCTCCCTCCATTCCCTCCCATCCTTCTATTCTTCTCTTCCACCCTTCCACCCTTCCTTCCTTTTTCCTTCTTCCTTTCCTCCTGGTGGATGTTTAGCTGGGAAAAGAGTGAGTTCAGAGGGCACATGAGACCCAAGATTTAAAAGGGTGGCTCATTGAGGAGAAGGAGGAGGAGGAGGAGGAGGAGGAGGAGGAGGAGGAGGAGGAGGAGGAGGAGGAGGAAGGGGGAACCAATTTTCTGCTGCTCTAGAAACCAGGGCACAAGGGAGAAATGGTTTCAAATGGCAGGGAAAGAGATTCAACTGAAAAGATTAGGAAGAATTCCTAGAGAGTGGCATAGGCGGCCTTGGAGTGTGGTGGAGTCCCCTTCTCTGGAGGCGTTTCCACAGAAGCTGTCTATTGGGAGTGCTTTGACTGTGCCTTCCTGCATGGCAGGGAGTTGACTAGATGGCCCTTGGAGGTCTCTTCCAACTGTAGGATTCCAGGATTCTATAACAGGAGTAGGCAAAACAGGATCGAATGGATACACTTTTTCTCTCTCGCCCATCATCTCATCCTGACCAAGACCAACATTTCTGGGATCCAAACATTTTCCATCTTTCGTTCACTTTTTGCTTCCAAAACAGAAGAGGAAGGGGAGGAAAGGGGAGGAAAGGGACTTTGGTAGAACCCTCTCTCTACCCAACCACCCCACTCCACCTGCCATGCGGCCCCCAAGTTAGAAGGTTTGCCCATGCCTGGCCTATTGTAACAACATAGTTTCGAATCCCCTCTAAAATTGTGGAGTTTGTTCCCAAAAACTACCAAATCCACAAAAATTGGGGGGGGGGGTGAGTTCTCGATGGCAATACATTGTTGACTAGGAGTAAAAATTGATCAAAATGTATCAAGTTGCTTTGATATAAGGATTGGAAATTGCTTTTTATAGCAAAAGAATACATATTCGTATCATTTTCTTTCATTTCCTGTAAAATTTGTTCAATCAGAATTGGTACCTCTTGGAAACAAGCTGCACAAATGAAGATGCAGCCAAAAAAACAGAGCTGCAGTCATAACAAATAATAATAGTCATGGAATTTGGTAGTGGTGTGTGGTTTTGTTCCAGACATCTGAAGGTAGCATAGCATTTCTGTTATCTCTGATCAAACAGGCATGCAGGTTTTTGCTTCTTTGGAAACCTGTGAAACCTGTTTGATTAGGCTAAACCAGCCATGGGCAAGCTCCGGCCCTCCAGGTGTTTTGGACTTCAACTCCCACAATTCAACTCCCACATTTTGGGGAAGCTGACCCTATCATACTGACTTTAACTCTCTTGAAACAAGAAAACAAAAATAAAATAAAATAAAATAAAAATAATTTTAAAATGCAAATAAAATATGGAATAGTGGCTTTCTCCAGCCACATTCACACATTACAAAACAGGAACACACAATATATGGAGAAGAGAGTGGAGGTCAGAACTGAGATTTACACTGTAGAATTAAATTCAAAATTTACCCCATTTTTAACTTTTACGGCTCAGTGAAAGCTAAAGACCTTGTAAAACTACCATTCCCATGATTCCATAACAATGAGCCATGGCAGTTAAAACGGTCTCTGTCTGCGTTAATTCTGCAGAACCATTGGCTCCTATAATTTGGCAAAAGTTCCACTGAACTCAGCGAAGCTTGCTTCAGAGTAAACCCAAATGGGACTGAACTGTAAAAGAAGACCTTCAGTCAGAGACAAGTAGAGGTGCAGATGTTCATTTTTCATAACAGAATATGAAGGAAAGGGGAACAGGTTGCACCAATAATCCCACTCACCAACAATCAAATTCTGCTTGCCCTTTCTCCCAAAAGAAAGAGCATATGGGTTCAGACAACCCATCTGGACAGATTTAATCCGGAGTTAAGTAGGAGCAGCTTGGCTACAGACTCCATGCAAGCTGTCCAAGAGAGCAACTCCCACTGAATTCAATGTTGTTTTTCTTTTGAGATGCTCCTAGGATGACACTTTAAACTATGGGTGCATCAATACTGCAGAATTAATGCAGTTTGATATTACTGTAACTCCAATGTCACAATGCTATGAAATCATGGGAATCATGTTTATTTATTTATTTATGACATTTATATGCCGCCCTTCTCATCCTGAAGGGGATTCAGAGTGGTTTACAAGATATATATACATACAATATATTACATTATTAGCATAGTACAATATCAGTGTTATATATTACTATATCATTATCATATATCATTATATTGTAATATTATTAGTAATATTACAAGTAATATAAAATATATAATTATATCATATAATTATTAGTAGTATTATATTGTATTACACTATAATATTATAAATATTATATGTATATATATTATATTATATTATATTATATTATATTATATTATATTATATTATTAGAATAGCACAGGAGACAAGATGGAACTGTCCCCTGGCCCCCTCTCTCTTCACTCTGGCCCAGAGAGATAGTTGGTGCTGTGGAGAGGGGTCTCCAGCTGATGGCATAGGCAGGAGACATGATGGAACTGTCACCTGGCCCCCTCTCTCTTCACTCTGGCCCAGAGCAGTGGTTGGTGCTAGGGGGAGGGGTCCCCAACCGATGACATATGCAGGAGACAAGATGGAACTGTCTCCTGGCCCCCTCTCTCCTCACTCTGGCCCAGAGCAGGAGTTGGTGATGTGGGAAGGGGTCCCCATCTGATGACATATGCAGGAGACTAGATGGAACTGTCTCCTGGCCCCCTCTCTCTTCACTCTGGCACAGAGCAGCGGTTGGTGCTGAGGGGAGGGGTCCTCAACTGATGACATATGCAGGAGACAAGATGGAACTGTCCCCTGGCCCCCTCTCTCTTCACTCTGGCCCAGAGCGGTGGTTGGTGCTGGGGGGGAAGGGTCCCCAACTGATGACATATGCAGGAGACAAGATGGAACTGTCCTCTGGCCCCCTCTCTCTTCACTCTGGCCCAGAGCGGTGGCTGGTGCTGGGGGGAAAGGGTCCCCAACTGATGACATATGCAGGAGACAAGATGGAACTGTTATCTGGCCCCCTCTCTCTTCACTCTGGCCCAGAGCAGGAGTTGGTGCTGGGGGGAGGGGTCCCCATCTGATGACATGCAGGAGACAAGATGGAACTGTCCCCTGGCCCCCTCTCTCTTCACTCTGGCCCAGAGCGGTGGTTGGTGCTGGGGGGAAGGGTCCCCATTTGATGGCATATGCAGGAGACAAGATGGAACTGTCCCCTGGCCCCCTCTCTCTTCACTCTGACCCAGAGCAGGAATTGGTGCTGGGGGAGGGGTCCCCATTTGATGGCATATGCAGGAGACAAGATGGAACTGTCCCCTGGCCCCCTCTCTCTTCTCTCTGGCCCAGAGCGGTGGTTGGTGCTGGGGGGGGAAGGGTCCCCAACTGATGACATATGCAGGAGACAAGATGGAACTGTCTCCTGGCCCCCTCTCTCTTCACTCTGGCCCAGAGCAGGAGCTGGTGCTGGGGGGAGGAGTCCCCATCTGATGACATGCAGGAGACAAGAAGGAACTGTCCCCTGGCCCCCTCTCTCTTCACTCTGGCCCAGAGCGGTGGTTGGTGCTGGGGGGAAGGGTCCCCATTTGATGGCATATGCAGGAGACATGATGGAACTGTCTCCTGGCCCCCTCTCTCTTCACTCTGGCCCAGAGCAGGAGTTGGTGCTGGGGGGAGGGGTCCCCATCTGATGACATGCAGGAGACAAGAAGGAACTGTCCCCTGGCCCCCTCTCTCTTCACTCTGGCCCAGAGCGGTGGTTGGTGCTGGGGGGAAGGGTCCCCATTTGATGGCATATGCAGGAGACAAGATGGAACTGTCCCCTGGCCCCCTCTCTCTTCACTCTGGCCCAGAGCACGAATTGGTGCTGGGGGGAGGGGTCCCCATTTGATGGCATATGCAGAAGACAAGATGGAACTGTCCCCTGGCCCCCTCTCTCTTCACTCTGGCCCAGAGTGGTCCCCAACTGATGACATAATCATAGCTTTACAAGATCTTTAGCCTTCACTGCCAAAGGGTGCTGCTGCATCAACAAACCACAGCTCCCAGGATTCTACAGCATTGAGCCAGGGCAGCTAAAATGGAATCAAACTGCATTAGCCTACACTGTAGATGCACCCTGGTCCAAGATGAGCACCTCTTATCCAGAATCCTACAACCCAAAAGATGCTAAAATCCACTTGGGTGGCTGAGATAGTGGGTGCATCTACGTTGTACAATTAATGCCGTTTGATTCTGCTTTGATTGCCATGGCCCAATGCTATAGAATGCTGGGAGTTGTAGTTTAATAAGCACTCTTTGGCAGAGATGGCTGAAGACCTCGAAAAACTATAGTTCCCATGATTCTACAGAAGTGAGTCGTGGCAGCTCAAGAGGTGCCAGGCTGCATTAACTACAGCATTAATGCACCCTTTGATTGAGTGCATCCATGTGGAACTGGGCCTTCCTTTCTCCTATAGCCTTCAATCTTACCAAGCATTAAATCTAAGGTGCAGATGCACCCAGTGACACCACTGCTTTCAGCCGGTTTAACACATGGGAACTTTTATTTCATGCACAATATTATTTTTTAAATTGTGTATAAAGCTACCTTCAGGATATTAATTTAAGGTGTATTTGAAACATATAGCTAATATCATGTTTACACTCTAATCCCATCTCCAAGATTTCTCACTGTGTAAATACAACAGATTCTTAGGCCAGTTTCACACTGCCATAAAATGCAGTTTGAACTGCATTGAACTGCATTATATGGTTCTGCACTCACCCTGTAATGCAGTTTGAACTGCATTGAACTGCAGTGCATGGCTCTATACTGACCACAGAATGCAGTCGAAACTGCATTATATGGCAGTGTAGAAGTAGCCTCAGTTATCCAGAACTAAAACAACCGGTACTCTCAAGCAACTGGCAAAAAATTTGAAGAAATAGTACTTGAAAAAAATTTACAATAAAATCATTTTTGCAGAAGTATTCCATTACATTTGTCTTTATTTGCTTTTAATTCCTAGATTTCAGTATTAATATCAAGTCAAAACTGAAGTTTATCGTATGGTATGTTATCGGGTATAGGCCTATTTGTAATAGCAACTCTCAAACAACCAGAAATCATATTTATCCAGAATCTATGAATCCACATGAGTGCTGGCTAAGTGAGATTCTACGTATGTAAATACAGATATTCCAAAATATAATTTTTTTAAAAAAAATCTGGTTCCATGCATTTTAATTAAGTGATACTCAACCTTTATTAATAGTTCAGGAACTGAATCCACATAGCTCTTTACCAAGTATCAATTCTATTAGTGTATACTGTAGATGCACCATTGTTTTCAGATGGCTCGCCATATGCAAACTTTGTTTCATGCACAGAATTGTTAAAAAAATATTGTATAAAGTTTCCTTCAGGGTATAAAGTGTATCTGAAACATTCATGTTTAGGCTTGAGTCCCATCTGCAAAATATATATGGACATACTGGTATCCCATAATTCAAAGCGGGGGAGGGGGCAATCCAAAACTCTTCTGGCACCAAGCATTTCAGAGAAGGGATACTCAACCTGTATTTTAAAACACCTAAAGGAATAATAGATAAGATAGATAGCCTGATAGATAGGTAGATACCTAAGTAGGTGGGTTTTTTTAAATACTAATTGTGTTTAATACTGTTTTAATATAAGTAATATTTGTATATTTGAAACTGTATTATAATGGTTTAATGTTAGCATATTTGAGTCTCCTTACGGCGAGAAAAAGCGGGATATAAATAAACATAATAATAATAACAATAATAGACACTGGGGGGAGATAGATGGAGGTAGGCCCTTTTCCACACAGCTGTATAAAATCCACATTGAAGTGGATTATATGGCAGTGTGGACTCAGATAACCCAGTTCAAAGCAGATATTGTGGATTATCTGCCTTTGGTCTGGGGCCCTTTCTACACAGCTGAATAAAATCCCACATTATCTGCTTTAAACTGGGATATATGGCAATGTGGACTGAGATAACCCAGTTCGAAGCAGATCTTTTGGGGGTTTCTGCCTTGATATTCTGGGTTATGTGGCTGTACAGATGGACCCATTAAGGGGGATAGATAGGTACAGATAGATAGGAAAATAGAAAGATAGATAGTTGGGAAGAGAGAGGAGGAGAGAGATAGAGAGACAGGAAAATAGATAAATAGATAGGAAGGTTAGAGAGAGAGAGATGGGAAAATAGATAGGAGAGATAGATAGTAAAAGAGAGAGAGAAGGGTAGATAGATAGATAGATAGATAGATAGATAGATAGGAAAATACAGAAAGAAAGAAAGAAAGAAAGAAAGAAAGAAAGAAAGAAAGAAAAGAAAAGAAAAGAAAAGAAAAGAAAGGAAGATAGGGAGGGAGGGAGAAATAGGAAAATAGATAGGAAGAAAGATGGGAAGATAGGTAGATAGGAAGAGAAAGAGAGAGGAAAATAGAGAGAGAAATAGATAGGAAGAGAGAGAGAGGAAAATAGAAAGGAAGAGCAAGAGATAGCATGACGGGTAGATAGGAAGAGAAAGAGGAAAAGAGAGAGATGGGAAGAGAGAGAGAGAAATAGATAGATAGGAAGAGAGAGAGAAATAGATAGATAGGAAGAGAGAGTGAGATGGGAAGACAGGCAGAGAGAGAGGAAAATAGAGGTGGTAAGATAAGATAGAGAGAGAGAGGAAAATTGATAGGAAGAGAGAAATGGGAAGATAGAGAATCAAAGAGTTGGAAGAGACCCCATGAGCCATCCAGTCCAACCCCCTGCTAAGAAGCAGGAAAATTGCATTCAAAGCACTCTTGACAGATGGCCATCCAGCCTCTGATGGATGTTGGAGAGAGAGAGAGAGAAAGATAGATAGATAGATAGATAGATAGATAGATAGGAAGACAGAGGGATAGGTAGATAAATAGGGGGGGGGGGAGGGAGAGAGAGAGAGAGAGAGAGAGAAATAGATAGAGAGGAAGAGACAGAGACAGGAAAATGGATAGGAAGAGAGAGAGATGGGGAGATAGATAGAGAATCACAGAATCATAGAGTTGGATGAGACCCCATGGGCCATCCAGTCCAACCCCTGCTAAGAAGCAGGGAAATTGCATTCAAAGTACTCTCGACAGATGGCCATCCAGCCTCTGATGGATGTTGGAGAGAGAGAGAAATGGGAAGATAGGAAGACAGAGAGAAAGATAGTAAGATAGGTAGATTAAGAAATAGAGAAAAATAGATAGAGAGAGATGGGAAGATAGATAGAGAGAAATAGAGAGGAAGAGAGATAAGAGGATAGGTAGAGAAATAGAGAGGAAGAGAGAGAGGAAGATAGATAGATAAATAGAGAGAGAGAAATAGAGCGGAAGAGAGAGAGATAAGAAGATAGGTAGATAGAGAAATAGAAAAAGAGGAAGAGAGAGATAGAAAGATAGGTAGATAAAGAGAGAGAGAGAGAAATAGATAGAGAGGAAGAGAGAGAGAGGAAGATAGGTAGAGAAATAGAGAGAGAGGAAGAGAGAAAGGAAGATAGGTAGATAAATTGAGAGAGAAATAGAGAGGATGAGAGAGATAGGAAGATAGGAAGATAAATAGAGAGAGAAATAGATAGAGAGGAAGAGAGATAGGAAGATAGGTAGAGAAATAGAGAGAGAGGAAGAGAGAGGAAGGTAGGTAGATAAATAGAGAGAGAGAAATAGAGAGCGAGGAAGAGATAGGAAGATAGGTAGAGAAATAGAGAGAGAAATAGAGGATGAGAGAGAGATAGGAAGGAAGATAGGTAGATAGAGAAATAGAGAGAAATAGAGAAGAGAGAGGAAAATAGGTAGATAGAGAAATAGAAAAAAAATAGAGAAGATAGGTAGATAAATAGAGAGAGAGAAATAGAGAGGAAGAGAGACGAAGATAGGTAGATAAATAGAGAGAGAGAAATAGAGAGAGAGGAAGAGATAGGAAGATAGGTAGAGAAATAGAGAGAGAAATAGAGAGGATGAGAGAGAGATAGGAAGGAAGATAGGTAGATAGAGAAATAGAAAAAATAGAGAGAAGATAGGTAGATAAATAGAGAGAGAGAAATAGAGAGGAAGAGAGAGAGATAGGAAGATAGGCAGATAAATAGAGAGAGAGGAAGAGAGAGATAGGAAGATAGGTAGATAAATAGAGAGAAATAGAGAGGAAGAGAGAGAGATAAGAAGATCGGTAGATAGAGAAACAGAGAGAAATGGAGAGAGAGGAAGAGAGAGAGAGGAAGATAGGTAGAGAAATAGAGAAATAGAAAGGAAGAGAGAGAGATAGGAAGGAAGATAGGTAGATAAATAGAGGGAGGGGGGAAATAGAGTGGGAGATATAGGAAAATAGAAAGATGGAAAGATGAGAAAAAAGATAGATAGATAGATAGATAGATAAGAAGATTGAGAGGAAGGAGAGATATGAAAATAGAAAGAGAGAGAGAGATGGGAAGATAGAGAAAGAGAGAATATATATGTCTCTACCACAAAGGCTCCTTCCTCCATGGCTTAAATGAATCTGGACCAAACTAATGATGCAGGAACCGAATCCACACTCCTGGGAACTCCTTCCTCCACAAGCAGAATCCACATTGGCCATTTCAATACACAAAAGGCAAAACTTCCAAGTTACCTTTCCACTCGCCTACTTTTGTTGGAAGCAGATGCTTCTCTCCTTGGGTGTCCCTTTTTTCTCCCTTCTGGATCTCTTTTTTGTGTGTGGACTCAAAAGACCCCTTTTCGGGGTGAAATCTGGAGTCACCCCAAATTAAAACAAAATAAATAAAAGGGACGAAAAAGTCAATCGTGTCGATGTCCTGCCAATGAGGGCAACAAGATGAAAAGGAGAGGAAGAAAAAGTCGGTTATTTCGAGATCCAAACACGTGAAAAGCAGGAGAAAGACACGCGTCGGCGCATCCACACGTTCCAACCAAGTCTCTCAGGGCTGCAGCGTTCCTTGAGGTCTATAAATACATAGATAGAGAGAGAGAGGTTTCAGAGAGGTCTTGTTGTGGATCTTGTGGGTCCGATTGGCAATCCGGGTCTTGTTTCAACGGTCCTGGGCGAAGAAAAGACCCGTTGGCTGCAGTTCCAGAAATGGCGGCCTAGCCGGAGAGGCCGAAAGCGGCTCGGAAGGGAGGCAAAGCCCGTCGTCCGCACGGCGCACTCGGCCCCCACGCAGACGCAGAAGGAGGCGGACAGAGAGAGAGAGAGAGAGAGAGACAATGCGGGGGAGGGGAGGGGGGCCCGGGCTTCCCCCGCCAGGGACTCTGGGGGATGTAGTCCGCCCAACCGCCGCCTCCCATTCGGCAGAAGGGCGCGCGCCGCCGCCGCCGAACTACCTTTCCCAGAATTCCGAGGGAGGGAAAAGCCCCGACCAGCTCCACTAGTTTTGGAACCGGTTCTGTGTGTGCAGTGCGGATGTCAGAAGGCAACGCCTTGACGTGGAGCCCGTTGGGGGGGAATTGCACTGGAAATGGGGCTGGATGTTTCAGTATAAGCACATAGTATAGGGAAGGAGAGAGAGAGAGGGACAAATGACAGAGAAAGAGATACTATACATAGATACATAGATAGACAGACACAGGACAGAGATACATAAATAGATAGATGA